>NC_090652.1:125679836-126005029 GCF_040937935.1 Hyperolius riggenbachi | reverse complement strand
CGGCTGTCCCTTCTTAAGCCCCCCTCCCGGGCGCCGGCTGTCCCTACTTAAACCCCCCTCCCGGTCGCCGGCTATCCCTACTTAAGCCCCCCTACGGGGCGCCGGCTGTACCTACTTAAGCCCCGCTACAGGGCGCCGGCTGTCCCTACTTAAGCCCCCCTACTGGGCGCCGGCTGTCCCTACTTAAGCCCCCCTCCCGGGCGCCGGCTGTCCCTACTTAAGCCCCCCTACAGGGCGCCGGCTGTCCCTACTTAAGCCCCCCTAATGGGCGCCGGCTGTCCCTACGTAAGCCCCCCTACCGGGCGTCGGCTGTCCCTACTTAAGCCCCCCTACCGGGCGCCGGCTGTCCCTACTTAAGCCCCCCTCCCGGGCGCCGGCTGTCCCTACTTAAGCCCCCCTACCGGGCGCCGGCTGTCCCTGCATAAGCCCCCCTACAGGGCGCCGGCTGTCCCTGCATAAGCCCCCCTACAGGGCGCGTTGGCTGTCCCTGCATAAGCCCCCTTACCGGGCGCCGGTTGTCCCTACTTAAGCCCCCCTACCGGGCGCCGGCTGTCCCTACTTAAGCCCCCCTACCGGGCGCCGGCTGTCTCTACTTAAGCCCCCCTACCGGGCGCCGGCTGTCCCTACTTGTGCCCCCATACCGGGCGCCGGCTGTCCCTACTTAAGCCCCCCTACCGGGCGCCGGCTGTCCCTACTTAAGCCCCCCCTCCCGGGCGCCGGCTGTCCCTACTTAAGCTCCCCTCCCGGGCGCCGGCTGTCCCTACTTAAGCTCCCCTCCCGGGCGCCGGCTGTCCCTACTTAAGCTCCCCTTCCGGGCGCCGGCTGTCCCTACATAAGCCCCCCTAAAGGGCGCCGGCTGTCCCTACTTAAGCCCCCCTCCCGGGCGCCGGCTGTCCCTACGTAAGCCCCCCTACCGGGCGCCGGCTGTCCCTACTTAAGCCCCCCTCCCGGGCGCCGGCTGTCCCTACTTAAGCTCCCCTCCCGGGCGCCGGCTGTCCCTACTTAAGCCCCCCTACCGGGCGCCGGCTGTCCCTACTTAAGCCCCCCTAATGGGCGCCGGCTGTCCCTACGTAAGCCTGCCTACCGGGCGCCGACTGTCCCTACTTAAGCCCCCCTACCGGGCGCCGGCTGTCCCTACTTAAGCCCCCCTCTCCGGGCGCCGGCTGTCCCTACTTAAGCTCCCGGGCGCCTGCTGTCCCTACTTAAGCCCCCCTTCCGGGCGCCGGCTGTCCTTCTTAAGCCCCCCCTACCGGGCGCCGGCTATCCCTACTTAAGCCCCCCTACCGGGCGCCGGCTGTCCCTACTTAAGCCCCCCTGCCGGGCGCCGGCTGTCCCTACTTAAGCCCCCCTCCCGGGCGCCGGCTGTCCCTACTTAAGCCCCCTACCGGGCGCCGGCTATCCCTACTTAAGCCCCCCTCCCGGGCGCCGGCTGTCCCTACTTAAGCCCCCTAATGGGCGCCGGCTGTCCCTACTTAAGCCCCCCTAATGGGCGCCGGCTGTCCCTACGTAAGCCCCCCTACCGGGCGCCGGCTGTCCCTACTTAAGCCCCCCTCCCGGGCGCCGGCTGTCCCTACTTAAGCTCCCCTCCGGGCGCCGGCTGTCCCTACTTAAGCCTCCCTTCCGGGCGCCGGCTGTCCCTACATAAGCCCCCTAAAGGGCGCCGGCTGTCCCTACTTAAGCCCCCCTCCCGGGCGCCGGCTGTCCCTACTTAAGCCCCCCTACCGGGCGCCGGCTGTCCCTACTTAAGCCCCCCTACCGGGCGCGCGCTGTCCCTACTTAAGCCCCCCTTCTGGGCGCCGGCTGTCCCTACTTAAGCCCCCCTCCCGGGCGCCGGCTGTCCCTATTTAAGCCCTCCTACCGGGCGCCGGCTGTCCCTACTTAAGCCCCCCTCCCGGGCGCCGGCTGTCCCTACTTAAGCCCCCCTACAGGGCGCCGGCTGTCCCTACTTAAGCCTCCTACCGGGCGCAGGCTGTCCCTACTTAAGCCCCCCTCCCGGGCGCCGGCTGTCCCTACTGTCTGTCCCTGCATAAGCCCCTACCGGGCGCCGGCTGTCCCTTCTTAAGCCCCCCCTACCGGGCGCCGGCTGTCCCTACTTAAGCCCCCCTACCGGGCGCCGGCTGTCCCTTCTTTAGCCCCCCCATTCCGGGCGCCGGCTGTCCCTACTTAAGCCCCCCTACCGGGCACCGGCTGTCCCTTCTTTAGCCCCCCATTCCGGGCGCCGGCTGTTGCTACTTAAGCCCCCCTACCGGGCGCCGGCTGTCCCTACTTAAGCCCCCTACCGGGGCGCCGGCTGTCCCTACTTAAGCCCCCCTACCGGGCGCCGGCTGTCCCTACTTAAGCCCCCCTACCGGGCGCCGGCTTTCCCTACTTAAGCCCCCTAAAGGGCGCCGGCTGTCCCTACTTAAGCCCCCCTCCCGGGCGCCGGCTGTCCCTTCTTAAGCCCCCCCTCCCGGGCGCCGGCTGTCCCTACTTAAGCCCCCCCTCCCCGGTCGCCGGCTTATCCCTACTTAAGCCCCCCTACGGGGCGCCGGCTGTACCTACTTAAGCCCCCGCTACAGGGCGCGGCTGTCCCTACTTAAGCCCCCCTACTGGGCGCCCGTCTGTCCCTACTTAAGCCCCCCCTCCCGGGCGCCGGCTGTCCCTACTTAAGCCCCCCCTCCCGGGCGCCGGCTGTCCCTACTTAAGCCCCCCCTAATGGGCGCGCGGCTGTCCCTACTTAAGCCCCCCCTAATGGGCGCCGGCTGTCCCTACGTAAGCCCCCCCTACCGGCGCCGGCTGTCCCTACTTAAGCCCCCCCTACCGGGCGCCGGCTGTCCCTACTTAAGCCCCCCTCCCGGGGCGCCGGCTGTCCCTACTTAAGCTCCCCTCCGGGCGCCTGCTGTCCCTACTTAAGCCCCCCTTCCGGGCGCCGGCTGTCCCTTCTTAAGCCCCCCCCTAACCGGGCGCCGCTGTCCCTACTTAAGCCCCCCCTACCGGGCGCCGGCTGTCCCTACTTAAGCCCCCCCCTACCGGGCGCCGGCTGTCCCTACTTAAGCCCCCCTGCCGGGCGCCGGCTGTCCCTACTTAAGCCCCCCTCCCGGGCGCCGGCTGTCCCTCGTTAAGCCCCCCTCCGGGCGCCGGCTGTCCCTACTTAAGCCCCTCTCCCGGGCGCCGGCTGTCCCTACTTAAGCCCCCCCTCCCGGGCGCCGGCTGTCCCTACTTAAGCCCACCTACCGGGCGCCGGCTGTCCCTATTTAAGCCTCCCTCCCGGGTCGCTGGCTGTCCCTACTTAAGCCTCCCTCCCGGGTCGCCGGCTGTCCCTACTTAAGCCTCCCTACCGGGCGCCGGCTATCCCTACTTGAGCCCCACTACCGGGCGCCGGCTGGTCCCTACTTGAGCCCCCCTACCCGGGCGCCGGCTGTCCCTACTTGAGCCCCACTACCGGGCGCCGCTGTCCCTACTTGAGCCCCCCCTACCGGGCGCCGGCTGTCCCTACTTGAGCCCCCCTACCGGGCGCCGGCTGTCCCTACTTGAGCCCCCCTACCGGGGCGCCGGCTGTCCCTACTTGAGCCCCCCTACCGGGCGCCCGGCTGTCCCTACTTGAGCCCCCCTACCCGGGCGCCCGGCTGTCCCTACTTGAGCCCCCCTACTGGGCGCCGGCTGTCCCTACTTGAGCCCCCCTACCGGGCGCCTGGCTATCCCTACTTGAGCCCCCCCTCCCGGGCGCCGGCTGTCCCTACTTGTGCCCCCCTCCCGGCGCGCCGGCTGTCCCTACTTGTGCCCCCCTCCCGGGCGCCGGCTGTCCCTACTTAAGCCCCCCCTACCGGGCGCCGGCTGTCCCTGCATAAGCCCCCTTACCGGGCACCGGCTGTCCCTACTTAAGCCCCCCCTACCGGGCGCCGGCTGTCCTTACTTAAGCCCCCTTACCGATCGCCGGCTGTTCCCTACTTAAGCCCCCCTACCGGGCGCCGGCTGTCCCTACTTAAGCCCCCCTACCGGGCGCCGGCTGTGCCTACTTAAGTCCCCCTACCGGGTGCCGGCTGTCCCTTCTTTAGCCCCCCATTCCGGGGCGCCGGCTGTCCCTACTTAAGCCCCCCTACAGGGCGCCGGCTGTCCCTTCTTAAGCCCCCCTAATGGGCGCCGGCTGTCCCTACGTAAGCCCCCCTACCGGGTGCCGGCTGTCCCTACTTAAGCCCCCCTAAATGGGCGCCGGCTGTCCCTACGTAAGCCCCCCTACCGGGCGCCGACTGTCCCTACTTAAGCCCCCCCTACCGGGCGCCGGCTGTCCCTACTTAAGACCCCCTCCCCCCGGGGCGCCGGCTGTCCCTACTTAAGCTCCCCTCCCGGGCGCCTGCTGTCCCTACTTAAGCCCCCCTCCGGGCGCCGGCTGTCCCTTCTTAAGCCCCCCCCTACCGGGCGCCGGCTATCCCTACTTAAGCTCCCCTACCGGCGCCGGCTGTCCCTACTTAAGCCCCCCTGCCGGGCGCCGGCTGTCCCTACTTAAGCCCCCCTCCCGGGCGCCGGCTGTCCCTACGTAAGCCCCCCCTACCGGGCGCCGGCTGTCCCTACTTAAGCCCCCCTACCGGGCGCCGGCTGTCCCTACTTAAGCCCCTCTCCCGGGCGCCGGCTGTCCCTACTTAAGCTCCCCTCCCGGGCGCCGGCTTGTCCCTACTTAAGCTCCCCTCCCGGGCGCCGGCTGTCCCTACTTAAGCCCCCCTTCCGGGCGCCGGCTGTCCCTACATAAGCCCCCCTAAAGGGCGCCGGCTGTCCCTACTTAAGCCCCCCTCCCGGGCGCCGGCTGTCCCTACTTAAGCCCCCCTACCGGGCGCCGGCTGTCCCTACTTAAGCCCCCCTACCGGGCGCCGGCTGTCCCTACTTAAGCCCCCCTTCTGGGCGCCGGCTGTCCCTACTTAAGCCCCCTCTCCCGGGCGCCGGCTGTCCCTATTTAAGCCCTCCTACCGGGCGCGCGGCTGTCCCTACTTAAGCCCCCCTCCCGGGCGCCGGCTGTCCCTACTTAAGCCCCCCTACAGGGCGCCGGCTGTCCCTACTTAAGCCTCCCTACCGGGCGCAGGCTGTCCTACTTAAGCCCCCCTCCCGGGCGCCGGCTGTCCCTACTTGAGCCCCCCTACCGGGCGCCGGCTGTCCCTACTTAAGCCCCCCTACAGGGCGCCGGCTGTCCCCTGCATAAGCCCCCTACCGGGCGCCGGCTGTCCCTTCTTAAGCCCCCCCTACCGGGCGCCGGCTGTCCCTACTTAAGCCCCCCTACCGGGCGCCGGCTGTCCCTTCTTTAGCCCCCCATTCCGGGCGCCGGCTGTCCCTACTTAAGCCCCCCTCCCGGGCGCCGGCTGTCCCTACTTGAGCCCCCCTACCGGCGCCGGCTGTCCCTACTTAAGCCCCCCTACAGGGCGCCGGCTGTCCCTGCATAAGCCCCCCTACCCGGGCGCCGGCTGTCCCTTCTTAAGCCCCCCCTACCGGGCGCCGGCTGTCCCTACTTAAGCCCCCCTACCGGGCGCCGGCTGTCCCTTCTTTAGCCCCCCATTCCGGGCGCCGGCTGTCCCTACTTAAGCCCCCCTACCGGGCACCGGCTGTCCCTTCTTTAGCCCCCCCATTCCGGGCGCCGGCTGTCGCTACTTAGGCCCCCCTACCGGGCGCCGGCTGTCCCTACTTAAGCCCCCCTACCGGGCGCCGGCTGTCCCTACTTAAGCCCCCCTACCGGGCCGCCGGCTGTCCCTACTTAAGCCCCCCCTACCGGGCGCCGGCTTTCCCTACTTAAGCCCCCCTAAAGGGCGCCGGCTGTCCCTACTTAAGCCCCCCTCCCGGGCGCCGGCTGTCCCTTCTTAAGCCCCCCTCCCGGGCGCCGGCTGTCCCTACTTAAGCCCCCCTACGGGGCGCCGGCTGTACCTACTTAAGCCCCGCTTCAGGGCGCCGGCTGTCCCCTACTTAAGCCCCCCTACTGGGCGCCGGCTGTCCCTGCATAAGCCCCCTACCGGGCGCCGGCTGTCCCTTCTTAAGCCCCCCCTACCGGGCGCCGGCTGTCCCTACTTAAGCCCCCCTACCGGGCGCCGGCTGTCCCTTCTTTAGCCCCCCATTCCGGGCGCCGGCTGTCCCTACTTAAGCCCCCCTACCGGGCACCGGCTGTCCCTTCTTTAGCCCCCCATTCCGGCGCCGGCTGTTGCTACTTAAGCCCCCCTACCGGGCGCCGGCTGTCCCTACTTAAGCCCCCCTACCGGGCGCCGGCTGTCCCTACTTAAGCCCCCCTACCGGGCGCCGGGCTTTCCCTACTTAAGCCCCCCTAAAGGGTGCCGGCTGTCCCTACTTAAGCCCCCCTCCCGGGCGCCGGCTGTCCCTTCTTAAGCCCCCCTCCCGGGCGCCGGCTGTCCCTACTTAAGCCCCCTACGGGGCGCCGGCTGTACCTACTTAAGCCCCCCTCCCGGGCGCCGGCTGTCCCTACTTAAGCCCCCCTAAAGGGCGCCGGCTGTCCCTACTTAAGCCCCCCCTCCCGGGCGCCGGCTGTCCCTACTTAAGCCCCCCTACCGGGCGCCGGCTGTCCCTGCATAAGCCCCCCTACAGGGCGCGTTGGCTGTCCCTGCATAAGCCCCCTTACCGGGCACCGGCTGTCCCTACTTAAGCCCCCCTACCGGGCGCCGCTGTCCTTACTTAAGCCCCCCTTACCGATCGCCGGCTGTCCTACTTAAGCCCCCTACCGATCGCCGGCTGTCCCCTACTTAAGCCCCCCTACCGGGCGCCGGCTGTCCCTACTTAAGCCCCCCTACCGGGCGCCGGCTGTCCCCTACTTAAGCCCCCCTACCGGGCGCCGGCTGTGCCTACTTAAGTCCCCCTACCGGGTGCCGCCTGTCCCTTCTTTAGCCCCCCATTCCGGGCGCCGGCTGTCCCTACTTAAGCCCCCCCTACCGGGCGCCGGCTGTCCCTACTTAAGCCCCCCTACCGGGCGCCGGCTTTCCCTACTTAAGCCCCCCTAAAGGGCGCCGGCTGTCCCTACTTAAGCCCCCCTCCCGGGCGCCGGCTGTCCCTTCTTAAGCCCCCTCCCGGGCGCCGGCTGTCCCTACTTAAGCCCCCTCCCGGGCGCCGGCTGTCCCTACTTAAGCCCCCCTACAGGGCGCCGGCTGTCCCTACTTAAGCCCCCCTAATGGGCGCCGGCTGTCCCTACGTAAGGCCCCCTACCGGGCGCCGGCTGTCCCTACTTAAGCCCCCCTACCGGGCGCCGGCTGTCCCTACTTAAGCCCCCCTCCCGGGCGCCGGCTGTCCCTACTTAAGCCCCCCCCTACCGGGCGCCGGCTGTCCCTGCATAAGCCCCCCTACAGGGCGCCGGCTGTCCCTGCATAAGCCCCCCTACAGGGCGCGTTGGCTGTCCCTGCATAAGCCCCCCTACAGGGCGCGTTGGCTGTCCCTGCATAAGCCCCCTTACCGGGCGCCGGCTGTCCCTACTTAAGCCCCCCTACCGGGCGCCGGCTGTCCTTACTTAAGCCCCCCTACCGATCGCCAGCTGTCCCTACTTAAGCCCCCCTACCGATCGCCGGCTGTGCCTACTTAAGTCCCCCTACCGGGTGCCGGCTGTCCCTTCTTTAGCCCCCCATTCCGGGCGCCGGCTGTCCCTACTTAAGCCCCCCTACCGGGCGCCGGCTGTCCCTACTTAAGCCCCCCTACCGGGCGCCGGCTGTGCCTACTTAAGCCCCCCCTCCCGGGCGCCGGCTGTCCCTACTTAAGCCCCCCTCCGGGCGCCGGCTGTCTCTACATAAGCCCCCCTACCGGGCGCCGGCTGTCTCTACTTAAGCCCCCCTAAAGGGCGCCGGCTTTCCCTACTTAATCCCCCCCTAAAGGGCGCCGGCTGTCCCTACTTAAGCCCCCCTCCCGGACGCCGGCTGTCCCTTCTTAAGCCCCCCTCCCGGGCGCCGGCTGTCCCTACTTAAGCCCCCCTCCCGGTCGCCGGCTATCCCTACTTAAGCCCCCCTACGGGGCGCCGGCTGTACCTACTTAAGCCCCGCTACAGGGCACCGGCTGTCCCTACTTAAGCCCCCCTACTGGGCGCCGGCTGTCCCTACTTAAGCCCCCCTCCCGGGCGCCGGCTGTCCCTACTTAAGCCCCCCTAATGGGCGCCGGCTGTCCCTACTTAAGCCCCCCTAATGGGCGCCGGCTGTCCCTACGTAAGCCCCCCTACCGGGCGCCGGCTGTCCCTACGTAAGCCCCCCTACCGGGCGCCGGCTGTCCCTACTTAAGCCCCCCTCCCGGGCGCCGGCTGTCCCTACTTAAGCTCCCCTCCCGGGCGCCTGCTGTCCCTACTTAAGCCCCCCTTCCGGGCGCCGGCTGTCCCTTCTTAAGCCCCCCCTACCGGGCGCCGGCTATCCCTACTTAAGCCCCCCTACCGGGCGCCGGCTGTCCCTACTTAAGCCCCCCCTACCGGGCGCCGGCTGTCCCTACTTAAGCCCCCCTGCCGGGCGCCGGCTGTCCCTACTTAAGCCCCCCTCCCGGGCGCCGGCTGTCCCTACTTAAGCCCCCCTCCCGGGCGCCGGCTGTCCCTACTTAAGCCCCTCTCCCCGGGCGCCGGCTGTCCCTACTTAAGCCCCCCTCCCGGGCGCCGGCTGTCCCTACTTAAGCCCACCTACCGGGCGCCGGCTGTCCCTATTTAAGCCTCCCTCCCGGGTCGCTGGCTGTCCCTACTTAAGCCTCCCTCCCGGGTCGCTGGCTGTCCCTACTTAAGCCTCCCTCCCGGGTCGCCGGCTGTCCCTACTTAAGCCTCCCTACCGGGCGCCGGCTATCCCTACTTGAGCCCCACTACCGGGCGCCGGCTGTCCCTACTTGAGCCCCCCTACCGGGCGCCGGCTATCCCTACTTGAGCCCCACTACCGGGCGCCGGCTGTCCCTACTTGAGCCCCCCTACCGGGCGCCGGCTGTCCCTACTTGAGCCCCCCTACCGGGCGCCGGCTGTCCCTACTTGAGCCCCCCTACCGGGCGCCGGCTGTCCCTACTTGAGCCCCCCTACCGGGCGCCGGCTGTCCCTACTTGAGCCCCCCTACCGGGCGCCGGCTGTCCCTACTTGAGCCCCCCTACTGGGCGCCGGCTGTCCCTACTTGAGCCCCCCTACCGGGCGCCGGCTATCCCTACTTGAGCCCCCCTACCGGGCGCCGGCTCTCCCTACTTGTGCCCCCCTCCCGGGCGCCGGCTGTCCCTACTTGTGCCCCCCTACCGGGCGCCGGCTGTCCCTACTTGTGCCCCCATACCGGGCGCCGGCTGTCCCTACTTAAGCCCCCCTACCGGGCGCCGGCTATCCCTACTTAAGCCCCCCTCTTGGGCGCCGGCTGTCCCTACTTAAGCTCCCCTCCCGGGCGCCGGCTGTCCCTACTTAAGCTCCCCTCCCGGGCGCCGGCTGTCCCTACTTAAGCCCCCCTTCCGGGCGCCGGCTGTCCCTACATAAGCCCCCCTAAAGGGCGCCGGCTGTCCCTACTTAAGCCCCCCTCCCGGGCGCCGGCTGTCCCTACGTAAGCCCCCCTACCGGGCGCCGGCTGTCCCTACGTAAGCCCCCCTACCGGGCGCCGGCTCTCCCTACTTAAGCCCCCCTACCGGGCGCCGGCTGTCCCTACTTAAGCCCCCCTCCCGGGCGCCGGCTGTCCCTACTTAAGCTCCCCTCCCGGGCGCCGGCTGTCCCTACTTAAGCTCCCCTCCCGGGCGCCGGCTGTCCCTACTTAAGCTCCCCTCCCGGGCGCCGGCTGTCCCTACTTAAGCTCCCCTCCCGGGCGCCGGCTGTCCCTACTTCAGCCCCCCTTCCGGGCGCCGGCTGTCCCTACATAAGCCCCCCTAAAGGGCGCCGGCTGTCCCTACTTAAGCCCCCCTCCCGGGCGCCAGCTGTCCCTACTTAAGCCCCCCTACCGGGCGCCGGCTGTCCCTACTTAAGCCCCCCTACCGGGCGCCGGCTGTCCCTACTTAAGCCCCCCTTCTGGGCGCCGGCTGTCCCTACTTAAGCCCCCCTCCCGGGCGCCGGCTGTCCCTATTTAAGCCCTCCTACCGGGCGCCGGCTGTCCCTATTTAAGCCCTCCTACCGGGCGCCGGCTGTCCCTACTTAAGCCCCCCTCCCGGGCGCCGGCTGTCCCTACTTAAGCCCCCCTACAGGGCGCCGGCTGTCCCTACTTAAGCCTCCCTACCGGGCGCAGGCTGTCCCTACTTAAGCCCCCCTCCCGGGCGCCGGCTGTCCCTACTTGAGCCCCCCTACCGGGCGCCGGCTGTCCCTGCATAAGCCCCCTACCGGGCGCCGGCTGTCCCTTCTTAAGCCCCCCCTACCGGGCGCCGGCTGTCCCTACTTAAGCCCCCCTACCGGGCGCCGGCTGTCCCTTCTTTAGCCCCCCATTCCGGGCGCCGGCTGTCCCTACTTAAGCCCCCCTACCGGGCACCGGCTGTCCCTTCTTTAGCCCCCCATTCCGGGCGCCGGCTGTCGCTACTTAAGCCCCCCTACCGGGCGCCGGCTGTCCCTACTTAAGCCCCCCTACCGGGCGCCGGCTGTCCCTACTTAAGCCCCCCTACCGGGTGCCGGCTGTCCCTACTTAAGCCCCCCTACCGGGCGCCGGCTTTCCCTACTTAAGCCCCCCTAAAGGGCGCCGGCTGTCCCTACTTAAGCCCCCCTCCCGGGCGCCGGCTGTCCCTTCTTAAGCCCCCCTCCCGGGCCCCGGCTGTCCCTACTTAAGCCCCCCTCCCGGTCGCCGGCTATCCCTACTTAAGCCCCCCTACGGGGCGCCGGCTGTACCTACTTAAGCCCCGCTACAGGGCGCCGGCTGTCCCTACTTAAGCCCCCATACTGGGCGCCGGCTGTCCCTACTTAAGCCCCCCTCCCCGGGCGCCGGCTGTCCCTACTTAAGCCCCCCTACAGGGCGCCGGCTGTCCCTACTTAAGCCCCCCTAATGGGCGCCGGCTGTCCCTACGTAAGCCCCCCTACCGGGCGCCGGCTGTCCCTACTTAAGCCCCCCTAATGGGCGCCGGCTGTCCCTACGTAAGCCCCCCTCCCGGGCGCCTGCTGTCCCTACTTAAGCCCCCCTTCCGGGCGCCGGCTGTCCCTTCTTAAGCCCCCCCTACCGGGCGCCGGCTATCCCTACTTAAGCCCCCCTACCGAGCGCCGGCTGTCCCTACTTAAGCCCCCCTGCCGGGCGCCGGCTGTCCCTACTTAAGCCCCCCTGCCGGGCGCCGGCTGTCCCTACTTAAGCCCCCCTCCCGGGCGCCGGCTGTCCCTACTTAAGCCCCCCTACCGGGCGCCGGCTGTCCCTACTTAAGCCCCCCTGCCGGGCGCCGGCTGTCCCTACTTAAGCCCCCCTCCCGGGCGCCGGCTGTCCCTACTTAAACCCCCCTCCCGGGCGCCGGCTGTCCCTACTTAAGCCCCCCTCCCGGGCGCCGGCTGTCCCTACTTAAGCCCCCCTCCCGGGCGCCGGCTGTCCCTACTTAAGCCCACCTACCGGGCGCCGGCTGTCCCTATTTAAGCCTCCCTCCCGGGTCGCTGGCTGTCCCTACTTAAGCCTCCCTCCCGGGTCGCCGGCTGTCCCTACTTAAGCCCCCCTCCCGGGCGCCGGCTGTCCCTACTTAAGCCCCCCTACGGGGCGCCGGCTGTACCTACTTAAGCCCCGCTACAGGGCGCCGGCTGTCCCTACTTAAGCCCCCCTCCCGGGCGCCGGCTGTCCCTACTTAAGCCCCCCTACAGGGCGCCGGCTGTCCCTACTTAAGCCCCCCTAATGGGCGCCGGCTGTCCCTACGTAAGCCCCCCTACCGGGCGCCGGCTGTCCCTACTTAAGCCCCCCTACCGGGCGCCGGCTGTCCCTACTTAAGCCCCCCTCCCGGGCGCCGGCTGTCCCTACTTAAGCCCCCCCTACCGGGCGCCGGCTGTCCCTGCATAAGCCCCCCTACAGGGCGCCGGCTGTCCCTGCATAAGCCCCCCTACAGGGCGCGTTGGCTGTCCCTGCATAAGCCCCCCTACAGGGCGCGTTGGCTGTCCCTGCATAAGCCCCCTTACCGGGCGCCGGCTGTCCCTACTTAAGCCCCCCTACCGGGCGCCGGCTGTCCTTACTTAAGCCCCCCTACCGATCGCCAGCTGTCCCTACTTAAGCCCCCCTACCGATCGCCGGCTGTGCCTACTTAAGTCCCCCTACCGGGTGCCGGCTGTCCCTTCTTTAGCCCCCCATTCCGGGCGCCGGCTGTCCCTACTTAAGCCCCCCTACCGGGCGCCGGCTGTCCCTACTTAAGCCCCCCTACCGGGCGCCGGCTGTGCCTACTTAAGCCCCCCTCCCGGGCGCCGGCTGTCCCTACTTAAGCCCCCCTCCCGGGCGCCGGCTGTCTCTACATAAGCCCCCCTACCGGGCGCCGGCTGTCTCTACTTAAGCCCCCCTAAAGGGCGCCGGCTTTCCCTACTTAATCCCCCCTAAAGGGCGCCGGCTGTCCCTACTTAAGCCCCCCTCCCGGACGCCGGCTGTCCCTTCTTAAGCCCCCCTCCCGGGCGCCGGCTGTCCCTACTTAAGCCCCCCTCCCGGGCGCCGGCTGTCCCTACTTAAGCCCCCCTAATGGGCGCCGGCTGTCCCTACGTAAGCCCCCCTACCGGGCGCCGGCTGTCCCTACGTAAGCCCCCCTACCGGGCGCCGGCTGTCCCTACTTAAGCCCCCCTCCCGGGCGCCGGCTGTCCCTACTTAAGCTCCCCTCCCGGGCGCCTGCTGTCCCTACTTAAGCCCCCCTTCCGGGCGCCGGCTGTCCCTTCTTAAGCCCCCCCTACCGGGCGCCGGCTGTCCCTTCTTAAGCCCCCCCTACCGGGCGCCGGCTATCCCTACTTAAGCCCCCCTACCGGGCGCCGGCTGTCCCTATTTAAGCCCCCCCTACCGGGCGCCGGCTGTCCCTACTTAAGCCCCCCTGCCGGGCGCCGGCTGTCCCTACTTAAGCCCCCCTCCCGGGCGCC
The DNA here is from genome assembly GCF_040937935.1 of Hyperolius riggenbachi. NCBI lineage: Eukaryota > Metazoa > Chordata > Amphibia > Anura > Hyperoliidae > Hyperolius > Hyperolius riggenbachi. The sequence continues at coordinate 125,992,119 of NC_090652.1, read as the reverse complement.
GGCTGTCCCTACATAAGCCCCCCTAAAGGGCGCCGGCTGTCCCTACTTAAGCCCCCCTCCCGGGCGCCAGCTGTCCCTACTTAAGCCCCCCTACCGGGCGCCGGCTGTCCCTACTTAAGCCCCCCTACCGGGCGCCGGCTGTCCCTACTTAAGCCCCCCTTCTGGGCGCCGGCTGTCCCTACTTAAGCCCCCCTCCCGGGCGCCGGCTGTCCCTATTTAAGCCCTCCTACCGGGCGCCGGCTGTCCCTATTTAAGCCCCCCTCCCGGGCGCCGGCTGTCCCTACTTAAGCCCCCCTCCCGGGCGCCGGCTGTCCCTACTTAAGCCCCCCTACAGGGCGCCGGCTGTCCCTACTTAAGCCTCCCTACCGGGCGCAGGCTGTCCCTACTTAAGCCCCCCTCCCGGGCGCCGGCTGTCCCTACTTGAGCCCCCCTACCGGGCGCCGGCTGTCCCTGCATAAGCCCCCTACCGGGCGCCGGCTGTCCCTTCTTAAGCCCCCCCTACCGGGCGCCGGCTGTCCCTACTTAAGCCCCCCTACCGGGCACCGGCTGTCCCTTCTTTAGCCCCCCATTCCGGGCGCCGGCTGTCCCTACTTAAGCCCCCCTCCCGGGCGCCGGCTGTCCCTTCTTAAGCCCCCCTCCCGGGCGCCGGCTGTCCCTACTTAAGCCCCCCTCCCGGTCGCCGGCTATCCCTACTTAAGCCCCCCTACGGGGCGCCGGCTGTACCTACTTAAGCCCCGCTACAGGGCGCCGGCTGTCCCTACTTAAGCCCCCATACTGGGCGCCGGCTGTCCCTACTTAAGCCCCCCTCCCGGGCGCCGGCTGTCCCTACTTAAGCCCCCCTACAGGGCGCCGGCTGTCCCTACTTAAGCCCCCCTAATGGGCGCCGGCTGTCCCTACGTAAGCCCCCCTACCGGGCGCCGGCTGTCCCTACTTAAGCCCCCCTAATGGGCGCCGGCTGTCCCTACGTAAGCCCCCCTCCCGGGCGCCTGCTGTCCCTACTTAAGCCCCCCTTCCGGGCGCCGGCTGTCCCTTCTTAAGCCCCCCCTACCGGGCGCCGGCTATCCCTACTTAAGCCCCCCTACCGGGCGCCGGCTGTCCCTACTTAAGCCCCCCTGCCGGGCGCCAGCTGTCCCTACTTAAGCCCCCCTGCCGGGCGCCGGCTGTCCCTACTTAAGCCCCCCTCCCGGGCGCCGGCTGTCCCTACTTAAGCCCCCCTCCCGGGCGCCGGCTGTCCCTACTTAAGCCCCCCTGCCGGGCGCCGGCTGTCCCTACTTAAGCCCCCCTCCCGGGCGCCGGCTGTCCCTACTTAAGCCCCCCTCCCGGGCGCCGGCTGTCCCTACTTAAGCCCCTCTCCCGGGCGCCGGCTGTCCCTACTTAAGCCCCCCTCCCGGGCGCCGGCTGTCCCTACTTAAGCCCACCTACCGGGCGCCGGCTGTCCCTATTTAAGCCTCCCTCCCGGGTCGCTGGCTGTCCCTACTTAAGCCTCCCTCCCGGGTCGCCGGCTGTCCCTACTTAAGCCCCCCTCCCGGGCGCCGGCTGTCCCTACTTAAGCCCCCCTACCGGGCGCCGGCTGTCCCTGCATAAGCCCCCCTACAGGGCGCCGGCTGTCCCTACTTAAGCCCCCCTCCCGGGCGCCGGCTGTCCCTACTTAAGCCCCCCTACAGGGCGCCGGCTGTCCCTACTTAAGCCCCCCTAATGGGCGCCGGCTGTCCCTACGTAAGCCCCCCCTACCGGGCGCCGGCTGTCCCTACTTAAGCCCCCCTAATGGGCGCCGGCTGTCCCTAAGGAAGCCCCCCTACCGGGCGCCGGCTGTCCCTACTTAAGCCCCCCTACCGGGCGCCGGCTGTCCCTACTTAAGCCCCCCTCCCGGGCGCCGGCTGTCCCTACTTAAGCTCCCCTCCCGGGCGCCTGCTGTCCCTACTTAAGCCCCCCTTCCGGGCGCCGGCTGTCCCTTCTTAAGCCCCCCCTACCGGGCGCCGGCTATCCCTACTTAAGCCCCCCTACCGGGCGCCGGCTGTCCCTACTTAAGCCCCCCTGCCGGGCGCCGGCTGTCCCTACTTAAGCCCCCCTGCTGGGCGCCGGCTGTCCCTACTTAAGCCCCCCTCCCGGGCGCCGGCTGTCCCTACTTAAGCCCCCCTACCGGGCGCCGGCTGTCCCTACTTAAGCCCCCCTGCCGGGCGCCGGCTGTCCCTACTTAAGCCCCCCTCCCGGGCGCCGGCTGTCCCTACTTAAGCCCCCCTCCCGGGCGCCGGCTGTCCCTACTTAAGCCCCCCTCCCGGGCGCCGGCTGTCCCTACTTAAGCCCCTCTCCCGGGCGCCGGCTGTCCCTACTTAATCCCCCCTCCCGGGAGCCGGCTGTCCCTACTTAAGCCCACCTACCGGGCGCCGGCTGTCCCTATTTAAGCCTCCCTCCCGGGTCGCTGGCTGTCCCTACTTAAGCCTCCCTCCCGGGTCGCCGGCTGTCCCTACTTAAGCCCCCCTCCCGGGCGCCGGCTGTCCCTACTTAAGCCCCCCTACCGGGCGCCGGCTGTCCCTGCATAAGCCCCCCTACAGGGCGCCGGCTGTCCCTACTTAAGCCCCCCTCCCGGGCGCCGGCTGTCCCTACTTAAGCCCCCCTCCCGGGCGCCGGCTGTCCCTACTTAAGCCCCTCTCCCGGGTGCCGGCTGTCCCTACTTAAGCCCCCCTCCCGGGCGCCGGCTGTCCCTACTTAAGCCCACCTACCGGGCGCCGGCTGTCCCTATTTAAGCCCCCCTCCCGGGCGCCGGCTGTCCCTACTTAAGCCCCTCTCCCGGGCGCCGGCTGTCCCTACTTAAGCCCCCCTCCCGGGCGCCGGCTGTCCCTACTTAAGCCCTCCTACCGATCGCCGGCTGTCCCTACTTAAGCCCCCCTAAAGGGCGCCGGCTTTCCCTACTTAAGCCCCCCTAAAGGGCGCCGGCTGTCCCTACTTAAGCCCCCCTCCCAGCGCCGGCTGTCCCTTCTTAAGCCCCCCTCCCGGGCGCCGGCTGTCCCTACTTAAGCCCCCCTCCCGGTCGCCGGCTATCCCTACTTAAGCCCCCCTACGGGGCGCCGGGTGTACCTACTTAAGCCCCGCTACAGGGCGCCGGCTGTCCCTACTTAAGCCCCCCTCCCGGGCGCCGGCTGTCCCTACTTAAGCCCCCCTACAGGGCGCCGGCTGTCCCTACTTAAGCCCCCCTCCCGGGCGCCGGCTGTCCCTACTTAAGCCCCCCTACAGGGCGCCGGCTGTCCCTACTTAAGCCCCCCTAATGGGCGCCGGCTGTCCCTACGTAAGCCCCCCTACCGGGCGCCGGCTGTCCCTACTTAAGCCCCCCTACCGGGCGTCGGCTGTCCCTACTTAAGCCCCCCTCCCGGGCGCCGGCTGTCCCTACTTAAGCTCCCCCTCCTGGGCGCCGGCTGTCCCTACTTAAGCTCCCCTACCGGGCGCCGGCTGTCCCTACTTAAGCTCCCCTACCGGGCGCCGGCTGTCCCTACTTAAGCCCCCCTACCGGGCGCCGGCTGTCCCTAATTAAGCCCCCCTACCGGGCGCCGGCTGTCCCTACTTAAGCCCCCCTACCGGGCGCCGGCTGTCCCTTCTTAAGCCCCCTACCGGGCGCCGGCTGTGCCTACTTAAGCCCTCCTACCGATCGCCGGCTGTCCCTACTTAAGCCCCCCTACCGGGCGCCGGCTGTGCCTACTTATGCCCCCCTCCCGGGCGCCGGCTGTCCCTACTTATGCCCCCCTCCCGGGTGCCGGCTGTCCCTACTTAAGCCACCCTACCGGGCGCCGGCTGTCCCTACTTATGCCCCCCTCCCGGGTGCCGGCTGTCCCTACTTAAGCCCCCCTACCGGGCGTCGACTGTCCCTACTTAAGCCCCCCTACCGGGCGCCGGCTGTCCCTACTTAAGCCTCCCTACCGGGCGCCGCCTGTCCCTACTTAAGCCCCCCTACCGGGCGTCGGCTGTCCCTACTTAAGCCCCCCTACCGGGCGCCGGCTGTCCCTACTTAAGCCCCCCTACCGGCCGACGGATGTCCATACTTAAGCCCCCCTACCGGGCGCCGGCTGTCCCTACTTGAGCCCCCCTACCGGGCGCCGGCTGTCCCTACTTGAGCCCCCCTACCGTGTGCCAGCTGTCGCTACTTAAGCCCCCCTACCGGGTGCCGGCTGTCCCTATTTAAGCCCCCCTACCGGGCGCCGGCTGTCCCTACTTAAGCCCCCCTAACGGGCGCCGGCTCTCCCTACTTAAGCCCCCCTACCGGGCTCCGGCTGTCCCTACCTAAGCCCCCCTACCGGGCGCCGGCTGTCCCTACTTAAGCCCCCCTCCCGGGCGCCGGCTGTCCCTACTTAAGCCTCCCTACCGGGCGCCGGCTGTCCCTACTTATGCCCCCCTCCCGAGTGTCGGCTGTCCCTACTTACTCCCCCCTACTGGGAGCCGACTGTCCCTACTTACTCCCCCCTACTGGGCGCCAGCTGTCCCTTCTTAAGCCCCCCTACTGGGCGCCGGCTGTCCTTACTTACTCCCCCCTACTGGGAGCCGACTGTCCCTACTTACTCCCCCCTACTGGGCGCCGGCTGTCCCTACTTAAGCCCCCCTACAGGGCGCCGGCTGTCCCTACTTAAGCCCCCCTCCCGGGCGCCGGCTGTCCCTACTTAAGCCCCCCTACAGGGCGCCGGCTGTCCCTACTTAAGCCCCCCTAATGGGCGCCGGCTTTCCCTACGTAAGCCCCCCTACCGGGCGCCGGCTGTCCCTACTTAAGCCCCCCTACCGGGCGTCGGCTGTCCCTACTTAAGCCCCCCTCCCGGGCGCCGGCTGTCCCTACTTAAGCCCCCCTCCCGGGCGCCGGCTGTCCCTACTTAAGCTCCCCTCCTGGGCGCCGGCTGTCCCTACTTAAGCTCCCCTACCGGGCGCCGGCTGTCCCTACTTAAGCTCCCCTACCGGGCGCCGGCTGTCCCTACTTAAGCCCCCCTACCAGGCGCCGGCTGTCCCTACTTAAGCCCCCCTACCGGGCGCCGGCTGTCCCTACTTAAGCCCCCCTACCGATCGCCGGCTGTCCCTACTTAAGCCCCCCTACCGGGCGCCGGCTGTCCCTTCTTAAGCCCCCTACCGGGCGCCGGCTGTGCCTACTTAAGCCCCCCTACCGATCGCCGGCTGTCCCTACTTAAGCCCCCCTACCGGGCGCCGGCTGTGCCTACTTATGCCCCCCTCCCGGGCGCCGGCTGTCCCTACTTATGCCCCCCTCCCGGGTGCCGGCTGTCCCTACTTAAGCCACCCTACCGGGCGCCGGCTGTCCCTACTTATGCCCCCCTCCCGGGTGCCGGCTGTCCCTACTTAAGCCCCCCTACCGGGCGTCGACTGTCCCTACTTAAGCCCCCCTACCGGGCGCCGGCTGTCCCTACTTAAGCCCCCCTACCGGGCGCCGGCTGTCCCTACTTAAGCCCCCCTACCGGCCGACGGATGTCCATACTTAAGCCCCCCTACCGGGCGCCGGCTGTCCCTACTTGAGCCCCCCTACCGGGCGCCGGCTGTCCCTACTTGAGCCCCCCTACCGTGTGCCAGCTGTCGCTACTTAAGCCCCCCTACCGGGTGCCGGCTGTCCCTATTTAAGCCCCCCTACCGGGCGCCGGCTGTCCCTACTTAAGCCCCCCTACCGGGCGCCGGCTGTCCCTACTTAAGCCCCCCTAACGGGCGCCGGCTCTCCCTACTTAAGCCCCCCTACCGGGCTCCGGCTGTCCCTACCTAAGCCCCCCTACCGGGCGCCGGCTGTCCCTACTTAAGCCCCCCTCCCGGGCGCCGGCTGTCCCTACTTAAGCCTCCCTACCGGGCGCCGGCTGTCCCTACTTATGCCCCCCTCCCGAGTGTCGGCTGTCCCTACTTACTCCCCCCTACTGGGAGCCGACTGTCCCTACTTACTCCCCCCTACTGGGCGCCAGCTGTCCCTTCTTAAGCCCCCCTACTGGGCGCCGGCTGTCCTTACTTACTCCCCCCTACTGGGAGCCGACTGTCCCTACTTACTCCCCCCTACTGGGCGCCGGCTGTCCCTTCTTAAGCCCCCCTCCCGGGCGCCGGCTGTCCCTTCTTAAGCCCCCCTCCCGGGCGCCGGCTGTCCCTACTTAAGCCCCCCTCCCGGGCGCCGGCTGTCCCTACTTAAGCCCCCCTACCGGGCACCGGCTGTCCCTACTTAAGCCCCCCTAACGGGCGCCGGCTCTCCCTACTTAAGCCCCCCTACCGGGCTCCGGCTGTCCCTACCTAAGCCCCCCTACCGGGCGCCGGCTGTCCATACTTAAGCCCCCCTACCGGGCGTCGGCTGTCCCTTCTTAAGCCCCCCTTCTGGGCGCCGGCTGTCCCTACTTAAGTCCCCCTAACGGGCGCCGGCTCTCCCTACTTAAGCCCCCCTACCGGGCTCCGGCTGTCCCTACCTAAGCCCCCCTACCGGGCGCCGGCTGTCCCTACTTAAGCCCCCCTCCCGGGCGCCGGCTGTCCCTACTTAAGCCTCCCTACCGGGCGCCGGCTGTCCCTACTTAAGCCTCCCTACCGGGCGCCGGCTGTCCCTACTTATGCCCCCCTCCCGAGTGTCGGCTGTCCCTACTTACTCCCCCCTACTGGGAGCCGACTGTCCCTACTTACTCCCCCCTACTGGGCGCCAGCTGTCCCTTCTTAAGCCCCCCTACTGGGCGCCGGCTGTCCTTACTTACTCCCCCCTACTGGGAGCCGACTGTCCCTACTTACTCCCCCCTACTGGGCGCCAGCTGTCCCTTCTTAAGCCCCCCTCCCGGGCGCCGGCTGTCCCTTCTTAAGCCCCCCTCCCGGGCGCCGGCTGTCCCTACTTAAGCCCCCCTCCCGGGCGCCGGCTGTCCCTACTTAAGCCCCCCTACCGGGCACCGGCTGTCCCTACTTAAGCCCCCCTAACGGGCGCCGGCTCTCCCTACTTAAGCCCCCCTACCGGGCTCCGGCTGTCCCTACCTAAGCCCCCCTACCGGGCGCCGGCTGTCCATACTTAAGCCCCCCTACCGGGCGTCGGCTGTCCCTTCTTAAGCCCCCCTTCTGGGCGCCGGCTGTCCCTACTTAAGTCCCCCTAACGGGCGCCGGCTCTCCCTACTTAAGCCCTGCTACAGGGCGCCGGCTGTCCCTACCTAAACCCCCCTACCGGGCGCTGGCTGTCCCTACTTAAGCCCCCCTACTGGGCGCCGGCTGTCCCTACTTAAGCCACCCGCCCGGGCGCCGGCTGTCCCTACTTAAGCCCCCCTCCCGGGCGCCGGCTGTCCCTACTTAAGCCCCCCCTACTGGGCGCCGGCTGTCCCTTCTTAAGCCCCCCTCCCGGGCGCCGACTGTCCCTTCTTAAGCCCCCCTACCGGGCGCCGGCTGTCCCTACTGAAGCCCCCCTACCGGGCGCCGGCTGTCCCTACTTAAGCCCCCCTACCGGGCGCCGGCTGTCCCTACTTAAGCCCCCCTACCGGGCGCCGGCTGTCCCTACTTAAGCCCCCCTACCGATCGCCGGCTGTCCCTACTTAAGCCCCCCTACCGGGCGCCGGCTGTCCCTTCTTAAGCCCCCTACCGGGCGCCGGCTGTGCCTACTTAAGCCCCCCTACCGATCGCCGGCTGTCCCTACTTAAGCCCCCCTACCGGGCGCCGGCTGTGCCTACTTATGCCCCCCTCCCGGGCGCCGGCTGTGCCTACTTATGCCCCCCTCCCGGGCGCCGGCTGTCCCTACTTATGCCCCCCTCCCGGGTGCCGGCTGTCCCTACTTAAGCCCCCCTACCGGGCGTCGACTGTCCCTACTTAAGCCCCCCTACCGGGCGCCGGCTGTCCCTACTTAAGCCTCCCTACCGGGCGCCGCCTGTCCCTACTTAAGCCCCCCTCCCGGGCGTCGGCTGTCCCTACTTAAGCCCCCCTACCGGGCGTCGGCTGTTGTGGAAAGAATTTTATAATTAAATCTGTTGATCTTTATGTATACCCTGTATATCATGTATATCCTGTGTAACCTATGTGACTATACAGACCACATGCACAAGATTAGATTATTGTGTTAGAATGACACTTTAAGTTAACCGAGGAGTTATCACGATATCACTGAATATATATTCTGCATATGTTTTGAACCATTTACTGTGTACAGTTTTTTCCATATTCCTTCACAGTAAGCCAGAACAACCTTCAACCCCCCTTCAGTGTCATTCTGTACCAAGCACAGAGCCAGCAGGTTGAGAGGACCAGTTTTAACCAGTTCTCTGAAAGTATGGGTGATTCTGAAGGACATGAGACAAGAAACTGATGTCAGAAGATTTCTCTTTCATGTTCACTTTCATTTATTCATGAGGGACACAGAGGAAGAACAACCCCACCTAAAAGGAGGAACTGGACATGCTGATTGGACTTTTAACAGAAAGAACTGCCCAAAGGGAGGAATATTTTATTATATTCATTAGGTTTAAAAGCCTCTGCGCACAGGAAGAGCTTGCTTTTTCTTTGCTTAGCAGGATTTGTGTAGCTACAATCCATACTCATGCTGACTGAGAAAACGCCCTTGTACAAGAAATAAAGACTTCTATGATTTTGGCAAATGAATGAAGAGTGTCTCATAAGTGAGTTTATTTACTTTTAACATCTGGTTCATCGAACCGGAAAACCTATAGTCACAAAAACGTGAGGCCCAGGAGCGCGTTTGCGACTGGCGAATCTGATAACAAGCTGGTGAAAGCCCACCGGGACGACGTTTCCTTCAAAAGCAGGTGGCCAAACGCAACTGGAGCTCACCTCTTTTGTGACGTACGGTTTATTTCGAACCGTGAGACTTCTTCAGCCAAGGTCGGTGAAATCGCCTACTTAGGATTCTAAAACAAACTTCTCGGGTGTCCTGAAAGCTTCTTAAATTGTAAGTACTACCTTTTTATTTCTGTAACTTCTCATACGCAGGGCTGCGCAAAATTAGAGTGTAAGTTGTTGATGTGTTGTTATGATGTTTGAAGTATGTTTAAAGGTTTAACTCCCTAAGTCCTAAGTCCCAAGTAACGGTTTATTACACTGAGCATTGTCAGGTCTCTGCTGCAGCCCCCGAGGTGCCTTAGCAGGAAAGTTTTTATCTTAATGCAGGCACTCTGCCTCAGCGGGAATTGTAAGATCTTTGCACTGTAAATACATCTTTGTGCATAAAGGGCAGTACGCTTTCCGGGAGGGGACCCACGGAACATTGTGAAGAGGTGTGTAAACAAGGGGGGGGGCGAGTTAAACAGTAAAAGAATTGTTCGATTGTTGTGAGAGAATGGGCCAAAATACAGGAAAGATCAAGGCTACTGATGATGAATGTGTTATGCGCAAGAAAAATAAAAACTGGGTAAAATATTGCAGCCTGTGGAAAAATAAATATGATTTTTCAGGACATTTGCATTTTGAGGAGTGCAGAAATCTTGTTTCTCGAATTAAATGTGATGCTCAGGGAAATGTGGTTTTAGAGAAGCAATATGGTTTACCAGAAGCTCAAAGATGGCTACTAGAAGCATGTACAAGGAGGGGCCAAGTCTTAGCACATTGGTTAGGGATAGAGAACAAAGACTTGGAGGAGGTACCATCTACTGTATGCCAAGTTCCCCGGGACTTTCCCCAAAACCAAACTCAGCCCCTCCCACAAAAGGTGGATGGGACCTCCCAGACATATGAGGCGGAATATAGTATTAATGCATCAGATATAGATGAGCTATTGGATACAGTGATGAAGGTTTTTAGTAAATATAGAGGTATAGCTCCCCCTGCTGTTGAAACGACAGATTCCCCTTATGAACGGTGTAGGATTGCTATACGTGAGGTTTTGACTGAAGGATTGTGCAAGTGTGTCACACAATATATTGTGGATCATAGAGTCTGCAGACCGAGTGATTTTCTAGAAAGCACCCGGCACCCTGTATGTGTGAAAGGGAAGAAAGTTGCTACATATGTTTCTGATGGCAACAAGGAAAGTAATTGTTATGAGAATGGTGGTAACAGCCACACACGCCCACAAAAGCGCAGATTTAAGGACTATGAAGGTCGCAAACAACGCAGAGAATGTTTTGAATGTGGGTTGAAAGATCACCAGGCCCGGAATTGCCCCCAGAGGGCCAGAGGGGCCACAGTGACAGAGTGTAGTTTAGGGTACTAATTTGTGCCCTAAGTTGAAGGTAAATGTGTAAGTGTATTACTGAAAAGCGAATGTCAAGATGGAATGTTACGTTGTGGTGTGTAAGATGTGAAGCTGGGAATTCTGAGCTCTGAAATCTAAATCACCAGAGCTCCCTAGGGAGTGTGCAGCAGAGGGGGAGAAGGGGGGCCTATAGGAGAAATCCACAAGTTATGAGCTGCTGTTTGTCTGTTCGTTGTTTGTGTAGTTTGTACAGTATATAAATGTCTGTACAAGTATTATACTCTGTCTGTTTGATGTTTGTCTGAAGATTGAAAATTTAAAAGTGATTCTTACTGTTTGTCTGTAAATGTCGGTTATTTGAAATGTGTTTGTACTGTTGAATTCTGTGAAATTTGAGTGGAGTTTCTGTCTGGAATCTGTGAGAAGGTATGAGTTACACCCACATTTCTGAGGAGGGGGCAAGAGGCTTTATGGACTATTAGTCCCAGCCTAGATGTGTGTATGTGTATTGGAGCAGAACGGAGTGATTTGAGAAAATGCATGCAGCAAGATGAAAGGTTTGTTTGCAAGAAATTAATGTATATATTTTGTGAAACCCAAAGTGCGGGATAAATAAAAAAAAAGAGAGAGAGAAACCCCGCAAATATTATTTTCAATTATAAGAGTAAAAAAAAAAAAAAAAAAATGATGATTTTTGTTTTTTGTTTCTGGGAACAATTGATTGCTGTATTGCTGTAGTATGTGGGTCATTGTCATCGACTGATTGACTGTTTTGATTGACATCTGATTAAATTTTTATAAATTGTGGGTATGTTAGAAGAAGTTCAGTAAAATGACTTTGATAGAGATATTTTGACCACAATGCCTTGTCAAATGGCGGACTGCAGAGAGGGATGCATGATTGTAGTTCTCTGCCAAGAGCCCAACCCCACCCCCACCAGCCCCACCCCCCCCCCCCCCCCCCTGCCCCCACCCGCACCCCCACCAGCCCAATCCCACCAGCTCCATCCATCCATTCCCCCACCACCCCCCCCCCCCCCCCCGCCTATGCTGCACAGCCAGTTTGCTTGGGCATTTACGTCTTCATTGTCCAAAAAGGCTGCACCACCCTAGCCCCTGTACTTTTGTTTTCTGTGTTGTTTATTGACCAGAGGATGTTTTTCCCGTCCGCATCTGCGCGCAGTGACTTGTCCGCAAGGCAATTAACAAATCTTTGTGGATCAGTTCTATGTGCATAGGAGGGAATACACCAATGATTGTCCTGGTCTTACAGTAGTGAGCTGAAGAACATCGTGGAATAGATAAGCTTCTTTCTGCGTCTCTGCTCAAGCTGTGTGTTTATTACTTACCCTGTTATATGGGATTCCGTCCCCCACTGTTTTCACTACCAGCCTGTATGCTTTCCCATCATGCATATGTTTGCGGCTTAGTGGTGTCCACAGGGTTAGGTGCCAGCAACTGACGAGCCCACCTGTCCTCCGTACCATGGATGTTATGTGGGTTCCCGCAGCACTGGCCATCCACTTGTGTGCAACTTCCCCGTCCCCTCATCTCCCGTGGCAAAGAAATGGCAGTTCTAACGTCTACAACTACAGCTCCCTCTGCAGCTTTGCTGTCTCAGGCTTCAGGTCACCCTTTTAGGTCACCCTGTATACTGCTGACCTACTAATTTTTTTTATTGACTGATGTGATGTTCACACTGACTTGCAGTAATGACACATGGTTTTCTTTTTTTTTGCACATGTGTCAACAGGAGGGATGGTGCGGTAACTAAGGGTGTGGTAACTAAACTAGAAAAACACCACATGGAAAAATTGTGATGCTTTGAGATGTTGTCCGCAGTTGTGAAACAAACAGGTGTCCTCTTTTTCAATACACAGGAATAGCTCCAGAGGAGGGGTGACTGACAGATAACCTGAGACATACCCGCAAGCACCAAACATTTACCCAGGCCCAATACCCACAGAAAAGGACAGGACAAGGTAACAAAGAAGGAGCATTGTCCTTTACCAGGGTGGGAGGGCCCTTACCAAGTTCCTGAAGCCTGGGTCCATCTGGTTCACTATAAAAGGGTGCCCCCTACCTGTCTCCAGGGAAGGAACATTTGCCTGAACTGGTCAAGAGGGGCCGAGGGTGAGAAATATATTAGCAGGTTGCTTCTCACCTATACGGCTGTTCTTGTTTAAAGCAGGATGAAGGAGGTAGAGGAGGGAAAGAGGGCACCCCCGCATATGAGTATAATGGATGTGGGTTTCTTTAAAACTCCAGTGGGAAAAGGAACCATAGTTGCTATGGTAACATTGGCCCTGATTGTGATCATAGTTGAAGGAATCACCTGGTTACAACTCCCTACCGACGAGACTTTAACTAGACAAGTTAGAAAATTAATCACACAAAGAACGTCCAAATATACAAACCACGGGTATGGGACAGGGGTGATCGACTTGAATGCAACCATCTCACCTGGTATGGACAATGTAGTGTTTAGACTAAAGCCCGCTGAAATATTTGTGGATAAGTATGGAACTAACTACAACTTTTACTTGGGAGCAAGGGACAGGCTACCCATATTGAGCTGGAAAGATGTGTGGAAGACTACTGATCCATCTGGGTGGGAGACATCGAGTACAAAGTTAGATCCCAAAGATATAAACCTGTACGACAGAATAAGTATCCAGAAAGTCGCAAATGAAGTTTGGATAATATTAAAAAGACCTGAGGCGACAGATACTGGCACATACGTGCTTGGGGTTACGATCCCAGGGACAGATCCCTATGTTATTATGACAATGACAATAACTGTTCGACCCGAACAAACCACTGAACGACCTCCATTGAACAGAAATGGCAGGCCAGACAAAAAGACTACTGACCCATCCCCATTGAACAGTGTTAACAGGATGGATGTGACTAGTAACAAGGTTTTAGTAAAGGGAGAGCAGCTACCCCCTAAGCTACTCCATCTATTAAACGAGGTAGAATACAGGGGGAATCTTTGGACCACTTTGGCAACTTTTACTGCAAATCAAATGAATGTGTCTGACTGTATTGTGTGTGCAGCGGCTAGACCGCAGATTGCTCTGGTACCAGTAGTGGCGAGTGGGTCTGAATTAGAATGTATGATACAAAGTATGATAAGTGTGAATCAACCACGGAACTGTACTACAGAGAGAGTCCGTATGAAGGTACCAGGCACGCCGCAGCGTGCATTTGCTACAGCCAGCAATCTTACGTGCTATAATAGATCTGCCCCCAGTAACCATCCAATGATCAAGTATTGTGGAGAAATAGTGGAGATAACCAATGATAAAGGGTTGAGCCTAGGAACAAAATGGCAGTTAGAAGATACTTGGTGGACTTGTGAACCCAACAAAGCAGAATCATCATTGCCACCAGAATGGAAAGGGTTGTGTGCCCCTGTCTGGATGATAGAACATGTCACTATATTGCCCTATGAGTCCTTTAAAATTTTGGTGGATAAAAAGGTACACCGGAGTAAAAGGGAGGCACCAAAAGGGAGTTTGGACCCATATGTATATATTGATGCAATAGGGGTCCCCAGAGGGGTGCCAGACGAGTTCAAGGCTAGGAACCAAATTGCTGCAGGGTTTGAGTCCATTTTCCTATGGCCAACAGTTAACAAAAATGTAGATTGGATTAATTACATTTATTACAATCAGCAAAGATTTGTTAATTATACTAGAGATGCTATCGAAGGTTTGGCAGAGCAACTGAAAGCAACATCATTAACAGCACTGCAGAATAGAATTGCATTAGATATGCTGTTGGCAGAGAAAGGGGGTGTATGTGAATTTTTTGGGGAACAATGTTGTACCTACATTCCAGATAATACATCCCCTGATGGAAAAGTGACAGTGGCTCTTCAGCAGTTAAAAGACCTATCCGAAGAGCTGAAACGAAACTCAGGTGTTTCAAACCCAATAACAGACTGGTTACAGAACTGGTTTGGAAGCTGGACTTCATTTTTTCAGAGTTTTGGTATCGCATTCCTAACTGTTCTTATGGTTCTGTTCCTACTAGCCTGCTGTATTTTTCCAATGCTGAGGACATTTTTTGCAAGGTTGATAGATAAGCATATGAGTACTACTATGTATGCAGCCTTAGCACAGCATGATGAAGAAGCATACGGTGATTTGGGAGGAGATTATGATGGTATGCTGGAGGGAGATGGCCAGGCCAACGTGTGAGGCAGTAATTCCAGCTCACGGCCAGAGCCTGATTTTTGTTTTTGATCATTTCACTTCTATGCCCTGACTTGCTGTAGTGCATACCCATTTGCAGCAAAGGGGAGTAGAAGGCTGTGTTTGCTTGAATCTCTAACCCCTGTAGTGGAGACACATTTGCAGATACCTGAGGTTTAAGTAAACATAAGCACAGAAATGTGAATGTAAATATTCCTTTTATACACATATGTAATCAAGCCACAACCCACAGTATTAATTATAAACAGGAGGGAAATGTGGAAAGAATTTTATAATTAAATCTGTTGATCTTTATGTATACCCTGTATATCATGTATATCCTGTGTAACCTATGTGACTATACAGACCACATGCACAAGATTAGATTATTGTGTTAGAATGACACTTTAAGTTAACCGAGGAGTTATCACGATATCACTGAATATATATTCTGCATATGTTTTGAACCATTTACTGTGTACAGTTTTTTCCATATTCCTTCACAGTAAGCCAGAACAACCTTCAACCCCCCTTCAGTGTCATTCTGTACCAAGCACAGAGCCAGCAGGTTGAGAGGACCAGTTTTAACCAGTTCTCTGAAAGTATGGGTGATTCTGAAGGACATGAGACAAGAAACTGATGTCAGAAGATTTCTCTTTCATGTTCACTTTCATTTATTCATGAGGGACACAGAGGAAGAACAACCCCACCTAAAAGGAGGAACTGGACATGCTGATTGGACTTTTAACAGAAAGAACTGCCCAAAGGGAGGAATATTTTATTATATTCATTAGGTTTAAAAGCCTCTGCGCACAGGAAGAGCTTGCTTTTTCTTTGCTTAGCAGGATTTGTGTAGCTACAATCCATACTCATGCTGACTGAGAAAACGCCCTTGTACAAGAAATAAAGACTTCTATGATTTTGGCAAATGAATGAAGAGTGTCTCATAAGTGAGTTTATTTACTTTTAACACTGTCCCTACTTAAGCCCCCCTACCGGCCGACGGATGTCCATACTTAAGCCCCCCTACCGGGCGCCGGCTGTCCCTACTTGAGCCCCCCTACCGGGCGCCGGCTGTCCCTACTTGAGCCCCCCTACCGTGTGCCAGCTGTCGCTACTTAAGCCCCCCTACCGGGTGCCGGCTGTCCCTATTTAAGCCCCCCTACCGGGCGCCGGCTGTCCCTACTTAAGCCCCCCTACCGGGCGCCGGCTGTCCCTACTTAAGCCCCCCTCCCGGGTGTCGGCTGTCCCTACTTAAGCCCCCCTACTGGGCGCCGGCTGTCCCTACTTAAGCCCCCCTCCCGGGCGCCGGTTGTCCCTACTTAAGCCCCCCTCCCGGGCGCCGGCTGTCCCTACTTATGCCCCGCTCCCGAGTGTCGGCTGTCCCTACTTACTACCCCCTACTGGGAGCCGACTGTCCCTACTTACTCCCCCCTACTGGGCGCCGGCTGTCCCTACTTAAGCTCCTCTACCGGGCGCCGGCTGTCCCTACTAAAGCCCCCCTACCGGGTGCGGGCTGTCCCTACATATGCCCCCCTACCGGGCGCCGGCTGTCCCTACTTAAGCCCCCCTCCCGGGCGCCGGCTGTCCCTACTTAAGCCCCCCTAACGGGCACCGGCTGTCCCTACTTAAGCCCCCTAACGGGCGCCGGCTCTCCCTACTTAAGCCCCACTACCGGGCGCCGGCTGTCCCTACCTAAACCCCCCTACCGGGCGCCGGCTGTCCCTACCTAAGCCACCCTACCGGGCGCCGGCTGTCCCTACCTAAGCCCCCCTACCGGGCGTCGGCTGTCCCTTCTTAAGCCCCCCTACCGGGCGCCGGCTGTCCCTACTTAAGCCCCTCTACCGGGCGCCGGCTGTCCCTACTTAAGCCCCCCTCCCGGGTGTCGGCTGTCCCTACTTAAGCCCCCCTACTGGGCGCCGGCTGTCCCTACTTAAGCCCCCCTCCCGGGCGCCGGTTGTCCCTACTTAAGCCCCCCTCCCGGGCGCCGGCTGTCCCTACTTATGCCCCCCTCCCGAGTGTCGGCTGTCCCTACTTACTACCCCCTACTGGGAGCCGACTGTCCCTACTTACTCCCCCCTACTGGGCGCCGGCTGTCCCTACTTAAGCCCCCCTACTGGGCGCCGGCTGTCCCTACTTAAGCCCCCCTCCCGGGCGCCGGTTGTCCCTACTTAAGCCCCCCCCCCCGGGCACCGGCTGTCCCTACTTATGCCCCCCTCCCGGGCGCCGGCTCTCCCTACTTATGCCCCCCTCCCGGGTGCCGGCTGTCCCTACTTACTCCCCCCTACTGGGTGCCAGCTGTCCCTACTTACTCCCCCCTACTGGGCACCGGCTGTCCCTACTTAAGCCCCTCTACTGGGCGCCGGCTGTCCCTACTTAAGCCCCCCTCCCGGCGTCGGCTGTCCCTACTTAAGCCCCCCTACTTGGCGCCGGCTGTCCCTACTTAAGCCTCCCTCCCGGGCGTTGGCTGTCCCTACTTAAGCCCCCCTCCCGGGCGTCGGCTGTCCCTACTTAAGCCCCCCTAACGGGCGCCGGCTGTCCCTACTTAAGCCCCCCTCCAGGGCTCCGGCTGTCCCTACTTAAGCCCCCCTACCGGGCGTCGGCTGTCCCTACTTAAGCCCCCCTACTGGGCGCCGGCTGTCCCTTCTTAAGCCCCCCTACTGGGCGCCAGCTGTCCCTACTTAAGCACCCCTACCGGGCACCGGCTGTCCCTTCATAAGCCCACCTACCGGGCCCCGGCTATCCCTACTTATGCCCCCCTCCCGGGCGCCGGCTGTCCCTACTTATGCCCCCCTCCCGGGTGCCGGCTGTCCCTACTTAAGCCCCCCTACCGGGCGTCGACTGTCCCTACTTAAGCCCCCCTACCGGGCACCGGCTGTCCCTACTTAAGCCCCCCTCCCGGGCGCCGGCTGTCCCTACTTATGCCCCGCTCCCGAGTGTCGGCTGTCCCTACTTACTACCCCCTACTGGGAGCCGACTGTCCCTACTTACTCCCCCCTACTGGGCGCCGGCTGTCCCTACTTAAGCTCCTCTACCGGGCGCCGGCTGTCCCTACTAAAGCCCCCCTACCGGGTGCGGGCTGTCCCTACATATGCCCCCCTCCCGGGCGCCGGCTGTCCCTACTTAAGCCCCCCTCCCTGGCGCCGGCTGTCCCTACTTAAGCCCCCTAACGGGCGCCGGCTCTCCCTACTTAAGCCCCACTACCGGGCGCCGGCTGTCCCTACCTAAACCCCCCTACCGGGCGCCGGCTGTCCCTACCTAAGCCCCCCTACCGGGCGCCGGCTGTCCCTACCTAAGCCCCCCTACCGGGCGCCGGCTGTCCATACTTAAGCCCCCCTACCGGGCGTCGGCTGTCCCTTCTTAAGCCCCCCTACCGGGCGCCGGCTGTCCCTACTTAAGCCCCACTACCGGGCGCCGGCTGTCCCTACTTAAGCCTCCCTACCGGGCGCCGGGTGT
Organism: Hyperolius riggenbachi; assembly: GCF_040937935.1. NCBI lineage: Eukaryota > Metazoa > Chordata > Amphibia > Anura > Hyperoliidae > Hyperolius > Hyperolius riggenbachi. The sequence continues at coordinate 125,974,356 of NC_090652.1, read as the reverse complement.
CCCAACTTAAGCCCCCCTACTGGGCGCCGGCTGTCCCTACTTAAGCCCCCCTACTGGGCGCCGGCTGTCCCTACTTAAGCCCCCCTACTGGGCGCTGGCTGTCCCTACTTAAGCCCCCCTATTGGGCGCCGGCTGTCTCTACTTAAGCCCCCCTACAGGGCACCGGCTGTCCCTACTTAAGACCACCTACCGGGCGCCGGCTGTCCCTTATTACGCCCCCCTACAGGGCGCCGGCTGTCACTACATAAGCCCCCCTACCGGGCGCCGGCTGTCCCTACATAAGCTCCAGTAGCAGGCGCCGGCTGTCCCTACTTAAGCCCCCCCTACCGGGCGCCAGCTGTCCCTACTTAAGCCCTCCTACCGGGCGCTGACTGTCCCTTTTTAAGCCCCCCTCATGGGCGCCGGCTGTCCCTACTTAAGCCCCTCTCCCGGACGCCGGCAGTCCCTACTTAAGCCCCCCTCGCGGGCGCCGGCTGTCCTTACTTAAGCCCCCCTCATGGGCGCCGGCTGTCCCTACTTAAGCCCCCCTCCCGGGCGCCGGCTGTCCCTACTTAAGCCCCCCTCGCGGGCGCCGGCTGTCCCTACTTAAGCCCCCCTCGCGGGCGCTGGCTGTCTCTACTTAAGCCCACCTCCTGGGAGCCGGCTGTCCCTACTTAAGCCCCCCTCCCGGGCGCCGACTTTCCCTACTTAAGCCCCCCTCCCGGGCGCCGGCTGTCCCTATTTAAGCCCCCCTCCTGGGCGCCGGCTGTCCCTACTTAAGCCCCGCTCCCGGGCGCCGGCTGTCCCTACCTAAACCCCCCTACCGGGCGCTGGCTGTCCCTACTTAAGCCCCCCTACTGGGCGCCGGCTGTCCCTACTTAAGCCACCCGCCCGGGCGCCGGCTGTCCCTACTTAAGCCCCCCTCCCGGGCGCCGGCTGTCCCTACTTAAGCCCCCCCTACTGGGCGCCGGCTGTCCCTTCTTAAGCCCCCCTCCCGGGCGCCGACTGTCCCTTCTTAAGCCCCCCTACCGGGCGCCGGCTGTCCCTACTGAAGCCCCCCTACCGGGCGCCGGCTGTCCCTACTTAAGCCCCCCTACCGGGCGCCGGCTGTCCCTTCTTAAGCCCCCCCTACCGGGCGCCGGCTGTCCCTTCTTAAGCCCCCCCCTGCCGGGCGCCGGCTGTCCCTTCTTAAGCCCCCATACCGGGCGCCGGCTGTCCCTGCTTAAGCCCCCATACCGGGTGCCGGCTGTCCCTACTTAAGCCCCCATTCCGGGCGCCGCCTGTCCCTACTTAAGCCCCCATTCCGGGCGCCGCCTGTCCCTACTTAAGCCCCCATTCCGGGCGCCGGCTGTCCCTACTTAAGCCCCCATTCCGGGCGCCGGCTGTCCCTACTTAAGCCCCCATACCGGGCGCCGGCTGTCCCTACTTAAGCCCGCCTACCGGGCGCCAGCTATCCCTACTTAAGCCCCCCTACCGGGCGCCGGCTGTCCCTACATAAGCCCTCTACTGGGCGCCAGCAGTCCCTACATAAGCCCTCTACCGGGCGCCAGCTGTCCCTACATAAGCCCTCGACCGGGCGCCGGCTGTCCCTACTTAAGCCCCCCCTACCGGGTGCCGGCTGTCCCTACTTAAGCCCCCCTACTGGGCGCCGGGTGTCCCTACTTAAGCCCTCTACTGGGCGCCGGCTGTCCCTACTTAAGCCCCCCTACTGGGCGCCGGCTTCCCTACTTAAGCCCCCCTATTGGGCGCAGGCTGTCCCTATTTAAGCCCCCCTCCCGGGCACCGGCTGTCCCTTCTTAAGCCCCCCTACCGGGCGCCGGCTGTCCCTACATAAGCCCTCTACCGGGCGCCAGCTGTCCCTACATAAGCCCTCTACCGGGCGCCAGCTGTCCCTACATAAGCCCTCGACCGGGCGCCGGCTGTCCCTACTTAAGCCCCACTACCGGGCGCCGGCTATCCCTACTTAAGCCCCACTACCGGGCGCCGGCTGTCCCTACTTAAGCCCCCCTACTGGGCGCCGGCTGTCCCTACTTAAGCCCCCCTACTGGGCGCCGGCTGTCCCTACTTAAGCCCCCCTATTGGGCGCCGGCTGTCCCTACTTAAGCCCCCCTACAGGGCACCGGCTGTCCCTACTTAAGCCAACCTACCGGGCGCCGGCTGTCCCTAATTACGCCCCCCTACAGGGCGCCGGCTGTCCCTTCTTAAGCCCCCCTACAGGGCGTCGGCTGTCACTACATAAGCCCCCCTACCGGGCGCCGGCTGTCCCTACATAAGCTCCAGTACCATTCGCCGGCTGTCCCTACTTAAGCCCTCCTACCGGTCGCTGGCTGTCCCTTCTTAAGCCCCCCTCATGGGCGCCGGCTGTCCCTACTTAAGCCCCCCTCATGGGCGCCGGCTGTCCCTACTTAAGCCCCCCTCGCGGGCGCCGGCTGTCCCTACTTAAGCCCCCCTCGCGGGCGCCGGCTGTCCCTACTTAAGCCCCCCTCGCGGGCGCTGGCTGTCTTTACTTAAGCCCACCTCCTGGGAGCCGGCTGTCCCTACTTAAGCCCCCCTCCCGGGTGCCGGCTGTCCCTACTTAAGCCCCTCTCCCAGGCGCCGGCTGTCCCCATTTCAGCCCCCCTCCCGGGCGCCGGCTGTCCCCATTTAAGCCCCCCTCATGGGTGCCGGCTGTCCCCATTTAAGCCCCCCTCATGGGCGCCGGCTGTCCCTATTTAAGCCCCCCTCCTAGGCGCCGGCTTTCCCTACTTAAGCCCCCCTCCTGGGCGCCGGCTGTCCCTACTTAAGCCCCGCTCCCGGGCGTCGGCTATCTCTACATAAGCCCCCCTACAGGGCGCCGGCTGTCCCTACTTAAGCCCCCCTACTGGGCGCCGGCTGTCCCTACTTAAGCCCCCCTACTGGGCGCCGGCTGTCCCTACTTAAGCCCCCCTACTGGGCGCCGGCTGTCCCTACTTAAGCCCCCCTACTGGGCGCCGGCTGTCCCTACTTAAGCCCCCCTACCAGGCGCCGGCTGTCCCTACTTAAGCCTCTCTCCCGGGCGCCGGCTGTCCCTATTTAAGCCCCCCTCATGGGCGCCGGCTGTCCCTACTTAAGCCCCCCTCCTGGGAGCCGGCTGTCCCTACTTAAGTCCCCCTCCCGGGCGCCGACTGTCTCTACTTAAGCCACCCTCCTGGGTGCCGGCTGTCCCTACTTAATCCCCCCTCTCCGGCGCCGGCTGTCCCTACTTAAGCCCCCCTCCTGGGCGCCGGCTGTCCCTACTTAAGCCCCCCTCATTGGCGCCGGCTGTCCCTACTTAAGCCCCCCTCATGGGCGCTGGCTGTCCCAATTTAAGCCCCCCTCATTGGCGCCGGCTATCCCTATTTAAGCCTCCTTCATGGGCGCCGGTTGTCCCTTCTTAAGCCCCCCTCCTGGGCACCGGCTGTCCCTACTTAAGCCCCCTCCTTGTCGCCGGCTGTCCCTACTTAAGCCACCCTCCCAGGCACCGGCTGTCCCTCCTTAAGCCCCCCTCCCGGGCGCCGGCTGTCCCTCCTTAAGCCCCCCTCCCGGGCGCCGGCTGTCCCTACTTAAGCCCCCCTCCCGGGCACCGGCTGTCCCTACTTAAGCCACCCCTACCGGGCGCCGGCTGTCCCTACTTAAGCCTTCCTCATGGGTGCCGGCTGTCCCTACTTAAGCCCCCCTCCCGGGCGCTGGCTGTCCTTACTTAAGCCCCCCTCAAGGGCGCCAGCTATCCCTACTTAAGCCCCCCTCCTGGGCGCCGGCTGTCCCTACTTAAGCCCCCCTCCTGGGCGCCGGCTGTCCCTATTTAAGCCCCCCTCCTGGGCGCCGGCTGTCCCTATGTAAGCCCCCCTCCCGGGCGCCAGCTGTCCCTACTTAAGCCCCCCTCAAGGGCGCCAGCTGTCCCTACTTAAGCCCCCCTCCCGGGCGCCGGCTGTCCATACTTAAGCCCCCCTCAAGGGCGCCAGCTGTCCCTACTTAAGCCTCCCTCCCGGGCGCCGGCTGTCCCTACTTAAGCCCCCCTCATGGGCACCGGCTGTCCCTACTTAAGCCCCCCTAATGGGCGCTGGCTGTCCCTATTTAAGCCCCCCTCATGGGCGCCGGCTGTCCCTATTTAAGCCCCCCTCATGGGTGCCAGCTGTCCCGACTTAAGCCCCCCTCCCGGGCGCAATCTGTCCCTACTTAAGCCCCCCTCCCGGGCGCCAGCTGTCCCTACGTAAGCCCCCCTCCCGGGCGCCGGCTGTCCTTACTTAAGCCCCCCTCATGGGCGCCGGCTGTCCCTATTTAAGCCGAACTCATGGGCGCCAGCTATCCCTTCTTAAGCCCCCCTACTGGGTGCCGGCTGTCCCTACTTAAGCCCCCCTCCTGGGCGCCGGCTGTCCCTATTGAAGCCCCCCTCCTGGGCGCCATCTGTCCCTATTTAAGCCCCCCTCCTGGGCGCCGGCTGTCCCTATTTAAGCCCCCCTCCTGGGCGCCGACTGTCCCTAGTTAAGCCCCCGTCCCGGGCGCCGGGTGTCCCTACTTAAGCCCCCCTCAAGGGTGCCGGCTGTTGCTATTTAAGCCCCTCTCCCGGGCGCCTGCTGTCCCCATTTAAGCCCCCCTCATGGGCGCCTATTTAAGCCCCCTTCATGGGCTCCGGCTGTCTCTATTTAAGCCCCCCTTATGGGCACCGGCTGTCCCTACTTAAGCCCCCATCCTGGGAGCCGGCTGTCGCTACTTAAGCCCCTCTCCCGGGCGCCGGCTGTCCCTACTTAAGCCCCCCTCCCGGGCGCCGGCTGTCCCTATTTAAGCCCCCCTCATGGGCGCTGGCTGTCCCTACTTAAGCCCCCCTCATGGGCGCCGGCTGTCCCTACTTAAGCCCCCCTCATGGGCGCCGGCTGTCCCTACTTAAGCCCCCCTCATGGGCGCCGGCTGTCCCTATTTAAGCCCCCCTCATGGGCGCCGGCTGTCCCTATTTAAACCCCCCTCATGGGCGCCGGCTGTCCCTATTTAAGCTCCCCTTATAGGCGCCGGCTGTCCCTACTTAAACTCCCCTCCCGGATGCCGGCTGTCCCTACTTAAGCCCCCCTCCCGGATGCCGGCTGTCCCTACTTAAGCCCCTCTTCCGGGCGCCGGCTGTCCCTATTTAAGCCCCCCTCATAAGCGCCGGCTGTCCCTATTTAAGCCCCCTTCATGGGCGCCGGCTGTCCCTACTTAAGCCCACCTCATGGGTGCCGGCTGTCCCTATTTAAGCCCCCCTCATGGGCGCCGGCTGTCACTACTTAAGCCCCCCTCCCGGGCGCCAGCTGTCCCTACGTAAGCCCCCCTCCCAGGCGCAGGCTGTCCCTACTTAAGCCCACCTCATGGGCTCTGGCTGTCCCTATTTAAGCCCCCCTCATGGGCGCCGGCTGTCCCTACTTGAGCCCCCCTCCTGGGCGCCGGCTGTCCCTACTTGAGCCCCCCTCCTGGGCGCCGGCTGTCCCTACTTGAGCCCCCCTCCTGGGCGCCGGCTGTCCCTACTTAAGCACCTCTCCTGGGCGCCGGCTGTCCCTATTTATGCCCCCCTCATGGGCGCCGGCTGTCCCTACTTAAGCCCCCCTCCCGGACGCCAGCTGTCCCTACTTAAGCCCCTCTCCCGGGCGCCGGCTGTCCCTACTTAAGCCCCTCTCCAGGCGCCGGCTGTCCCTACTTAAGCCCCCAACCTGGGCGCCGGCTGTCCCTACTTAAGCCCCCAACCTCCATCATATGCCTCCCCACCACCTAATTGTGAATATGGGCCCTGCTGCCGCCACCTGCATCAGCGCAAACCCGGCGGTAGCTATTCCTCCTCTTCCCCCTAGCATATGCCTCCTTACCTCTTGATTGTTAATATGGGCCCTGCTGCCACCACCTGCATCAGTGCTAACCCGGTGGCAGCTACTCTTCCTATCTCCTCCATCATATGCCTCCCCACCACCTTAATGTGAATATGGGCCCTGCTGCCGCCACCTGCATCAGCGCAAACATGGCGGCAACTATTCCTCCTCGTCCCCCTAGCATATGCCTCCTTACTTCTTGATTGTGAATATGGGCCCTGCTGCCGCTACCTGCATCAGCGCAAACCCGGCGGCAGCTATTCCTCCTATTCCCCCAAGCATGTGCCTCCTTACTTCTTGATTGTGAATATGGGCCCAGCTGCCACCACCTGCATCAGCGCAAACTCGGTGGCAGCTATTCCCCCTAGCATATGCCTCCTTACCTCTTGATTGTTAATATGGGCCCTACTGCCACCACCTGCATCAGCACAAACCCGGTGGCAGCTACTCTTCCTATCCCCTCCAGCATATGCCTCCCCACCACCTAAATGTTAATATGGGTCCTGCTGCCACCACCTGCATCAGTGCAAATCGGGCGGCAGCTATTCCTCCTATTCCCCCTAGCATATGCCTCGTTACCTCTTGAATGTTAATATGGGCCCTGCTGCCACCACCTGCATCAGTGCAAACCGGGCGGCAGCTATTCCTCCTATTCCACCTAGCATAAGCCTCCTTATTATTATTATTATTTATTGTATTTATAAAGCGCCAACATATTACGCAGCACTGCACAATAGATAAAAGGGTTAACATACAAGTTAGGACATACAGGAAACTCACAACAAAACAAGATCATGAAAATGATTTGATAACAATACGTCATAGGTCAAATAGAGATTGTTCTAGTCCACAAAAGGGGCGATTGTCAGTAAGATTACATAATCAAGCTGGAAACACTAGGGAGGAGGGCCCTGCCAGAGGCTTACAATCTAAAGGGTGGGGGTGGAGACAATAGGTGCATCTGTTGAGAAGGTGTCTAACAGAACATATTATGGTGCTGGTGTAGGGGGGTATGCGAGCATGAAAGGGTAAGTCTTGAGAGCTTGTGTGAAAGTATTGAAGGTGGGGGCGAGTCTGGTGGCTGGAGGGAGCGAGTTCCAGAGAGCAGCTTATTGCGGGTGGACCTGACATTCCAGAGGCCACAGGAAACAGGGAGCGAATGCCTAGGGGTAGGATGGATAGGAATAAGGTTATGCCGAGGGGGTGTGTGGGTAGATTGTGGGGGGGAGGGATTGTGCATGGGGGTTGAGGGCTAAAAGGGAGTCTAAGGACAGAAGGGGAGAGGGTGCCGGGAAACAGAAGGGGTACATGGTGTAGAAGGAGGTGGAGGTACTGCATGCAGAGGGCCCAACTGCCCCGATCTGGTCGGGACTGTCACGATTTGGGGGGGCTCTCCCGCTGTCACAGTATGAGCCCCCCAAGTCCCGGGCGGCAGTGGGCAGTGAGTAAAAAGCAAATTATCGAGGCGCCAGCCGCGCCTAAGTGATATGCGGGATGCGGCCATATCATTACTACCTCCCTCCCTCCTTCCCTTGAGATCTGCCCCCGTGTCCCCCGTTAGCAGAGTGCGCAGCGAGCGGAGCGGGCTGTTATCTTACCTGCGTCCATGCACGAGTACCGATGTCCGGCTTCACTCTGCTTCCTGTGACGTCACAGGAAGCTGGATGAAGAAATGGTACTCGTGCATGGACACAGGTAAGATGACAGCCCGCTCCGCTCGCTGCGCACTCTGCTAACAGGGGACACGGGGGCAGATCTCAAGGGAAGGAGGGAGGGAGGTGGTAATGATATGGCCGCATCCCGCATACCACTTAGGCACGGCTGGCGCCTTGATCATTTTTTTTTGTGCAGTGGCACCCATCCTCCCCACCCACGGGCACCCTTACCCTCCTCCCCACCCACGGGCAGGGTGTATGAGGGCAGGGGCGTCTCACCCACCAGGCAAGTATAGGCGGTTGCCTGGGGCGCCATGAGGTGGTGAGGCGCCATGAGGTGGTGAGACGCCATGAGGTGGTGAGGCGCATTCCCCCGCCGCTGCTACTATGACCATGTTTTTTTTTATATATATTATATTACCTCCCAACTCAGTCCCCGGTGCTCGGCACGCTACCATGTGCTCAGCAGTGCCTCCACCTCCACTTCTCCCCAGCCAATAGAGCAATCAATACTGCTCTTCTCTGCCAGGCTCCTTCTTTAAAGCCGTGCCCCTTCTTCTCAGTAGCCACACAGGTAAAGTGTTTATCCCGTGTGGCCCAGCCTTTAACTCCGCCCCACGCCAGTCAAACCAGGAGCCAGCGGCCAGCCAGCTTATGCCCCCGACAGTCTGACCCCCCACCTGTGTCACTGGCTGCACACAGACACTGGAGCGAGACAGCCAGGGGACAGATGCAGTCACAGAGAGAAGAATGTGATGTGTCCGTGTTGGAGCCCCGCCCCCGCACAAGACAGCAACACAGCCCGGGAGAAGGGAAGTTTCTGCTCCAGAGTAGTGATGAGAATTCCGGCTCTTTTCAGAGAATCGGCTCTTCTGAATCGGCTCCCATTAAAGAGCCGGCTCTTATGGCTCTGAATCGGCTCTTCATTAAATATCACTAAACACCACTCAGAATCGGAGTAAAAGCCCCGCCCCCGTCTCCATGACAATTCCAGACTGCTTCTCTGACTGGGGCAATCCCTCCTGCTACTGCTCTGCTCCGCCCCATACACTCCTACAAGCTGCAAGAGGAGGACTACATCTCCCAACATGCCTCAGCGCCCTTTATTGCAGAGCAAAGCAGAGCTCTGTGGGGCGGCTGAGGCATCGGCTCTTTCAAAACTGAGAACCGGCTCTTGTCGTTCGCAGCAAAGATCGCAAAAGAGCAAAAATCACTACTCCAGAGATGATAAGCTGCATGCACAGGCAGAAGAGAAGGTATGCAGGCAGGCTGCTAAAAACACTTCCTGTCCTGTGTGCAGACTCCCAGTACTGTTATAACTGCTAGAATGTGCCCTGCTCTTTTGATACTAGAGTTTTCTTTGAAAGCTGGTTAGGCTGTAGGCTGGTAAAGCTGTAAACCTGTGCTTTAGTGCTGTGCTGTCTCTCCCTCTCCCCTCTCTGTTCCTCTGCCCCCTCTTCCATCTTATGCTGTCTCTACCCCTCTCTGTTCCTCTGCACTCTCTTCCATCTTATGCTGTCTCTCCCCTCTGTCTGTTTCTCTGCACCCTCTTCCATCTTATGCTGTCTATCCCTCCCCCTCTCTATTACTCTACCCAGCTCTTACTGTGATGATCCGCTCAGCTGGCTGCACAGGCAGACAGCTGTTTGTCCATTCCTCTAGTCTGTGGGCTGCAGGTCTCTGGAACAGAGACCTGTCTTTCCATTGCAAGTTTCTGGTCTGTTCTCTTGCTGGGGAATTTGCATACATTCGTTATGCAAATACCCTACCTGCCTTCTTTGATGACTGGCACTATAAGAGCTTTATGTTTCCCAGAAGGCTTTGCTGGTCATTTCCTTTCCATGGTCTGTTCCTGATGGACACTGCTGGAGTGTCAGCCATTGCTATCTAGTATAGTTAATTCCTGGGGGTTGCTTTAGGCTCCCCTTCTAGCCCAGTCAGGTTGTATTATCTGTATTGCCTGTTCTGTCTTGTCTTGCCTGTTGCCATTGTCCTGTCCCAAAGGTGGTCGACAGGAAATGGTTCTGATCTCTGTTCTTGGAGTATAGCTGATGCAGCGGTTGCTACCAGCTATCTCTTCTGTTCTGTCTCCTGGGATCGCGCTAGCTACTTTTCGCTCGCGCTGGGGATCCTTCTGTTCTGTCTTCTGGGATCGCGCTAGCTACTTTTCGCTAGCGCTGGGGATCCTTCTGTTCTGTCTTCTGGGATCGCGCTAGCTACTTTTCGCTAGTGCTGTGGATCCTATCTCTCGCTTGTCCCTGTTTTCGTGTGTCTGTCTTGTCTGCTACGCTTGCTGGAGGCTCGGTGAGGTAACCGTTAAGCAAGCGCTTGCGTCCTCTGTTTCATGTTTGTCTGTCGATGGTTAGTTAGGCGTGCTTGTCTCTATTGTGCTTATCACGTGGAGACCGCGCATAACCGCGTGCACTGTTGCGAATGAATGCGGTGTTCGCGGTTAGCTAGCGTTTGTTATTGTCCGTATCTCCTTATTGTATTATTTGCTGTGCCTTTGCTACCCTCGTATTCTATTCAGATCTGCCTTGTTTCACGTCTGGCGATCGCACCTCTCGCGATCGCGTTCCTATTTCATATCTGCTGTTGTGTGTGCGTGGTCGCGGGGTGGCGACTGGATTGGCGCACACACATACAACCTGTCCCTTTGCTCAATCTCATTCGCAATCGCCTCTCTTGCGATTGCGTTCTGCGCTTCGTACAATTCCTGTCTGGCACTTGTGGAGGTACAGAGGATTGGTTCCTCTGCACTCCCCAGCGCCATCTGCCGACAGGAATTTCCCTCTACAGGTGCGTAGCACCTTTTGCTGGGTGCCTGCAAATATACGCTTGTGGAGGATTTCCGCCGTGTCAGCGCACGCGTTGTGCGCTGATCACGGAGAAAGTTCCACAATCGTTACACTTACATCTTATGCTGCCTCTCCCTCTCTACTCTTTCCCTCTGCACGGATTACGTGTATTTTCTGGTGAAACGCTTCCACATTACGATTATTTTCTGACAACGCTGCCCCATTACGATTATTTTCTGCTGAAACGCTGCTGCCCTATGATTAATTTCTGGTGAAATGCTGCTGCAATAAGTGTATTTTCTGGTGAAACGCTGCCACCTTACGAATATTTTCCGGTGAACTGCTGCTGCAATAAGTGTATTTTCTGGTGAAACACTGCCACATTACGATTATTTTCTGGTGAATTACGATTCTGAATTACGATAATTACTATTCTTTTCTGATGAAACACTGCCGCATTATGATTATTTTCTGGTGAAACGATGCTGCATTATGATTATTTTCCTGGGGGGGAGGGGCTTGGGGGGAGGGGGCGCCACAGGTTTTCTCGTCTGGAGTGACAAAATGACTAGAGGCACCCCTGTATGAGGGTATATTTATTAAAACAAAATAACTAAGGGCATAAATATTATTTTTTTAAAAATCTTCAAAAAACGATGGTAGGCGTGTGGTAGGGGGGTGTGGTAGGGGGGTGTGGTAGGGGTGTGTGGTTGGGGGTGTGGTTAGGGGTGTGGCCAGTGTCCTGGTTTCTTAGTTTAAAATGTTGGGAGGTATGAGCATGGGGTGATGGGGAAGAGCGAGATGGGGAGGGAAATAGCTGGGAAATGGTGGAGGGGTCAGGGAGTGAATAGGAGGGAAGGGGTACATTTTTTACTGAAGGGAAAAGGTAGGATAGGGTGTGGAGAGTGGAAGCATAAACAGGGGGACAGCAGTTAGACCAAGATGAGATAAATGTCACGTCTTCATTGTTAATATTATAAGGTGGATAGGACTGCGCTGCTTTGAGACCTTTCTACCTTTGATACAGATTAGTAGATATCTCTATTGAATGGACAGAGAGTCAAAGTTTAATTCAATTCACTTTATTGTCATTGTGTAACACAACGAAATTACTTTTCATGACAACCCCATGGTGCATATAGGGAACATAGTGATATTAACAAGGAAGAGAAGAAATTATACAAGTATGCCAGGTATTACTGATGTTTAAACAATTTGTACGCAGTGTTAGTTATTTCAGAGAGGATTCAGAGTTCATCAAGGTTATGGCGGATGGGAAAAAGCTGTCTTTCAGTCTGTTTGTGTGTGTGCGGATTGATCTAAAATGTTTACCTGATGGAAGGAGCTCAAACAAGGCATTTCCAGGGTGAGTGTTGTCCTTGATAATGTTTTTGGCCCTTCTCACGCTGTGAGTATTATACAAAAGTTCCAGTGATGGTAGTTCAGTGCCAATAATGGCTTCTGCTGTTTTAACAACTCGCTGCAGGGCTTCTCTAGTAGCCTTCGTGCAGCTGTTGTACCAGGCCATCATGCAATTGGTCAGAACGCTTTCTATAGTGCATCTGTAGAAATTAACCAGCAGCTTCTGTGGGAGGTTAGCGCTCTTTAGTTTTCTCAGAAAGTAGAGGCGGCGTTGTGCTTTGCCAGTTAGAGCTAAAGCATCGTCAGCCCAGGAAAGGTTCTCTGCGATGGTGACTCTCAAAAATTTGAAGCTGGAAACTCTCTCCACAGCCTCTGCATTGATCATTAGCGGTAGGTGAGTGGTCTTTTTGGTGGTCCTAAAGTCCAGAATAATTTCTTTGTATTTAATAACAGGTTGTTAATGTCGCACCATGCAGTCAGGTTCCTAACTTGTTCTCTGTATGCAGCTTCCTCATTGTCTGATATAAGCCCAATGACAGTCGTATCATCTGCAAACTTAACAATTATGTTTGAGGTATGGATAGGCTGGCAGTCATGGGTGAAAAGTGCATAGAGGAGAGGGCTTAATATACAGCCCTGTGGCACGCCAGTGCTCAGGGTAAGGGTGGAGGATGTCTGTTTTCCTAGTCTGACAGTTTGAGGGCGATTAGTAAGGAAGTCCAATAACCAAGTACATATGGAGGGAGCAAGACCTAGTGCATGGAGTTTGTTGGTCAGCTGGCTAGGTACAATGGTGTTAAATGCTGAGCTGTAGTCTACAAAGAGCATCTTAACATAGGAGTTGGGCTTTTCCAGGTGTGAGAGGGCAGCATGGAGAGCTACGCAGATGGCATCCTCAGTCGATCTATTTGCTTGGTAAGCAAACTGGTGTTGATCTAGATTTGCTGGGATGGAGGCCTTGATGTGTGTGGCTACCAGTCGTTCAAAGCACTTGGCGATGACAGGGGTTAGAGCAACTGGTCGATAATCATTAAGACAGATTATCCTAGGATTTTTTGGGACTGGCACAATGGTTGTAGATTTAACCTCTTGACGACCAGCTAACGCCGATTGGCGTAAACTGGTCGTCTGCGGGTTACCATGGAAACGGCCGCTCGATCGAGCGGCCTTTCTATGTCAGTTCACGGAGGGTGTCTCCGTGAACAGCCGGAGAGCCGCCGATAGCGGCTCGCCGGCAAAATGTAAACAGGCGGGGAAGAAATCCCCGCTGTTTACATCATACGGCGCTGCTGCGCAGCAGCGCCGTAAGTCAGATCGGCGATCCCCGGCCTCTGATTGGCCAGGGATCGCCGCCATATGATAGGCTTAAGCCTATCCCACAATGCGCAGGATGGATAACCGTCCTGCGCAGCCCAGCAAGGGAGAGGGAGGTAAGGGGAGGGAGGGAGCGCACAAAACGCTGCGGAGGGGGGCTTTGAGGAGCCCCCCCCCCGCTACCCACTAATGGCCGGCGGCGATCAGACCCCCCCAGCAGGACATCCCCCTAGTGGGGAAAAAAGGGGGGTAGTCTGATCGCCCTGCTGCACTGCTGATCGGTGCTGCGGGCTGTAGAGCCCACGCAGCACCGATCAGTGAAAATTCCCCTGGTCGGCAAGTGGTTAAGGCATGAGGGGACTACACCCAAGAACAGAGAGAGGTTGAATATTTGTATAAAAACCTCCGCTAGTTGACCAGCACAGGCCTGGAGCACACGTCCTTGCACACCATCAGGACCTGCAGCTTTCCTGGTGTTGATATTTGTGAGGCACTATAAAAGTCCATCAAATTGCTTAATATTAGGCGGAAAAGTCACTTCCAGTAAATCACAGTTTTTTTTTGTCAGACCTTACTGCAGACAAATAAAGTTAATGTAAGCCGTGGGATCGCTGTTTCACTGTTCCAGAAAAAGGCCTATATCAAGCTGCTGAACTGCGCTCTCCACTTCCCTATAAAGTACAAAACAAATTGCACATAGCATACCTCCGTAAAAATACATACATACACCCATGTCTCAGTGTAGAAGTGCACCACTCGTGAATCCTCTACCAATTTAGAATGCGCTCACCGGATTTCAGCCACCTCAGATGGACAACAGGTGGATCTAGCGTTTGATTCAAATACTCCCACTGGCACTTTAAATCTTCAGTATTTCTTTAATATCAGAGTAAAATGGCTCCAGAGCATATAAAACATAAAATATAAAACCATCATAGTGTAAACTGAATAAGTATAAAAAATCACCCGCGCAGTGATTGGGCACTCACATAGGATGACTTGTCAGATTGAACATAAGACTAGCAGCGGGGTCTGTCCTGGCATCTGGGATGAGGTTAACCGGCGTCCCGTCCCACTCCTGGCTCCCGTGCACCCAGTCCTCTCTACCAATGTTCCCTCTGCGGTGTGCTAGTACCGATACTCCTGCATCAGCGCAAACTCGGCGGCAGCTATTCCTCCTATTCCCCTCTCCTGCTGCCTGATGAGTGCTGCTACACCATGATCCTCTTCTTCATGTCCATTTATTATAGTTACTACTTAAAAAATAAATGTTAAAGCCCTTTATTTTTACAAACCCGGCGGCAGTTACTCTTCATATCACCTCCAGCATATGCCTCCCCACCACCTAATTGTGAATATGGGCCCTGCTGCCGCCACTAGCATCGGCGCAAACCCGGTGGCAGCTACTCTTCCTATCCCCTCCAGCATATACCTCACTACCTCTTGATTGTGACTATGGGCCCTGCTGCCGCCCAGGGCCGGCCCGCTCATGAGGCATGGTGAAACTTTTGCCTCAGGCGGCACATTTCTAGGGGCGGCATCCGCCCGTCGGGTGCGGGGAGCCGGCCGCCGAGCTGGAGGGGTAGCGGGCAGGACGGGGGTATTGGGCCTAGCGGCGCGGAGGGGGGTCGGGTCCCCACCCTCCCTCGCCTGGGTCCCCCAATTTGCGCTCCCCTCCACCCTTAAATAGATCAGAAGCAGCCGCTACTCGTAAGAGGCACGGGCGGGGAGGACTCACCTCTTCCTCGATCCAGCGTGCGCTCCACTGACGTCACTTCCTGCAACGCCGCCCACTGTATTGTAAGTGGACGGCGTTGCAGGAAGTGACGTCAGTGGAGCGCACGCTGGATCGAGCGAGGAAGAGGTGAGTCCTCCCCGCCCGTGCCTCTTATGAGTAGCGGCTGCTTCTGATCTATTTAAGGCTTTTTAAAATTTGCCTCAGGCGGCAAAAAATCTAGGGCGGCCCTGCTGCCGCCACCTGCATCAGCCTAGACCTGGCAGCAGCTTCTCTTCCTATCCCCTCCAGCACATGCCTCCCCACCAAACCTGATTGTCAATATGGTCCCTGCTGCCTTCACCTGCATCAGCGCAAACTTGGCGGCAGCTACTCTTCCTATCCCCTCCAGCATATGCCTTCATACCGCCTGATGGTGAATTTTTGGCTGCATCAGCGCAATCCCGGTAGCGACTACTCTTCCTATTCCCTCCAGTATGTATCCCCACCACCTAATTGTGAATATGGGCCCGGCTGCCGCCACCACCTGCATCAGCGCAAACCCGGCGGCAGCCATTTTCGTATCTCCTCCAGCATATGCCTTCCTACCTCTTGATTGTAAGCCTGGGCCCTGCTGCTGCCACCTGCATCTGCGCAAATCCGGCAGCAGCTACTGTCAGAATTCTAGTGGTTTTATTTATGTAGGAAAAACTGTCATATGTGTATGCATATATAAATATTAATAATCAATACAGTCCTTCTAAAGAAAGAAATGGTTATTGTTAAACCTTAAATAAAACAATGTATTACTTTGAATTACGTGTAAACTGGGTTTTGCCAGTGATAGAGGCAGTGAAACTCATAACTGGATTATTCTAGTTACAAAAAGCCAGAACATTCTTGTTTATGTTAGTGCGTGGCCTTGACATTTAAAAGATACTTTGTACAATAAACAAAGAAGGTGTTTTTCCAATTAGTTGAAAAGAAAATAATGCCATGTTTTGACTATGATTGTCCTTTGGAATATCAATAATAAGTTCCAAGGTTTTTGTATTGTCCCATATTTAGGACAAATGATGCCACCTGGCGGTTTCATAGTCTTATAAATTATTAATACTGTTTATTTGTTATGAAAGGCTGACCTCTGCCGGTTGAAGTTATTATATTTATATAGAAAAGGATTTTATATTATTAAGATTTAATGTGCAATTATTTCTTATATGATTAATTGTTTTAAGAAGAATTATATAATAAGCTTTATATTTAACCACTTGATGACCCAGCCTTTACCCCCCCCCTTAACCACTTCCCGACCGCCTAACGCACAGAGGCGGCCGGAAAGTGGAGCCCGCAAGGACCAGCTCATGCCCAAAGGCGGCGGTCCTTGTAGGGGCATTGGCGGAGAGATCGCGTCATCCGTGACGCGATCCTCCGCCGGGGATCGATGACCGGGCATTTAGCCTCTGCTCGCCGGCCACTTAGCAGCGCCGGCGAGCGGAGGAATATCGGAAACCGGCCAATCACGGAGTATAAGGCACTTTGTTAGGTAAACAAAGTGTCTTATACATGCTTCCTCCTCGCCTCGTGGTCTTATTGTTCCAGAGACCACCAGCGAGGAGGAAGCCATTGTAAGTCTTCACACCACTTTGCTTTTTTTTGTGCCTAGCCCCCCTGATCTCCCACCCCAGCCTTCATACCCCCCCCCCTGATCACCCCAGCAGACCCCTGCCAGCACCCTTGCACCCCCATAAAACCCCCACCCCTTCACCTGCCACTAACTATTGATGCTATCCCTTAGTTTAGGTCCCTAACTGCCTCCTAGTCGCCCCTGATCCCCCCCCCTACCTTTAGATCACCCCCAGACCCCATCCCAGACTACCCCCCTGTATACTGTATACATCTGTATACAGCTACCTTACCCCCTGATCCCCCTCTGATCTCCCTCTGATCTCCTGTCTATCACCTGTCCATCACCCCTCAGCACCCCCACCCATCAGAGCAGACCCTAACTGCCCCGCGGGGGCAACCGATCACCTGCCCAGACCCTCGATTGCCCTCATACCCCCCTCCTGATTACATCCCCTGCGCATTGTTTATATCTGTCCTCCCCAGCAATCACTAACTGATCTGTGATCAGTAATCCCCTGTGTCTGCCACTCATCAGATCAGGACTCAGTCTGCCCCGTGCGGGATCCTGATCAACCCCCCACCCCCTCAAATCGCCCTCAGACCCCCCCCCTAATCACCGTCCGAGTGCATTGTATTTGACTGTGCTGTGATTGTATTCGATTGTGCTGTGATTGTATTTGATTGTTCCGTGATCTGCTTCGATTGTCCCGTGATTGTTTGATTGCCTCTGAGACCCCACTTCCTGCCAAACCCAACCCCCCCACCCTCCAACCACCACCACCTTCCGAGTGCATCAGATTTGCTTGTGCTGTGATTGGAGTCGATTGTGCTGTAATTGTATTTGATTGTCCCGTGATTGTTTGATTGCCTCTGAGACCCCACTTCCCACCAACCCCAATACCTCTCAAATACTCCCTGTTGCTAGGTAGGTGCTCTTTTTTTCTGGGTAGTCTCGGAGGAAAACCCCATAAATTTAGCAATCCACAATGGCAAGAAGGGGATTTCCGATGAGGAGGTATACAGGTACATGGACCAGTCGGATGAGAGCTTATGGGAAGACTCATCCGACGAATCATCCGGGTCTGAATTTGAACCTGTGGAAAGCAGTGGTTCTCTGACCGAAAGTGATGACGAGGCTTTGGTCCCGGCTAGAGCCAGGCATACCAGACCCCATGTCGTTAGACCGCAGGTGGCGCAGGATCCGCCTCAAGGGCAGCAGAATGGTGCTAGCGCTGATGATAGTTTTCTTGGTGAGGCAGGCACCAGCAGCGCAGCATCTCCTGGACTTAGTACCAGTACTTCTGTAGACCCTGGTGAAGTGGTGAGCGCCAGCATGGAAGTAGAAACTGGTATGGTGGCAAGTGCAGTAGTACCCCCGTCGCAACCACCAAGAAGAAGACGGGCCCGTAGTACCCATAGACTCCCAGAGGTGCTGGCACATCCAGATTGGCAATCCCCTGATTCCGCCGCACCCGTAGTGCCCACTTTCACCGCCTAGTCTGGAGTCCAGGTGGCGACAGCTCATCTAGGAACGGCCCTAGACTTTTTGCAGCTGTTCATCACCCAGGTTCTCTTGGACTTTATTGTGGTTGAGACCAACCGTAAAGCCACACAATTCATCGCCGAGCACCCGGAGAGCAGCTATGCCCAGCCTTTCCAGTGGAAACCAGTCCAAGTTTCCGACATTAAAATCTTTTTGGCCCTTATCCTTCACTTGGGACTAATGAAACAGAATGTATTGCGGTCGTATTGGTCTACGAACCCAGTACATCATGTTCCCTTGTACCCTGCTGCCATGTCCAGGACACGATTTGAGTCGATCCTGCGCTTCCTGCATTTCAACGACGACAAAACCTGTCATGAAAAGGGCCACCCTGCTTATGACCGGCTCCACAAAATTCGGTCCCTCATAGACCACCTGTCATCAACATTTGCAGATGCTTATACCCCTGAATAGAACATCTGCATAGACGAGTCCCTCTTACGCTTTACCGGGCACCTTGGCATCAAACAGTACATCCCAAGCAAGCGCGCCCGGTATGGAGTTAAACTGTATAAGCTCTGTGAAAGGGCCACAGGCTATACATGTCGTTTTAGGGTCTATGAGGGAAAAGACTCAAAATTGGAGCCGGTCGGATGCCCTGACTACCTGGGGAGCAGTGGAAAGGTTGTGTGGGACTTGGTGTCACCCTTGTTCCAGAAGGGGTACCATCTTTATGTGGACAACTATTACACAAGTGTGGCCCTCTATCAGCGCTTAAAGTTAGAAGGAATCCGATGCTGTGGCACTTCACGGCCTAGTCGCCAGGGCTTCCCCCAACGGCTCGTTACCACCAGACTTGAACAGGGACAGAGGGCCGCCTTGCGTACTGAAGACCTGCTCGCGGTGAAATGGAGGGACAAGAGGGACGTTTACTTTCTGTCCACCATTCACACAGACACGACAGTCCAAATTCAACGGGCAACTGAGGTCATTGAAAAGCCCCTTGTCGTCCACGAATATAATGTCAACATGAGAGGGGTGGACTTCAATGACCAGAGGTTAGCGCCCTATTTAGTTTCCCGGAAAACAAGACGCTGGTATAAGAAAGTGTCTTTTTATCTGATTCAATTGGCAGTTTACAACAGCTTTGTTCTCTACAGTAAGGCTGGGAGAACTGGATCTTTCCTTCAATTTCAGGAACAGATCATTCTAGACATCCTGTATCCAGGAGGAGCCAGCCCCCCCCCCCCCCCCCCCAGATGCAACTAGCCGACTGCATGGAAGGCATTACGCCTATCAGATTCCGAGTACCCCAGGTCAACGCATCCGAAGAAAACGTTGTCGTGTCTGCAGCAGTGCTAGAAGAAGGACTGACACCGTTTTATATTGTCCCAAATGTCCTGACCAGCCTGGCCTATGCATAGGGGAGTGCTTTGAGAGGTACCACGAGCAGGTACACTATTAGAACCTAGGGAACTCCAGAAACAGGAGTAGGCACACACTCAGTGGTCTTTTGCACATTGTCCCAGGGGGAGGAGAGGTAAGCTTGAAAACCAAAAAAACAGGTAAGCATAAAAGTCGGAAGAAGGATCGGTTTCCATGCTTGATATTGCTGATCTGTCCTGGGTTGGCGATATAAGATGGCATGTTTGAATTTCCCTTGAGTGTGGACACCCCCGGTTTATATGTGATTTACTTTGGGCCTATGATGATGCTTTAATGCCACACAGAGTCATCTCTATTGGCAGGCATATTGCTGTATACTACAGGCATAATGCTGTATACTAAAGTTCTGAGCCCCAGTCATATAAGTTGGTGGCTCACCCTGAGTGCAGGGTGGCACGGGGTGTCTCTCTCCTGAGGTTATCACTGCCATTGATGTGGAGGAAGATCTGCCATTGATGTGAAGCAAGGTATGTTTGCCGTTCATTTTTCCTTTCAGCCCAGAGTGCATTACTTGTATACCCAATATAAGGAGTATAGCAGAAACTCCTAATACTGGCCATACATGTAATGATTGCAGACACCCTAAAATGCCAGGACAGACTCCACAAATGACCCCATTTTGGAAAGAGGACACCCTAAAGAATTCTCTGAGGTGCATGGTGAGTTCATAGAAGATTTTAGTTTTTGTCACAAGTTAGCAGAATTTCTTTTTTATTTTTTTTTACAAAGTGTCATTTTCCGTTAACTTGTGACAAAAAATAAAATTTTCAATGACCTCACCATTCCCCTCATGGAATACCTTGTTGTGTATTTTTTCCAAAATGAGGTCATTTGTGGGGTTTAACTGTCCTGGCAAGTGGGTGGGGTGCTAAATTTTGAGCACCCCTGTAAAGCCTAAAGGTACTCATTGGACTCTGGGCCCCTTAGCGCAGTTAGGGTGCAAAAAAGTGCCACACATGTGGTATCGCCGTACTCGGGAGAAGTGGTATAATGTGTTTTGATTTGTATTTTTACATATACCCATGCTGGGTGGGAGAAATACCTCTGTAAATGACAATCTTTTGATTTTTTTTTACACACAATTGTCCATTTACAGAGATATTTCTCCCACCCTAACTGCGCTAAGGGGCCCAAAGTCCAATGAGTACCTTTAGGATTTCACAGGTCATTTTGCGGCATTTGATTTCCAGACTACTCCTCACGGTTTAGGGCCCCTAAAATGCCAGGGCAGTATAGGAACCCCACAAATGACCCCATTTTAGAAAGAAGACACCCCAAGGTATTCTGTTAGGAGTATGGTGAGTTCATAGAAGATTTTATTTTTTGTCACAAGTTAGCGGAAATTGATTTTTATTGTTTTTTTTCACAAAGTGTCATTTTCCGCTAACTTGTGACAAAAAATAAAATCTTCTATGAACTCACCATACTCCTAACGGAATACCTTGGGGTGTCTTCTTTCTAAAATTGGGTCATTTGTGGGGTTCCTATACTGTCCTGGCATTTTAGGGGCCCTAAACCGTGAGGAGTAGTCTTGAAACGAAATGTCGCAAAATGACCTGTGAAATCCTAAAGGTACTCATTGGACTTTGGGCCCCTTAGCGCAGTTCGGGTGCAAAAAAGTGCCACACGTGGTATCGCCGTACTCAGGAGAAGTAGTATAATGTGTTTTGGGGTGTATTTTTACACATACCCATGCTGAGTGGGAGAAATCTCTCTGTAAATGGACAATTGTGTGTAAAAAAAAATGAAAAAATTGTCATTTAGAGAGATATTTCTCCTACCCAGCATCGGTATGTGTAAAAATACACCCCAAAACACATTATACTACTACTACTGAGTATGGCAATACCACATGCTAAGGGGTCCAAAGTCCAATGAGCACCTTTAGGCTTTACAGGGGTGCTTACAATTTAGCACCCCCCAAAATGTCAGAACAGTAAACACCCCACAAATGACCCCATTTTGGAAAGTAGACATTTTCATTTTCCGCTTACTTGTGACAAAAAAATAATATCTTCTATGAACTCACTATGCCTCTCAGGGAATACTTTGGGATGTCTTCTTTCCAAAATGGGGTCATTTGGGGGGTATTTATACTATCCTGGAATTCTAGCCCCTCATGAAACATGACAGGGGGTCAGAAAAGTCATAGATGCTTGAAAATGGGAAAATTCACTTTTTGCACCATAGTTTGTAAACGCTATAACTTTTACCCAAACCAATAAATATAGGCTGAATGTTTTTTTTTTATCAAAAACATGTTTGTCCACATTTTTCGCGCTGCATGTATACAGAAATTTTACTTTATTTGAAAAATGTCAGCACAGAAAGTAAAAAAAAATCATTTTTTTTGCCAAAATTCATGTCTTTTTTGATGAATATAATAAAAAGTAAAAATCGCAGCAGCAATCAAATAGCACCAAAAGAAAGCTTTATTAGTGACAAGAAAAGGAGCCAAAATTTATTTAGGTGGTAGGTTGTATGAGCGAGCAATAAACCGTGAAAGCTGCAGTGGTCTGAATGGAAAAAAAGTGCCTGGTCCTTAAGGGGGGGGTAAAGCCCACGGTCTTCAAGTGGTTAAGGACCAGCGCTGCTTTTGCTGATCTGTGCTGGGTGGGCTCTACAGCCCCCAGCACAGATCAAACACCAGGCAGAGTGACCAGATCGCCCCCATTTTTTCCCCACTAGGGGCTGATGTGCTGGGGGGGGGGGGTCTGATCGCTCCTGCCTGCGTGTGGCTGGCGCAGGGCACCTCAAAGCCCCCTCCACCGCAGGATTCCCCCTCTCCTCCCTCCCTTCCCCGGAGATCGGAGGCTGCACAGGAACGGATATATAACGGGGAAGGGGGACAGGAAAAAGAGGAACGTAATAATGTGTTTTTGCATCACCTTTCTGTGTAGAGATAAGGTCCTGAACCGTATTGCATAGCAAAATTATGAAAACAAAGGCTTCTGAGGACACACCGGTGTATGCAAAAATGAAAAATCTTTATTGGTTACACATGAAAACGAGATCAATTGCATCAAACAATGGAGCTAAAAGAGCAACAGCGCTGTTGTCATTAAAACCAAGGCTCACCACCAATCACACTGACACACCTCCCCATACACACTAGTCAGGCTTTGGAGTACCCCATATGGATCACAAAACACAGTCCACCCGCGGAGGGCTAAGCACAAGGGGGAAGCAGCATAGAAAGGGCAATTGCTAAGCAAGCATGTCCAGCAGCAATCGAACAGACGTAATTAAGTCTCATTCAAGAAGACTGGCATGTCCAATATCATGGCATTTACCACATGAGTGCTTATACTCACGACCTCCAACAGTCCGCCGAGAGAAATGCACTTCAGCTTCACCTGGCTATATTATGCCAGCCGCCCAGGTAGGCTGCAGATGCTGTATTCCAGAGGGGGCCCCCGCCTTGGGATGTGGTCTGTCGTGAGATCTAATGGCACTGGCAGTGTAAACTTCTCCTGCTATGGAGCCGGTAGTGTGCGTATGCATACAGGCATCTGGGCAACGGATCTGTCCTGTGCAGCCTCTAACAGGCTCCTGCCTGTCATGTGACAGCGATCCCCGGCCGCTGATTTGCAGGGGATCGCTGATCTAGTACAACGCAGCGTTGTACAAATGTAAACAAAGCGGATTATTTCCGCTTGTGTTTACATTTAGCCTGCGAGCCGCGATCGGCGGCCCGCAGGCTATTCACGGAGCCCCCCGCCGTGAATTGACAGGAAGCAGCCGCTCGCACGAGCGGCT
The DNA here is from genome assembly GCF_040937935.1 of Hyperolius riggenbachi. Classification (NCBI taxonomy): domain Eukaryota; kingdom Metazoa; phylum Chordata; class Amphibia; order Anura; family Hyperoliidae; genus Hyperolius; species Hyperolius riggenbachi. The sequence continues at coordinate 125,951,392 of NC_090652.1, read as the reverse complement.
GTTTCCTGATTAATTAGCCTGCAGCCGGCGACGCAGATCTGCTTCGCTGGTCCTGCAGCTGCCACTTTGCCGACGCGCGTTATGAGTACGCGGTCGGCAAGTGGTTAAATAAGTATATTAGAAGCCCTGTATGATTCAATAAGTCTTAAATTGCTGAAGACTCTCACAGGTCTGGTTACAGTGTCAACCTGACCAATCTTATGTCTGAGAAAGTACAGATACATTCCAAAAACTAATTAACAGAGAACACTTTATCAGAAATGCGTCATGAATAACATTGTTTAGTCTTAATGTCTGGGGCAGCCAGCAGATAAGATGGCTGGTGACGTCCATTTTTAATTAACTGCATCAAATATGACCTTTTTATCAGATGTCAAAATGTCAGATGACATTAATTCCTACAAGATAAGGTAATTAAGAATTTATAAACAATAATATTGTGATTGTTATTCAAAACATAGATAGCGTGTTGACACACGAAAGCTTTAGCCAATCAGAGTCTGGGATTCAGGGAAATTCCAGATTAGGCAGCCATATTGCTTCCTACCCCTATAAAAGTAGGACCTGAAAGCTCATAGTTTGCAGAAGCCCAACAATCTCCTGAGAAGACACATGAGGCAGAAGCTACCTTCCCACAAGTGGTCCTAGATGCTGAAGAGATGACAGAGAAGGGGTAATATGCTTAATATTCTGGTGATTTACTTTATTAATTTTTCAGCATTATGTTCTGTTAAGATGTTAGCAAGAAGTTTTTTAGAAGCTATTTTTTATGCTATTTCTTTAAGAAGATTACTACAAGTTTTACACAGCTACTAGATACACAGCTATTGATACAGATGAGACTACTTATGATCTTATTCTACATAACACAAGTGTTACATTCTTTTTTGAATGTAATTAGAAGATTGATAATTGCTTGGCTCTAAAGCCTTGATAAGATGGAATACTGTTATAAGGAAACACTACTTGGAACTGTTCATATTTTGTATATATGCTGTATGATAAGCAAATACAATTTTTTATATAAAATCATATACTGAGTGCTCTGATTCATTTCAAGGTATACCGTCAATCTATAATTACTGTTATAAAGGGTTCAGACCCCACTATGCCGGATTTATATGATCGCAACGCTTTAAGGGCTGGTCCTTTACTTAGTTAGCAATCATGAAAAAGGCAAGAACCGCTCAGGTTTTTGACACTACTGTTCTTATCCCCTCCAGCATATGCCTCCCTACCTCTTGATTGTGAACATGGGCCCTGCTGCCGCAACCACCTGCATCAGCGCAAACCCGGTGGTAGCTACTCTTCCTATCCCCTCCAGCATATGTCTTCCTTCCTCTTGATTAATATGGGCCCTGCTGCAGGCACCTGCATTTGCGCAAACCTGGCGGCAGCTATTCCTCCTCTTCCCCCTAGCATATGCCTCCTTACCTCTTGATTGTTAATATGGGCCTTGCTGCCACCACCTGCATCAGCGCAAACCCGGCGGCAGCTATTCCTCCTCTCCCCCCTAGCATATGCCTCCTTACCTCTTGACTGTTAATATGGGCCTTGCTGCCACCACCTGCATCAGCGCAAACCCGGCGGCAGCTATTCCTCCTCTCCCCCCTAGCATATGCCTCCTTACCTCTTGATTGTGAATATGGGCCCTGCTGCCGCCACGTGCATCAGCGCAAACCCTGTGGCAGCTACTCTTCCTATCCTCTCCAGCTTATGCTTCCCCACCACCTAATTGTGAACCTGGGTCCTGCTGCCGCCACCTGCCTCAGCGCTAACCCAGCGGCAGTTACTTTTCCTATCCCCTCCAGCAAATGCCTCGCTACTTGACTGTGAATATGGGCCCTGCTGCCGCCACCACCTGCATCAGCGCAAACCCGGCGGCAGCCATTTTCGTATCTCCTCCAGCATATGCCTTCCTACCTCTTAATTGTAAACCTGGGCCCTGCTGCTGCCACCTGCATCTGCACAAATCCGGCAGCAGCTACTGTTCTTAACCCCTCCAGCATATGCCTCCCTACCTCTTGATTATTAATATGGGCCCTGCTGCCGTCACCTGCATCAGCGCAAATTCAGCGGCAGCTACCCTTACTTGCCCCCTCAGCATATGTCTCCTTTCCTCTTGAATGTGAATATGGGCCCTGCAGCTGCCACCTGCATCAGCGCAAACCCGGTGGCAGCTATTCTTTCTATCCCTTCCAGCATATACCTTACTACCTCTTGATTGTGAGTATGGGCCCTGCTGCTGCCACCTGCATCAGCCTAGACCTGGCAGCAGCTTCTCTTCCTATCCCCTCCAGCACATGCCTCCCCACCAACCTGATTGTCAATATGGTCCCTGCTGCCTTCACCTGCATAAGTGCAAACTTGGCGGCAGCTACTCTTCCTATCCCCTCCAGCATATGCCTCCCTATCTCTCTATTTTGAATATAGTGCCAGGGAGAGTTGATCTAAGGATTTATCTGAGTGCCATAAGGAATAAGAAAGGAATTTTTCCCTTTGAAGGCTAATTGGTCAAGGCCTTGTAAGGTTTTTCTCCTTCCTCTGGGAAATGTGCAGGTTTGTCCTTTAATAAGAAAGTTGGAAGTGTCTTTCTTTTTTCTTCATCCCTAATTTAAACTATTAATATCTGACTATGGCGGAAAAGCACTAAGCGTTGGTGATGGGCACTCCTGCCTGGCAGGATGGGGTTCAAATCCCTGCAATGTTTGCATGCTTGTTCTTCCTCCACCATGTGTCATATACACCACTAACACAATAATGTAAATATTTCTTTGTGCTTGCTGTCATTTTTGTGCATAGCTACCATGAGGGGAAGGGTGGTTTGGGTAGGATAAATTCATAAGATTCATCTATACAACACCAGGCAAAGTCTGCAGAATGTGTAACATGCATATGACTAATAAGTAGGGATGAGCTTCTCCCTTCATGTTCCAAGTTTCCTATGAAACTGAGGTTTTACATTTGTAGGCTATAGCATGGTGGTTAACTCACCTTTTGCACCCCATATCAGAAGAATGGGAGAACATATGGAACCTTACCACAAAACTCTCTACCAATGTAATGTTGACAGAAACATCCCTTTGTGTTACACTGTACATATTTAACCTCCCTGGCGGTAATCCAGAGTGTAGCTCAGGCTAGCCGCCGGGAGCTCAATGCAGAGTTTAGTGCACAGCAGACGCTTTTATTCACTACCTGGGGGATCCAGATATCGGTAGCCGTTTTCCTTCCTGTCCTCTGAGGCTCTGAATCACTCTGGGGAGATCAGTCAGTGATCTCACTACAGAGTAACAGTGCCACACAAAGGATGGAGGTAAAATTGCAGCCTTGGAGCCCAGGGAGGTGAGTGAGTGCAGGGGCTGCTGTAGAGACTCTGGCAACATGATCTTTTCCTGATTTTACAGTTTGAAAGGTTTTAAATACCTAAAATCTGGAAATAATCATACTGCCAGGCAGGTTAACAACCATACAGGTACACATTATCTGACAGATGAGGATCCAAATTGTTTCAGAAGCCGTGTCACTATAGGTAGCGTTAAGCATATATGGTGAGTTTTCTCACGGGTTAGAAAGATATGGGACGCCGTGTATAAGTGAGTTTGGTCCCACACAAGGATATAATGCCAGATTTATCAAATGCCTTACTCAACCTTCCTTCACCTGCCCTCACCAGAAACAAAAGGACTCTCTCAAACCAGGGGCGTAACTAGAAATCACTGGGCCCCCCTGCGAATATTTGGATGGGGCCCCCCCCATAGGTGCCAAATAATCGTAATGGGGCAGCGTTTCACTGTAAATTAATTGTAAAGTGGGCAGCATTTTACCAGACAATCGTAATGTGGGCCAGAAAATCGTAATGTGGGCAGAGTTCACCAGAAAATCGTAATGTGGGCCTTTAGAAAATCATAATGTGGGCAGAGTTCACCAGAAAATCGTAATGTGGGCACCAGTCACCAGAAAATAGTAACGTGAGCAGCAGTCACCAGAAAATTGTAACGTGGGCAGCATTTACCAGACAATCGTAATGTGGGCAGCGTTCACCAGAATATCGTAATGTGGGACAGAAAATCGTAATGTGGGCAGAGTTCACCAGAAAATTGTAACATGGACAGCATTCACCAGACAATCGTAACTTGGGCAGTGTTCACCAGAAAATCGTAATGTGGGCCAGAAAATCGTAATGTGGGCAGCGTTCACCAGAAAATCGTAACGTGGACAGCATTCACCAGACAATCGTAACGTGGGCAGTGTTCACCAGAAAATCGTAATGTGGGCCAGAAAATCGCAATGTGGGCAGCAGTCACCAGAAAATCGCCATCTGGGCAGCAGTCACCAGAAAATTGCAATGTGGGCATCAGTCACCAGAAAATCCTAATGTGGGCAGCAGTCACCAGAATATCGTAATGTGGGCAGCAGTCACCAGAAAATCCTAATGTGGGCAGCAGTCAGTCACCAGAATGTCGTAATGTGGGCAGCAGACACCAGAAAATCCTAATGTGGGCAGCAGTCACCAGAAAATCGCAATGTGGGCAGCAGTCACCAGAAAATCGCAATGTGGGCAGCAGTCACCAGAAAATCGCAATGTGGGCAGCAGTCACCAGAAAATCCTAATGTGGGCAGCATACACCAGAAAATCGTAATGTGGGCAGCAGACACCAGAAAATCGCAATGTGGGCAGCAGACACCTGAAAATCGCAATGTGGGCAGCAGACACCTGAAAATCGCAATGTGGGCAGCAGACACCTGAAAATCGTAATGTGGGCAGCAGACACCTGAAAATCGTAATGAGGGCAGCAGACACCTGAAAATCGTAATGAGGGCAGCAGACACCTGAAAATCGTAATGTGGGCAGCAGACACCTGAAAATCGTAATGTGGGCAGCAGACACCAGAAAATCATAATGAGGGCAGCAGACACCAGAAAATCGTAATGAGGGCAGCAGACACCAGAAAATCGTAATGTGGGCAGCAGACACCTGAAAATCACAATGTGGGCAGCAGACACCTGAAAATCGTAATGAGGGCAGCAGACACCTGAAAATCGTAATGAGGGCAGCAGACACCTGAAAATCGTAATGTGGGCAGCAGACACCTGAAAATCGTAATGTGGGCAGCAGACACCAGAAAATCGTAATGAGGGCAGCAGACACCAGAAAATCGTAATGAGGGCAGCAGACACCAGAAAATCGTAATGAGGGCAGCAGACACCAGAAAATCGTAATGTGGGCAGCAGACACCTGAAAATCACAATGTGGGCAGCAGACACCTGAAAATCGTAATGAGGGCAGCAGACACCTGAAAATCGTAATGAGGGCAGCAGACACCTGAAAATCGTAATGTGGGCAGCAGACACCTGAAAATCGTAATGTGGGCAGCAGACACCAGAAAATCGTAATGAGGGCAGCAGACACCAGAAAATCGTAATGAGGGCAGCAGACACCAGAAAATCGTAATGTGGGCAGCAGACACCTGAAAATCACAATGTGGGCAGCAGACACCTGAAAATCGTAATGAGGGCAGCAGACACCTGAAAATCGCAATGTGGGCAGCAGACACCTGAAAATCGTAATGTGGGCAGCAGACACCTGAAAATCGTAATGAGGGCAGCAGACACCTGAAAATCGTAATGTGGGCAGCAGACACCAGAAAATCGTAATGAGGGCAGCAGACACCAGAAAATCGTAATGAGGGCAGCAGACACCAGAAAATCGTAATGTGGGCAGCAGACACCTGAAAATCACAATGTGGGCAGCAGACACCTGAAAATCGTAATGAGGGCAGCAGACACCTGAAAATCGTAATGAGGGCAGCAGACACCTGAAAATCGCAATGTGGGCAGCAGACACCTGAAAATCGTAATGAGGGCAGCAGACACCTGAAAATCGTAATGTGGGCAGCAGACACCTGAAAATCGTAATGAGGGCAGCAGACACCTGAAAATCGTAATGAGGGCAGCAGTAATGTGGGGCTGTGGTGGGCAGCGAGCGGCGGGCAGATACATACCTGCTTCCGTGCGTTCCATTGGAGACTTCTCCCTCTAGCGGCTGACGTCACTTCCGGAAGTGACGTCAGCCGCTAGAGGGAGAAGTCTCCGATGGAACGCACGGAAGCAGGTATGTATCTGCCCGCCGCTCGCTGCCCACCACAGCCCCACAGACACTTACGAGCTGGAGGGGAGCACAGAGGGGAGAGCCCCGAGGTGAGGGAGAGGGGGGAACTACCCCTCTCCCCGCCGACTGTGGGCAAGGCTTTCCCCTCATGCTGCCACCCCTCCAGCACCCACAAAACGGCCCCAAGCGGGCCCCAGGGGGGGGCCGGGCCCCCCCGCGGGCGCAGGGGCTGCAGGGCCTATTCCTACGCCCCTGTCTCAAACATTTATAAAGTGCTGGATGCAACCCTCCACAGGGTCCTCCCACGATTCTGTGACAGTTGGGAAAAATGTGAAGGAATTAAAATGAATGGAGAATTATGGGCTAGAGTTTAAAAAAAAAAATCTGGAGTATATCGGACACCTATATTCAGCTTGCCCAATATAAATTAATAGCCAGATGGTACCTGTCGCCACTTCGTATGTTCTGATACGGCTTAGCTGTCGATGAAACCTGCTGGAACTGCGGACGGGATTCAGATACCTTCTTGCATATGATGTGGAGCTGCCCTGTGGTGGAGGGCTTCTGGAAAGGGGTGGAGGAATTTTGCTCCAGGTACTTAACCCCTGGGGTTACATTAGATGTAAACTGGGCAATTTTTGGGATTAAAGATACAAAAGAAGCAGAAGGTGGTCCTGAGCAAAAACTATTGGTAGATTTGGGGGTAAGCTTAGCTAGAAAGCTTATTATTAAAAAATGGAAACATCTGGAACCACTCTCCTTTGGAGAATGGAAAAAGGATATTATAGCATTTCTAAATAATAGAGTTTGGATAGGAGAAGATGATGTGACTGAAAGGTCTAATGCTACTTGTTGGGTTGTTATGAAACGGATTTGGAAGAAGAGTGTTGTCTGACTTCCGTATACCTTTTTGTTTTTGTAAGGAGGAGGAGAGGACCTAGAAGTGTCCGAGTTTTTTGGGGGGAAGTATATGGAGGATGTATGAGGTATATATGGGGTGTGGAAGGTGGGATGTCTGAGTGAACAGTAATCTGTCATTACGTTGTATTGTTTTACTATATTTCTAATATTTTTCTAATTCAAATAAGATTACTAAATAAAAGATATGGCAAACCATGATGCAACTATTTACCCAACAAGGGAAGGTGCTGATGAATCCAATTTCTGGTTGGGATATGGCGTATTATCGCTGTTGAGAGTTTGCAAAAAAAAATAAAAAAATAAAAACAAAAATACACTACCAACTAAAATCTGCACCGCTACAAAGCAAGTAATAGCAGCTCAGTGGCGCAAACAAGATCTTTAATTGAACTGTTGTCCAGAAAACAAGCACTCAAGGATGGTATTTAAACAGTCTTTAAAACGAGAGCACGCTTGTCTTTCTTAAAGCGCACTTGAACTCAGAACTTCCTCTCTGCTCTGAAAGATACACAACAGCAAAATAACCTTTACACAAAAACATTTCATTGTTACAGCTGATAGAAATCCTGCAATAAATCACTGTTTAGCTCCTGATTCATGGATGCACACAAATTGTTAACATCCTGTGCTTTCAAATGAGCTTATCTGCCATGTCTGCTGTGGGAGTCATGAGACACGGGAGAGATCAAATTACAACTTGTGATTAGACACAAATGAGGGGTAATTTAACAGGCTAAACTCTAAATGCATACAGAGTGAATTTCTCTGTTTTCCTGCTGTCCTGTGCAAAATTCAGGTCCACTTTAAGACCTGGAGAATAGGTAATAGGAAAAGCTGCCCCCAGTATAGCTATCCAAGTATATTTGACCCCGCTAGGTAAAAGTGCCCCCAGTATAGGTAGCTAGGTATAGGTGCCTTCAGTCTAGCTAGCTAGGTATAGGTTCCTTCAGTTTAGATAGGTAGGTATAGGTGCCTTCAGTTCAGCATAGGTAGCTAGGTATAGGAGCCTTCAATAGTGGTAGGTTGGTATAGGAGCCTTCAGAATAGGTAGGTATACGAGCCTTCAGTATATGTAGCTAGGTATAGGAGCCTTCAATATAGGTAGGTATAGTATAGGGGCTTTCAGTGTAGGTATAGGGGCCTTAAAGTTCAGCATAGGTAGCTAGGTATAGACCTAGCTACCTATGCTGAACTGAAGGCCCCTATACTATACCTACCTATATTGAAGGCTCCTATACCTAGCTACATATACTGAAGGCTCATATACCTACCTATTCTGAAGGCTCCTATACCAACCTACCACTATTGAAGGCTCCTATACCTAGCTACCTATGCTGAACTGAAGGCACCTATACCTACCTACCTACCTACCTATACTGCCGCCCAAATCTACCTCTTGCCTGGATTATCACTACGACTGTTTGCTGCCTGGTTTGACCTCGGATACGTTTTTGACCTTTCTTTGCCTAGCCCTCCTGCGGCCTGATTTTGCCTGTGGGCTCCCTCAATAGAGCGTCAGTTCACAGAACGGCCTGATTTTGGCGTGGAGTGCTGTGAGCGAACGCACGCGGGGTTTCCTTAGCGGCTGTGCGCGCGGCAGCCGTTCTGTGAACTGACGCTCTATTGAGGGAGCCCACCAGCGGCCATCAATGCGGGGGAGAGCCCGTTAAAAAACTCATGCTGATGTTTTATGCGGAAAATTGTAAGTGCAATAAATTTTAGTAGTTTTAACAGTTTTTACGGTATTACGCTATGTGGAGTTTTTATTTGGAGGTTACATCTGACAAAAGCCCATGAGAATAGAAGTCAGGAACCATCTAATCTGATCGCAGTGGTCGGGGGTGACCCGGGAATAACCCCAGTGTCTGACTAAGACCTGAGTGAAGGTCTTAGTAAAGGGTGAGTCCCTTTCCATACTCGGGTGTGGTGGAGGTGTAGTGAATATAATAGCCCAGCAAGTGGGATGCAGCGGAGTATTGAACACTGAGTTGGAGTGGATCTACAAGAACTATTCAGTGGACTGGGTTGCGCTATATTATTGTTCATATATTTCCAATTCATGGGCGCACTCCCCGTGGACTTACTCTTGTTGAACCTTAGATTAACTTAGCTGTGTAACATTACTGCATATGGATTGCTGATGTATTGGTAGCATTTGTGTTCCTACAGTAGATTGTGTAGCGCTGTATAACTGCATATATTAAACTAAAAATACGCTTTAAACGTTCTGAATGACAGGTGACCTGCAGTATAAGTAAATGAGTGTTGGGGTATAAAAATCTGTTGACTTCCACTACTATACTTTCAGAAGATGTATCCTTGAAGTCCAACTCTCTGTCTGACCAGAATTCTTGCATGGAACTTGAAGTGAGAGGAATATGGAGGCTGCCATCTTAATTCTCTAATGGACAATGTCAGTGTCAGATCCGGTCGTCGTCGTCGCCGCTGCCGTCACTTGGGCTGCTGACCCGACTTCTGGGTCTTGCCAAGTCATCGTCGTCGTCACTTGGGCTGCGGACCCGACCTCTGGGTCTTGCCAAGTCGTCGTCACTTGGGCTGCGGACCCGACTTCTGAGTCTTGCCAAGTTGTCGTCGTCACTTGGACTGCGGACCCGACTTCTGGGTCTTGCCAAGTCGTCGTCCCTTGGGCTGCGGACCCGACTTCTGGGTCTTGCCAAGCCGCTGATGGCGGTGGAACGCAGGTGGCTGTACAGTCCTCATTGGAAAGGCGGAAGACATGTTCTCAATACGCGCTCTACCAATGTAAACAGTAGCTACGTTTTTGCCTGACGCTGAACGTGATTGGGTTATTTTCAACTCTGCTTCATGCTGATTGGTTACTCCTTGTATTTAAACTCAGTGAGCACTCCCAGTCTTCGCCCGTGATAGCATTAGCTTTGGCTTGCTGTGTGAGCGCTCTGTCTGATTGATTCCTGTTATTGATACCTGCTTTGTACCTTGACCACGCTAACCTGTTTGATTCCTGTTGAACCTAGCTATATATCATGACCATGTTTCCTGTTTGATGCCTGTTGCCCACTACTGCCTGGACTGACTAAGTTATCTCTGCAGGATTCCCTGTTGCCAACCTTGCTTCTGTTACTGGATTACGCTACCTTCTGCCTGGTTTGACCTGTGCATGGACATGGACTTGCATGAACTCTGCCTGGACTGACCTCGGCTTGTCTCCTTGCTATCTCTCATTGACCTGAAAGGCTTGACAGTCAGTTGCCTAATTTCTGTGCTGATGCTCTGGCTCTGAGGAAACAGATAGACACATGGAAAAATCACCAGGAAGATTTATACAGTCGTGAAGGGCTTCCTCACAGCTGTTCCTGAGCTTTGTTCATTGGACAATTCATGAATTGTGTGTGTGGTACAGCTAAGAACTAGAACATTAATAGCAAAGAAAAGAGTCTCAGGAAGAGTTAAAGAGGAACTCTAGTGAAAATAATGTAATAAAAAAGTGCTTCATTTTTACAATAATTATGTATAAATGATTTAGTCAGTGTTTGCCCATTGTAAAATCTTTTAAATCCCTGATTTACATTCTGACATTTATCACATGGTGACATTTTTATTGCTGTTTTGGCAGTTGGAAACAGCTGTAAACAGCTATTTCCCACAATGCAACAAGGTTCACAGACAGGAAACTGCCAGAAGTACCAAGGTACTCAGAGCTTCTTGTGGGAGGAGTTTCACCACAATATCAGTCATACAGCGCCCCCTGATGGTCTGTTTGTGAAAAGGAATAGATTTCTCATGTAAAAGGGGGTATCAGCTACTGATTGGGATAAAGTTCAATTCTTGGTCTGAGTTTCTCTTTAAGAAACAACAGTTGTTATTTATGCATGTAACTGCTTAATTTCTACAGTGGTGCTGGGGTTACTATTCTTACATTGCAAACCATGATGGTAGCTGAATATCTGAATCACAGTGTTGTGTTTCCTTATGAGCCAGATATAAGTAACTCCACCCAGTGATTGGTAGTATTCAGTGGGCACCAGAAAATAGGTCAGCCCTGGCTCAATTGGAGGGGCAGAACTAGAGCAGTGTTGGATTTGTACATTTTACCCAAGGCCCACTGCTGGTTTTTCATGGCTGGAAGTGTGACCCTACCCTGAGTGTGCCCGTCCGCTGCCTGCCCCTTGCTTCCAGGGACCCAAGGTCATGGCCTTTGTGGCCTTGCTTAAATCTGGCTATGAACTAGAGTCCAAAACAATTAGGTTTTAACATATTCAGAATCCTGAGTGTTCGCTCTTACATTACAACACAGACACATGCGCTTAATGTGAACTAGACACTGTCCTGAAGGCTGGCCACTGAAATTGTTCACTTTTAAAAAGGTTTCCCTTTGTTCTGTTCTGTTATTTATCTTTGTCAATGTACTTTGACATGCCTTATTGTGAAACATTCCATACTAGCTGCCAGTTTGATCATTTTATTCATATGCTGATGGAAAATGAAAGTCTTTGAAACTAAATCGAATTGTATCATGTCATCCTTCTGTTAATTGTAGGTAGGTAGGATCTGATACATTTTAATAGGATTTACTGTATATCTCACATTTTGTAGCCAAAAGCATTTGAGCAAAAGGTTACAAAACTAGCATAAGTTGAGGAGGCACAAAATAGGAGACTAAAGCCCGCTACACACCTTCAATTTTGATTGGCCAATGATTGGCCAATTTTACCACATCCATGAAGTATATAGGGCAAACAAATTTTGAATACTAAGAACAGATTGTGTAGGTGGGCTCAAATAAATACATATTTTACACAGAAAATGTAAAATTGGCAAATCATCAGTCAATCAAAATTTGATGTGTGTATGCATCTGAAAGCCAATGTGATCATTACCTAGGGTGGATGCGCAGAGGGTTTCTAAATGTCGCCACTGCCTTGTACACTTAACCTCCTTGCCGGTTATCCCGAGCTCAGTTTGGGGTAACCTGCGCAGAAGGATTTCTCAGGCCCCGCTGGGCCGATTTGCATAATTTTTTTTTTATTGCACGCAGCTAGCACTTTGCTAGCTGCATGCATATTTCAATCACCGCCGCTCACTGCCGATTCGCCGCTACCCGCCGCGCCTCCCCCCCCCCCCTCCACACCCCTTGTGCAGCCTGGCCAATCAGTGCCAGGCAGCGCTGAGAGGTGGATCGGGATTCCCTCTGACGTCCCGCCGCCCATGATGTCGGTGACGTCATCCCGCCCCGTCACCATGGCGACAGGGGAAGCCCAGCAGAAAATCCCGTTCTGAACGGGATTTCCTGCTTGCAAAGATCGCCGGCGGCGATCGAAGTAGGTATGGGGATGCCGCTTGTCAGCGGCTATCATGTAGCGAGCCCTGGGCTCGCTACATGATTTGAAAATTTTTTATTTTTTTTTAAAAGTGCTGCGCCGCCCCCTTGCCGTCAGAATTAGACCGGCAAGGGGGATAAGGCTCATGAGCTTATTATACATCATCATACTAAGAGAACAGTACCCAATAATTAAAGCACCAAACCACTCCTAATAGTAGTCAAAAGATAATACAAACTTAATTGGAAATTAGTTAACAATGTTAAAACACTTTAACCTCCTTGGCGGTATGAAAAATACCGCCAGGAGGGAGCGCAGCAGTTTTTAAAAAAAAATTTTTTTTTTTAATCATGTAGCGAGCCGAGGGCTCGCTACATGATAGCCGCTGCTGAGCGGCATCCCCCCGCCCGCTTCGATCGCCTTCGGCGATCTCCGATCAGGAAATCCCGTTCATAGAACGGGATTTCCTGGAGGGCTTCCCCCGTCGCCATGGCGACGGGGCGGGATGACGTCACCGGCGTCACTGACGTCGGGACGTCATTGGGAGTCCCGGGCCACCCCTCGGCGCTGCCTGGCACTGATTGGCCAGGCAGCGCTGGGGTCTGGGGGGGGGGGGGCGCGCCGCAGCAGATAGCGGCGATCGGGCAGGGGCCGGCGGCGATCAGAGTGCTGGCGCAGCTAGCAAAGTGCTAGCTGCGTCCAGCAAAAAAAAAATTATGAAAATCGGCCTAGCAGGGCCTGAGCGGCACCCTCCGGCGGCTTACCCCGTGTCACACACGGGGTTACCGCCAAGGAGGTTAAAAGTCACCAAAAGGTGATAGCAGCAGTGTACCAAATAATCTATATTATTATACCAGGATAATAGATTAATCACAGACCTCACAAACACCTCTAAATAATCAAAACAATATATGATAAGCCATGAAAAGCGCATAAATATAACCTCAGTGTAATATGCTGAGTAATGGTGTCCTCAAGCTACACAGGATAAATGAATACAATAATGGTGACAGTGAATTCAATTAGTACTGGCATGGGAATCCCTAAGGGTACTCCAATATCACTAAGTAAAGTGTGTATAAGAGGAAATGTGGCCCGTAGACAGGCAGTGAGGAGTAACGTAAGACTTACGAGGTGGAGGAGGGAAGAGGCCAAATCACTGCTGCTCACCTGCATCGCGCGGGTCCCACCCGCTTCAGAAGGAGGCGAATTCAGAATGGCGTGAAGACGCTTAAAAACCCCCGCCTGCCAGCCCCGTACAGTGATAGAACACGCCCTAAGCGTATGACGCGGCCGCGTCATCACGTAAGAGATGACGGGTTGCCATAGCAACCAGACGTTATTACGCCATACTAAAAGTAACGAAGGGACCTCCGAGTTAAACACAAGATAAGAAGCGCATGCGCGACAGAGACGGCGGCGAAACGCAATAAAAAGGTTTAAAAGGGCTCAATTAACTAACCCCAAAAGATTGTAGGGCATAAATAGATCATAGAGTCAGCGTGTGCCCTAATTTGGAGAAGAGAGAAGAGAAAACCCAACCTCCTATGTTAACCATAAAAATATATAAAGTACAAAATTCAAAAGTGAGACACCTAGAGGACAAAATTAATACTATTAGACAAGAGCTCAATATGGAATAACAGGTACAAGAGATAATCCAATGTTACAGTAATATCCATAAATATATATCTCTCCAATTTGCATCCATAATTGACAGTAGTCCTTCTCTTGAGAAGAGCTTGATCCCAGACATGGATAATGAGGGAAAGAGAGGCACAAGGAGATCATCCAGAACACTCTCAACCAGACGGGAATAAAAACTGCAGCTCTAGAATGGAAAAAATCCAAAATTAAAAATATGAATGTACCACAAGAATCTATATAACTCCATTATATAGCACATTAGTCCAGATGGACAAATGGATAAACAGTAAGTATTATTCCCAAAAGTATACCAGTAAGACTCAATATACCTCCACACATATATATCCACATATACCTGCCCACAATGAATGACACACCAGAAAAAGGGGGTGGCCAGCATACATTATCCCTAATCCCAAGAACCAACCATGGAAAATATATATGAGAATATGTGAAATTTCACAACAGTTTCACTACCAGTATTAAGTGCTTATCCACCCAGTGTTAGATAACTACATCATGCAGCCTTAGCCAACCCTTAGAGATAAATAATAACCAGTAAATGGATGGCCGCTACTTACTGTCAGCCATCAAGAAGATCAAAGTTCAAAAGAAGGTAGGAAAATGAGAGGATTCCATAGTAAAAATATTAATACGGGTACTACAAGACAAACATGTGTGTCAAAAAACAGACACACATGTATTCCAATACTTACCGACCTCTGAAAAAGAGTTTTAGTTATTGATCTAACCCACCAAAGAGTGAATAAATATTACCCCATAATGAGGGAGAAAATTACAGATAAAGTATTAAAGTGATCAGCTGCTCACCTTCAACTGAATACTCACGAGTGAGTGTTTAGGTTATACAGTTGAAGCAGCTGATCACTTTATATATATATTCTTATATTTTCCATGGTTGGTTCTTGGGATTAGGGATAATGTATGCTGGCCACCCCCTTTTTCTGGTGTGTCATTCATTGTGGGCAGGTATATGTGGATATATATGTGTGGAGGTATATTGAGTCTTACTGGTATCCTTTTGGGAATAATACTTACTGTTTATCTATTTGTCCATCTGGACTAATGTGCTATATAATGGAGTTATATAGATTCTTGTGGTACATTCATATTTTTAATTTTGGATTTTTTCCATTCTAGAGCTGCAGTTTTTATTCCCGTCTGGTTGAGAGTGTTCTGGATGATCTCCTTGTGCCTCTCTTTCCCTCATTATCCATGTCTGGGATCAAGCTCTTCTCAAGAGAAGGACTACTGTCAATTATGGATGCAAATTGGAGAGATATATATTTATGGATATTACTGTAACATTGGATTATCTCTTGTATCTGTTATTCCATATTGAGCTCTTGTCTAATAGTATTAATTTTGTCCTCTAGGTGTCTCACTTTTGAATTTTGTACTTTATATATTTTTATGGTTAACATAGGAGGTTGGGTTTTCTCTTCTCTCTTCTCCAAATTAGGGCACACGCTGACTCTATGATCTATTTATGCCCTACAATCTTTTGGGGTTAGTTAATTGAGCCCTTTTAAACCTTTTTATTGCGTTTCGCCGCCGTCTCTGTCGCGCATGCGCCCCTTATCTTGTGTTTAACTCGGAGGTCCCTTCGTTACTTTTAGTATGGCGTAATAACGTCTGGTTGCTATGGCAACCCGTCGTCTCTTACGCGATGACGCGGCCGCGTCATACGCTTAGGGCGTGTTCTATCACTGTACGGGGCTGGCAGGCGGGGGTTTTTAAGCGTCTTCACGCCATTCTGAATTTGCCTCCTTCTGAAGCGGGTGGGACCCCCGCAATGCATTTAGGCGAGCAGCAGTGATTTGGCCTCTTCCCTCCTCCACCTCGTAAGTTTTACGTTACTCCTCACTGCCTGTCTACGGGCCACATTTCCTCTTATACACACTTTAATTAGTGATATTGGAGTTCCCTTAGGGATTCCCATGCCAGTACTAATTGAATTCACTGTCACCATTATTGTATTCATTTATCCAGTGTAGCTTGAGGACACCATTACTCAGCATATTACACTGAGGTTATATTTATGCACTTTTCATGGCTTATCATATATTGTTTTGATTATTTAGAGGTGTTTGTGAGGTCTGTGATTAATCTATTATCCTGGTATATTAATATCGATTTATTTGGTACACTGCTGCTATCAATGGTGCTCACCGCCAGGTCATGATCACGCTTACGCGTGGATTCACGACCATTTTCACGCATTCCGCCTCGGACACGCTAAGCCGTAAATAGATTTTCAACCACGAAAATCTGCTTTGGCTTCGCGTGAATGCGGACAGAAATCCGCATTCACGCTTGTGAAACCCGGCGCTGAAGTCGTGGTTAGCGGAAATGCATCAAACTATGCGGAAGTGACACATTGCAGGCCAATCAGAGGGCCCCAGCCAGGCCCTAGCAACCAATCACAGGAGGGGAGCTATGCCCTCCCCTCCTGAATATAAAGCGGCGGCCATGATGGAAAAGCTCTGTCCTTGCTAGACTGTGGTGCTGAGAGGATTATCTCCAGGCCATTGTTGTTTGAGCAAGTGCATTTATTGTGTTAAAAACAAAGCGGTTTTTTTGCTAACACTGCTCTTATACTGTACACAGTTAGCTAGTCAGTGAGTGATTGCTGTAGTTAGTTGTAGTCAGTGTAGTGTAGTGTAGTGGGAGTGTGGGAGTCTAGTGATTATTTAACTGTGTGTAGTGCAGGCAGGTTCAGTGATGCAGTGTAGTCAGTGTAGTGGGAGTGGGGATTATCTGTGTGTAGTGCAGGCAGGCAGGTTAGTGCAGCTGCAGTGTTCACTTGTATATTCCAGTGACAGTTATACACTTGTACTATTTGCAGGCAGCCAGTCACACCGCCGGCGCCGCCACTCTCTGCCAGCGCTGTTCATTCATTCTGTCAGTGACCTTGTGCCGTGCCCAGTGCCCACTGCTCGCTCGCTGGCATATAAGCATCTCATTACACAGTGTGACATCCTTGTGTGCCCACTGCATCCTTCAGTGACCTAGTTGTATATCCAGTGCCCACTGCTGTGCCCACTGCATCCTTCAGTGACCTTGTACTGTGCCCACTGCATCCTTCAGTGACCTAGTTGTATATCCAGTGCCCACTGCTGTGCCCACTGCATCCTTCACTGACCTTGTACTGTGCCCACTGCATCCTTCAGTGACCTAGTTGTATATCCAGTGCCCACTGCTGTGCCCACTGCATCCTTCAGTGACCTTGTACTGTGCCCACTGCATCCTTCCGTGACCTAGTTGTATATCCAGTGCCCACTGCTGTGCCCACTGCACTCTTCAGTGCGCCCACTGCATCCAGTGATTAATTACTAGCAACATGTCTGGCGGGGTGAGAGGAAAGGGAGTTCAATTGCCTCAGCCACTTCTGGGACTGCTCCACGTCCAGGGAGAGGACGCCCAGCTGTACGTGGTCGTGATGCATCAGAAAGGGGGGCAGCAAAGCCTGGGCCGAGTCAGCGGACGCCATTGTCCAAATATTTTAACGTTTCTGGTCCCCGTGTGGTGGTTGAGCAAATGGAACCTGACGTACTCATGGACATCATGACTTCCTCCCAGACCTCTACTGTGAGCACCACTCCAAGCAGCAGCAGCAGCCAACGTACCACGCTTGTTGTGACATCCACCCCAGCACCCACTGGTCAGCAGCCCTCCCAGGATGACAGCGTTCTGTCCCTCAGTCCGGCATCTGGGAACCTGCTGATGCAAGAAGCTCAGGACTTACTGGGGACTGATGTGGCAGAGATTGAGATCGGGCCACAATCACAAGCGTTGTTGAGTTCTGGTGATGAAGAAGAGGGGTCTGTGTCTGGGGATGTAGGGACAGAAGAGGAGGCGGGGGAGTCAGAGGAAGAGCTGGATTATGATGATGCTGCTGATGATGACGACGTTGTGGACCCGAACTATGCGCAGCCTGCTGAGTCCGGGGAAGAAGGGTCAGAGCAGGATGATGAGTCACCTCGGCCTAGGCAAGGATATCGCCATATGTCAGGCAGGGGCAGGGGCATCGGCAGAAGTGGGCGTGGAGGAAGTAGACAGGACACTGCTTCAGCCGGCACCACCACCATGCAACCCCCGGCAACTACTACCACACATTGTTCCGCTGCACCCTCTGCTAGTGGGGGCCGCAGTAAATTAAAGTCACCAGTGTGGGATTGCTTTGACGAATGTACTGATGACAAAAGGTATGCGGTGTGCAGGTTATGCAGCAAAAGATTGAGCCGTGGGAAAAGTCTGAGCAAGATGGGTACCTCATCCCTCCAGGGCCACCTGAGAAGCCGCCACTGCCGCGAGTATGCGGAGTTTAAGAGGAAGCAGGCACTGCTGGCAGGGGTTCCTGAGAGCAGAAGGCCCACCAGCGCAGCAGCATCATCCCTCCCTCAGGGTCGTGAATCCCCCACAGCAGCAGCAGTAGTAGCACGCAAGCGCTCTTCCACCTCGGCTACTCAGGACACAGACATTGAGGCTGGCAGCCAGTGGTCGTCTCTCTCCTCTGTCTCCCCTGCATCCCAGCGTCGTCAGACCCTGCTGAGCGACACCTTTCAGGGTCTGACCAAGCCTCTGCCTCCAAGCCACAGGCGGATCCGCAAACTAAATGGCTTGCTGGCCCGGGCCATGGCATCACAGCTGCTTCACTACTCCCTGGTGCAGGAGGGGAGCGCCATGCGGACGCTGCTCCAATTTGGCATCCCCGAGTGGCAAGTCCCCAGTCGCCACTATTTCAGCAGGAGCGCGATCCCAGCACTCCACAAGTTTGCGGTGGAAAACGTGGCCCGTTCCCTGGACTACTCTGTGGGCAAGCGGGACCACGTGACCATGGACTCGTGGAGTAGCAGATTTGGGACAGGTCGCTACCTGTCCTTTACGGCCCACTGGGTGACACTGATGGAAGGGAGGGAGGACAAGAGCGCATCAGCCCAGCTAGTGGTGCCACCACGCGGGATCAGGGGGGATACAGAAGGGTCCTGTCACGACACTCCCTCTGCACCCGGAAAGCAAGCCCGCCTCGGCAGCAGCAGCGCCAAGCCTCGGCACTGCCAAGCCCTTTTAAAATTGGTGACCCTGGGGAAGGAGAGGCTTACGGCCACCAACGTCCTGGCCGCCCTCAGGAAGCAGGAGCGGAGGTGGCTGACCCCCAGAGGCCTGGAAGTGGGGTATGTGGCAGCCGATAACTGGGCCAACCTGGTGGCAGCAGTGCAGCAGGGAAACCTCCAGCACATCTCCTGCTTGGCCCACATGCTCAATCTTGTGGTGCAGCGCTTCTTGCGCACCTACCAGGGGATGAGCGAGCTGCTGCAGGATGCCCGGGCGGTGGTACGCTTTTTCTGCCTGTCAGCCACTGCCTCTGCACTCTTGTCCACCTTACAGCAGCAGTATGGAAGGCCACAACACCGGCTGATCATCGACATGCCAGTTCGCTGGAATTCGACTCTGGCCATGTTGGAGCGGCTGTGTCAGCACAGGCTGGCTCTTAGGGCCTACATGCTAGACCCAAGTGTCCCCAGCAACCAGCAAGTCCCCATGATTACTGCCACTCAGTGGACACTGATGCAGCAAGTATGCCTGGTGCTGAGTCCCTTCCTGGAGGCAACCAAGATGGTCAGTGAGGAGCGGGCCTCTGTGTGCCAGTGGGTGCCCTTGGTTTGTCTACTGGAGCAGGCAATGGACAATTTAATTGAGCGTGGGGATGAAGCCCTGAGGCAGTTGGAAGAACAGGAGCAGATGGCAGCACAGTCCAGCTCAGAGGAGGGCTCACAGCAGGTAGTGGAAGAGTTGGAGGTCCCTAACCTGAATGAGGAGGAGGAGGAGGAGCAGAGTGCAGCAGGCGTTGTACGTGGATGGCGGTTTGAGGAGGACAACGACATGGCACAGGAAGAGGACAGGCATGCGTTATGGGACAATGGCGAGGACGAGGAAGATCTTGCTGGCAGGGCCCACTTGTTTCCCATGGCTGTGCACATGTTGCGCTGCCTTCGCAGGGACCCCCGGGTGATCCAGATGCGTTCAAGGGAGGACATCTGGATTACCTTGATGCTTGATCCCCGTCTGAAGGGGAAGCTGGGAGACTTCATGACGCCATCCACCACCGAGCAACGCACAAGGGAGTTGAAGGAGGCCCTTGTGCGCAGACTACTGGAAGCATTCCCCCAGCCTTCCACCCCCACTGTAACTGCTCTGCCAAGCCAGCAAGAGGTGCCTGCCATTGCCACTAGCAGCACAACAACCACCAGCACCAGCAGCAGCAGCAGCAACTGGCGCCCTGGAGACCTGAAGAGCCTAAGCAAGAGCCTGTATGCAGTGCAGCAGCCCAGAACAGAGGTGCCCGCCACAGCATCCACCACCAACCAGCACAAGCAACGACTGACCACCATGGTGTCTGACTATATGGGGTCATCCAGCGGGCTCAATGACACCGACAGCCCCGTGGACCCCTTGGAGTACTGGGTCAAGAGACTGGACATCTGGAGTGAGCTTTCCCAGTATGCCCTGGAACTCCTATCCTGCCCTCCTTCCAGTGTCCTCTCAGAGAGATGCTTTAGTGCGGCCGGTGGCGTGGTCACAGAGAAGCGCTCTCGGCTCTACCACGCCTAGAGTTGAGCCGAAATTTTCGTAATTTCGCATTACTATAATTACGCATGCGAAATTTGCGATTACGATGCGAAATTACGGTAGCATAATTGCCATTAAAATCGTAATTGAAAATACCGTAAGCGTAATTTTCAACGCGTAATTTCGCGTTTCGTTCATGCCGTAATTTCGCATTAAACGCTACCGTAATTTCGCGTTAAACCGTAACGCTCCGTATAATATAAAAAGCCGCCGACTTTAAGGGTTAATAGCAAAGCCCCCTTAAATGCTAAGAGCCTCAAATTTGGAGAACATATTAAGGAGATCAGGAGGAATAAGAGGAAAAAAATTTTTTTCAAAAAGACCTTATAGTTTTTGAGAAAATCACTGTTAAAGTTTCAAAGTAAAAATGTATACATTTAAAAACCCGCCGACTTTAACGGTTAATAGCAAAGCCTGCTTAAAGTTTAGGAACACCAAATTCCTAGGGTATATTAAGGGGATCAGTGGGAATAAGAGGAAAATTTTTTTTTCAAAAAGACCTTATAGTTTTTGAGAAAATCGATTTTTAAGTTTCAAGGGCAAAAATGTCTTTTAAATGCGGAAAATGTCATTTTTTTTTGCACAGATAACAATAGTGTATTATTTTCATAGATTCCCCCAAGTGGGAAGAGTTTTACTTACTTCGTTCTGAGTGTGGGAAATATAAAAAAAAAAACGATGTGGGGTCCCCCCTCCCAGACCCCTTTAACCCCTTGTCCCCCATGCAGGCTGGGATAGCCAGAATGCGGAGCACCGGCCGCGTGGGGCTCCGCACCCTGACTATACCAGCCCGCATGGTCCATGGATTGGGGGGGTCTCGGAAGGGGAGGGGCAGCCAAGCTTTCCCCTCCCCCTCCGAGCCCTTGTCCAATCCAAGGACAAGGGGCTCTTCTCCACCTCCGATGGGCGGTGGAGGTGGAGGCCGTGATTTCCTGAGGGGGGGGGTTCATGGTGAAATCTGGGAGTCCCCTATAAAAAGGGGTCCCCCAGATGCCCACCCCCCCCTCCCAGGAGAAATGAGTATAGAGGTACTTGTACCCCTTACCCATTTCCTTTAAGAGTTAAAAGTAAATAAACACACAAACACTTAGAAAAAGTATTTTAATTGAACAAAAAACATAACCACGAAAAAAGTCCTTTAATATTCTTAATTAACCATTAATACTTACCTGTCCCTTTAAATAAATGATCCCTCGCAATATCCTCGGAAATGTTCTATCAGTTACAATGTAACAAAGTTATTACAATGTAACAACTTTGTTACATTGTAACTACGCCGCACCCGACGCCACTACCCGCTCAGCCGCCGCACTATGACGCTGTGCTGCTACTACTACTACCAGTATGTTGCCGTGGTCCTTCTGTGCTGCTGAACTGACCGCCCGCATAGTCCTTCTCCTGACTCAGATGCACAGAGTATGGAATCGCACACCACAGTCGAGGTGCTGAACCAAGTAAAGTCCACAACAAATTTCCATAAGGTTCGCACACTCTTGGATACCAAATCCTGTTTATTCAAAATGCGTGACACACCATTCCAGAAAACCAACGAATCGTTTCGGGGCCCCTCGGGGTCCCCTTTGTCAAGGTAACAGCACAGAATGGTTAACAATGTGTTGCAGAGCATTGGTGATATAAAACAAATTCCCTTTACCTAAGCCACTCCTCCAACATTCAAACTTGCCGCCTTGATTAGCATAATTAGCATAGTTCATCACTGACATCATTAGCACATGTAAACATCCCCAATAATGACATGTTGTAAACCAACACTTGCATCAATCATGTTATCACAGACCATATAACAATGAGACATATACCTCAGCTGTGCGCACATCAGGGAGTTCTAACGATATGCCCATTAGTGATGCAAGGTAATCCATGACAGCAATCCTCACCGCCGTTAGGACGGAAATCCCGCCTCGCTCAAGCCGTGGTGAGCTACGGGACCTTGCAGGAGAATTCCTGCTGGTCACCGTAGCTGTCACTCTCGCTCCGCTGTCCCCGCCCCTTCAGGAAGCGAACCTCCAATCCGAGCGAGGTGGCCGGCATCTCCATGAAATCACGGATTGCCAGCCTATCCACGCTGCGCATCGTGTCTCCCAACAAGCCACGCAGCGGCAAGCGTCAGGCTGGTTGCTAAGCAACCCAAATCCTCCGCCGACACACCACCGCTCCAAGCATCCTTTCCTTCGCAAAAATATTGCAACGGGGGGCAAACAAAATCGACTATATGCACAAGACACTTGTACACATAAAAAGCGCTGCTGTCACGCTAAAACCCTTGCATCACTTCCTGGGCACCGGGCACTAATCTAACCTACTGTATTACGCAGCAATATAAGCTAAAAAACATTATCTGCTTGAGCCTGATGGTCTGCTCATATGTAGAGCCTGCATGGTGGCAATTGATAAGAATCTGCTCTACTCACCCAGTGCTGAAAAGAAGAAAAAGCCAAAGAGAAACAAAGATAAGAAAGGAATGTAAAGCACTTTACATTCCTTTCTTATCTTTGTTTCTCTTTTAGGTGTCTGTTTGACTTCCTCACAGTGGTGTTCTTTTATGGGTCTGGCTTTTTCTTCTTTTCAGCACTGGGTGAGTAGAGCAGATTCTTATCAATTGCCACCATGCAGGCTCTACATATGAGCAGACCATCAGGCTCAAGCAGATAATGTTTTTTAGCTTATATTGCTGCGTAATACAGTAGGTTAGATTAGTGCCCGGTGCCCAGGAAGTGATGCAAGGGTTTTAGCGTGACAGCAGCGCTTTTTATGTGTACAAGTGTCTTGTGCATATAGTCGATTTTGTTTGCCCCCCGTTGCAATATTTTTGCGAAGGAAAGGATGCTTGGAGCGGTGGTGTGTCGGCGGAGGATTTGGGTTGCTTAGCAACCAGCCTGACGCTTGCCGCTGCGTGGCTTGTTGGGAGACACGATGCGCAGCGTGGATAGGCTGGCAATCCGTGATTTCATGGAGATGCCGGCCACCTCGCTCGGATTGGAGGTTCGCTTCCTGAAGGGGCGGGGACAGCGGAGCGAGAGTGACAGCTACGGTGACCAGCAGGAATTCTCCTGCAAGGTCCCGTAGCTCACCACGGCTTGAGCGAGGCGGGATTTCCGTCCTAACGGCGGTGAGGATTGCTGTCATGGATTACCTTGCATCACTAATGGGCATATCGTTAGAACTCCCTGATGTGCGCACAGCTGAGGTATATGTCTCATTGTTATATGGTCTGTGATAACATGATTGATGCAAGTGTTGGTTTACAACATGTCATTATTGGGGATGTTTACATGTGCTAATGATGTCAGTGATGAACTATGCTAATTATGCTAATCAAGGTGGCAAGTTTGAATGTTGGAGGAGTGGCTTAGGTAAAGGGAATTTGTTTTATATCACCCATGCTCTGCAACACATTGTTAACCATTCTGTACCTTCTCCTGACTCAGTCGCTACCACCACTGCACTCTGCGTTCACACTGCCCGTGTCCACTGACAACTCTGCTGCGATGTCATTGCTAATTGCTGCAAAAAAAAAATTACAAAAACCTCTCTGGGGCCTTTTTGGCGTCAGCCACTCATCCTCCTCCAGCGGTACCTTCGCCGCCAAGTGCCATTGGAACTCGCCTTCACCTCTTTGATTGCTTAACGCGTATATCCCTTTTTAAAACCACGTATTACCAGTTAATAGCCCCATTTACAGTGGTGATTTGTCTTTAAAAGCTATTAAAAAAAAGAATTTTTTATGTTGAAGTTATGTTGCCCCTTATCACCTCGATAATCCATGCAATTTGGGGGATTGTAGCATGTATGGGGGCTTTGTTATTAACGTTAAAA
Source organism: Hyperolius riggenbachi (assembly GCF_040937935.1). Classification (NCBI taxonomy): domain Eukaryota; kingdom Metazoa; phylum Chordata; class Amphibia; order Anura; family Hyperoliidae; genus Hyperolius; species Hyperolius riggenbachi. Next base: position 125,926,921 of record NC_090652.1, on the reverse strand, counting down.
GAAATTCCGCCTCCGGACGGGAATCCACGCGTGATTACGCCATTCACGGCAGAAAATCCGCGTGGTTGCGTGGACGCGGACGAAAATCCGCATGCGGCGGGGCCGAATGCGGATTTTTTTTTTGCAACCACGCGGATTGCCGAATTCGTGGATGAGGCACATCCGAGCACCCCTGGCTGCTATCACCTTTTGGTGACTTTTAAAGTGTTTTAACATTGTTAACTAATTTCCAATAAAGTTTGTATTATCTTTTGATTACTATTAGGAGTGGTTTGGTGCTTTAATTGTTGGGTACTGTTCTCTTAGTATGATTGTATCCTTTATTGCCCAATTAGCACATTCCCCTCAATTTATCTATTTGCAATTATATTGGTTGGTGCTTGTCCAGTAGTTTTGTTTACTTATTATACATCAGTGAACAGAATATAACTCCAAATTTGAGACAAATATGGTGATTTTCATCAAACAAAATAATCACTAACATTAACAACAAAAAATTTAAATTGTGTGATGTTTTAAGATTCTTTATTGAAGTTTTTAGTTTGTACAATATGACAAAAAAAGGAGTCACATTTTATATAATTGTTGATAATAAAATACACATCTTGGCCGTCATTCAATTCACTTCTTTTTTTCATCTTCTGTTTAGAACAACTTTTCAGCACTCTGCAATTAAATAAAGTGTGTGAAAAAGTATTCTGAGGGGGCGTGGCTTGTCTGTGGCTGGATAGAGACCAGGGTATCCTACTTAGTCTGGAACATCACCTTTGACCTGTCCGGGCTAGGGAGGCCCTACCAGTAGCTAGGCTACCGCCGGCATAGCTCTCAGGATCACTTGTTGATCAAGCCTCACTCCTGTGACAAAGTAAGGATACCTTCGGTATTAGTTATTACTATTGGGTAGCCAGATGTGCCAGTATAGCCAGCCAGAGCCCCCCTCCCTTCCTACACCCAGTATAGCCAGCAAGAGCCCCCCTCCCTCCCTTTCCACACCCAGTATAAAATCACAAACACTGGTCCACATGACAGCCCAAGGGCCCCAGGTCTCTCTCACTCGCTGGGGCCCCCAAACCCCCATGCGACACCTAGAGGGAAGTGTGGGCAAGCCCTGGACCTCTCACCTCCAGGGAACTCACCCCACCACCTCTAAACTGAATGCCAACTGCAACAAACACAATTGCTAACTTCCAGCTAGAGCAATATCCTGCCTCTATCTGGCCAGCAGACGCCAGTCAGCCAATCAGGTGTACTGTCATACACCCTTTGCCTGCTGTACCAAATCCAGCAGGAATTACATAAATTAGCATTCAGGTGGGAGGCTTCGGTTGTACGCAATCGTGAATTGCATCGTTTACAGGGACGCCCCGTGTAGGCACATCTCCCACACAGTCCCCTCCCTAACCACTCACCTGTCAACCGCATCCTAGAAGCTGCAAAAAAGAGAGATATTGATTTGAAATTCATGATTATTGATCATGTACCAAAACCACGGAGAGGTGGAGACAGGATCACAAAATTAAAACAACGTGAAGTGTTTTGGATTAACAAATTAGGGACTTTATTTCCTTCAGGTTTAAATAGGGATTTTGATTTGCATTTGTTTTTGTGATTTATAGGTCTCTACTGGTATCGCACCAACATGGATTTGCAAGATATGATTGGGACTGACTGTTTGTATGCACGCACAGATAAGTGTGCTTTATTGCAATGCATTCATGCACTGGACATTTATTTTCAATGTTTTGTTTAGCCTGTTGCCCAGGAAATTGTGATGTCATTTCCTGTAGGGGTGGCTATAAGTATTCATTGATTTCCTGTCATGTGTTAGCTTGACAAAGGGTGTGGACACCCGAAACTGTTGTTTGGCTCAAATAAAGAGCGTTTGTGTGCTGCAAACCCTGTGGACTTTTGTTGGATCCTTGAGGACGTGGAGAATCCTCTGTTTGCTTGCACACCATTCCCCATCTATAGGGGCGATCTTGTGGAGCTGCTGCACCCTTGGATATATATATATATATATATATATATATATATATATATATATATATAACAATAATATTTATATAGCGCTTTTCTCCCTGGGGACTCAAAGCGCTGTAACCCTGCATTATGCAGTCTCAAAGGCTAGGGAAAAGAGGTGAGTTTTTAGCCTTTTTTTTTTTAAAGCTGTCCAGAGAAGGAGCCTCTCGTACTGATTGTGGAAGTGAGTTCCATAGAGTAGGGGCTGCGTAGGAAAAGGCCCGAGCACCAAATGTTAAGTGTATCCTGGGAATAACCGGCTTCATGTTGGCAGAGCGGAGGGTGCGTGGAGGGGCATAAAGTTCCAATAGATCCGCTATGTATTTGGGTCCCATGTGGTGTAGAGCCTTGAATGTCAGCAGGCAGATCTTAAAATTGATTCTCCATTTTACTGGCAACCAGTGAAGAGTTTGCAGTACTGGGGTGATGTGTGAGCTGCGGGGGGCATTGGCTAGGAGTCTGGCTGCAGCATTCTGTACTAGCTTTAAGGGGTGCAGAACCTTATCTGTAGATCCGATCAACAGGGAGTTGCAGTAGTCTAGGCGGGAGGATACAAATGCGTGAACCAGGGCAGGTAGGTCTTCAGCTGGGATAAGGTGTTTGATTTTCGCTATATTTCTTAGATGGAAGAAGGAAGGACTTGACGACAGCTGATACCTGCTGTCTGAGTTTTAGATTTCCATCCAGGATCACCCCAAGGTTTCGCACAGAGTCTTTATACTGTACAGTATCTCCATCCATCATGTGTGGACCACCTACCGCCAACACCTCTGTTTTGTCAGAGTTCAGCCTCAGCCAGCTGGTTTTCATCCAATTTTGTAAATCCACTAGGCACGCATTTATGGATGCTGATGGGTCTTGGGTGCCAGGCTTGAAGGACAGATACAGTTGTGTGTCATCTGCATAACAATTGTATCCTAGGCCATAGTTCTGGATTATTTTGCCCAGTGGGAGCATGTAGACTGCAAAGAGTAATGGTGATAGTACAGAACCCTGTGGAACTCCATAGGCAAGTGGCACTGGATTAGAGTAGTGTGTGCCCAGACAGCTGGTTTCAGACCTTCCTATCTGGCAGGACACAACAAGTATAAGAACAGTACCCCTTAGGCCACAGTAATTCTGCAGTCGCTGGATTAGTATTTCATGATCCACAGTATCAAATGCTGCTGACAAGTCAAGAAGAATCAGAATTGAGCAATCACCCTTGTCCCTTGCAGTAAGTAGATCATTCATTACTCGGACTAATGCTGTTTCAGTGCTGTGCCTTTTCCTGAATCCTGACTGAAAAGCATCAAAGATGTTGTTTTCTGTAAGCCTGGCTTCTAGCTGGTTGGCGACTGCTTTCTCGTTAACTTTTGATAGGAATGGTAAGTTCGCCACAGGTCTGTAGTTGGTTACAGAATCAGGATCTAGTGATGGTTTCTTCAAGAGGGGTTTTATGATTGCTTTCTTTAGTTCTTCTGGGAAAAGTCCACTTTGCAAGGAGCACTGAGTGATTTTGTGAAGTGCTGGCCTGATCAGGTCTGGGCACTGCTTTAAGGATCCAGTTGGGCCAGGATCCAGGTCGCAAGTAGTGGGGCGGAGACTTTGAGTGAAGAAGATTTTGGAATTCTCATTCAGAGTGTCAAAGACTTGCCATGGTGGTACGGTAGTAGGCATATGCAACGTCCAGTGGTCAATTGATGTTGTTGGTGTAATGCTGGCACGGATGGTAGACACCTTGTTTGTGAAGAAGGCAGAGAATTCTTCACACCTTTCCCTGGAGAATGTGGTTGGGGCTTTTAGGCAGGAAGGATTGCAGAGTGATTCCACTGTGTGGAAGAGTTGAGCAGCTCTGTTGTTGGCTGTAGATATTTTGCGCGAGATAAAGTCTGATTTTTTCTTGGTTATTGCTTGTTGGTATTGTCTGAGGTGTTGAACTAGGCTAGATTTGTGCTCCTCAGACCCTGATTTACGCCACTGTCTTTCTAGTCTGCGCCCTTTCTTTTTTAGATCCATGATGGTTTTGTCAAACCAATTAGATTTCTGCTTTTTGGTTGCTGATTTGGTGCGCCATGGGGCAATACTGTCAAGTGTTTCATATATTGTGTTGTTGTACTAGGTTACTAGAGTGTTTGGGTCCATTTGACTGTGGAGCAGATTTGTAAAATCCAGGTTGGCAGTTATCCTCTCCGGTGGTAATTTACTCGGGGGACGGGTTTTGATTGATTCTTTAGGGAGCTGCTTGATAGGGTGATGTTCAATAGTAAACTGTATTATGTGATGGAATGGACATTAGTAACATAACAGTAACCCCAGTGGTGTGGTCAGACCGAGGTGGAACAGTAAGTCTAGCATATGCCCTCCTCTGTGGGTAGCTGATTTTACAACTTGTGTGAAGTCTAGTCCACCCATGAGATTTAAAATATATATATATATATATATATATATATATATATATATATATATATATATATATATATATATATATATATTTATTTTTTATTTTTTTTTATTTATTGAGACGTATCAGAATAAAGATCCAAAGGAGCATTTATCCAACACTACAAAGCAAGAATTAAACAATGATTTGACAGCAAATAAAGTATTTAGGTTCAAACCACACAGATTTAATATTATGGCATAAGGACATAGCCCGATTTCGGGCAGGCAAACAAAGGCCGTGGCCTAGGACTACACAAAGCAAGGGGCGTATTGCGCATTGTGGACAGCATACTGGCAGCAGCAGTTAAAGGAAACATCAGGCAAAATGCAAAAAAAAAAAAATAAAAAAATAAGCTTTACTTAGCGATTGCAATTTTAGATGTGAACAAAGCCTGAGTCGTTGGAATCAGAAGCACACAGCAGCTGCTTGTAGCCAGCGCAGCCAGGAGCTTCTGTTGTCTGTACCCCATAGGGAGTATTGGGAAGTGCCCCATTAGCAGCCCAGGCTAATCTGCTGGACAGCCGGGACCAGAGCGAACACTGAAGGCAGGAAGCAGGACTCGGAACCCGTGGCCATATAGATGCTGGCTTCTGCTGAAACAATATTTCTCAAATAGGACTTTTATGTGGTAATGTCTCTTTTCATCTACACTATGAGCGATTTATCTTTTTAGTACTATGGTATGTTTGCTTGATAGGGGATTGTAGTACCTAATTTTGACCACAAGATGCCTCCATAATGCATCGCCAGCTGTTGCTCAGTTCCCACCACTAGATGGTCTTTTTTGGACCACTGCCAACTAGACCGAGTGATATAAATTGAGGGAGTGCTAGCACAGCAGGCGTGATGACATAGCACGTCCTGATGAAGTTCCGGTGGGCGATGCGAAACGCGTAGACGTCACGCTACGCACTACAGCACTTTTGAGCCGGATTTCGACTCGTGGGAGCCGCCGCCATTACCACATGTGGGAGCCTACACTTGCCACCATCTGGAAGCCGTTACCAGCCGCTCTTTGTGGAACCCGCATACAGCTTATGGATCACAGCATAGCCACTGGATCAGATAAGTGACCAGGGGCGTCGCTAGCCCTATTTTGGGGGGGCACGTGCCCCCAATCTGTCCTGGGGTTCCACGGATCTCTTCCCCAGCCGCCACCCCCTCTGTCAGCGGCTCCCTCCAGCCGCCGCCGCGTCACTCAGACCTCGATCAGGCGGCGAGCCGGCGACCAATCGTGCGGGCGCTAGAACCCAGCGCCCGCACTGATATGCGGAAGTGACATCACTTCCGCATATAGAGCGGGTGCGCCCGGCGCCCGCTCGTACTACTGGTCGGGTCGCCGCTGATCCTGAGATCTGAGTGACGCACTGTCTGCAGTGCAAGGTAAGGGGGGAGCGGCGGCGGCTAGAGGGGGGGGCCTCCCTGTCACTCACTCACTCCCTAATGCGTTCCCTGTCACTCACTCACTACCTAATGGGCTCCCTGTCACTCACTCACTGCCTAAAGGGGCTCCCTGTCACTATCGGGGTCCCTGTCACTCACTACCTAACTTGGGGGGCTACCATATTAAGGGGGCATTCTGCCTATTTATGTGAAATGCTGTCTATTTATGTGCCTCATGACTGCTGAATTTGTCTTGTTGGGGGTCACATGATTGCTAACTGCGAGACTATGGGAAAAGCTGAATCATTATCATATGAGACAAAAGCATTAAACCTACTTTTTTAGCTTTTTAAATCAGAAAATAAAACTGGGAGGTTCTAAAAAATTGAATACATTTTTTAGGCGTATGATGGATGAAATTGTTTATCTTCACAGTTTATTTTCAACTTCGATTTTCCATAATGTTCATGTATGAGTTAAAAAGTTTGTACAGTATTTAGTTTAAATTGCTGTTGCAACTTTGCGATAGATAAGTGACTTTTGGGTTGCAGTTTGGGCAATCGGCCTCCAAAAGGTTCGCCACCACTGTCATAATCTAATGTCCCACCATTGTTAGGTTCATGTAAATTTGTCTCCACCCGTTACCACACCTATATTCTGGTCCATGGCCCACCCATTTTTCGGTGCGGCGCGATAAGCACGCCGCACAACGTGATTCTCATATTTTTGGCACGCTAGCTGCAGTGTGCTGAATTCTGCTGCCTACAGTATGTACAGTATACGCTGTTCTCTAGTGCCTGCACTGTGTGCGGATTTACCTCCAGTGTGTACAGTGTAAGGTGTTACTCTGTGCCTTTACTGATTGTAAACCAGCTATATTGTATGCTGATCCCTGCTACTTTCAGTATGTACAGTATTAGCTGTAAAGCCTGGTACACACATACAATTTTGATTAGCCAATTTTAGCTCTGTTCATCAAATTCATTGTCTGTTGGCCCACTTACTGCACGGGGGTGGTAAAATTGGGGGTCAGTGATTGACCAATCAAAATTGTATGTGCGTATACATCTTTGATCTATGCCTATACTGATTGTAAATTATCTAAATAAAGGACAGGGGGCTCCATTCAATATTTCGATGGGCAGGCCCGTTATCTGTAGCTTACACCGCTGCTAAGTTCATGTACATTTGGCCCCACCCATGGCCATGCCACTCACCTCATGGCCACGCCCATTTTTGTCGCGGCGCATGTACCTCCCCACCTGGTGCCCACAGGTGCCCCCGATCTCCAAGGACCCTAGAAACGCCCCTGTAAGTGACCTTATCGTACCCTTTGCTATTCCAGCATGCATGGACAGTATGCACGGACATTGATCCTATAAACAGTGGCTGCTTGTTAGCTGCCTGCCGCGGCATCTACTATATCGTGTCACAGTTTGCGCAGTTCATTACTATCAGGACTTTTTAGTCATTCAATGCTTTGTGACCTGCTTATACTAGCATATCAACTACGCATTAATTGTCAGCGGCAGCATCTTTATAACAAGGGTGATTTCTGCGGACACAGCGGATTGTTGGCTGTTTTTTGTGGAGTTTAATGCAATTTGGCACAGTTCTTCCTGCACATTTAAGGATCCTGAATTGGACCTTTTCAGCAGTACACGCACTACTATGGAGAATCATACTATATATGGGCTTATGAGACTGATCTCTGTTTGAGGCTGGTTTCACACCAGGACGTTGCGTTAGGGGCACGTTATGCGACCTTAACGTCCCCTCTAATGCAACGCCTGGTGGTGTTGGAGCAGGACGCTACCAAGAGCCGCGTTACAAGCAGCCCTTGGTGCGCCTGCTCTGTCGGAGGCACTGCGGAGACCACGTGAGCGGAGCTCTCCGCATCACGTGGTCCCGCTAGCCAATCAGCGGCCGCTCCAAGAAGAAAACACTGCAAGTGCAGTGAATATTAAGTAGCCATGTGCCTGGCTACGTAGCGGCCTCTCCCCACCTCCTCTCCACCCCCAAAATAAAAAAAAACACCCGTACTGAGCATGTGCAAACAGTCTAACGCGGCTTCGCCGCGTGTAAAGTACTGCATGCAGTACGTTATCTGGACGTGCTGCGTTACAATGTAACGCAACGTGGGCACTGTGAACAGCCCATTGATTTTTCATTACTGTACGTTGGGGTGCGTGCGCCTGTAACGTCCCACTGTGAAACCAGCCTGAAGGAGAACTCTCTGGACTGAGAACTTTAAACTACTTGATACACTGCCCTTTGTTGTTGGTCCTCTAATGTAGACATTGCCACATTACTAAATACGCTGTGACAAGACTCAAATCCTTTTGGATCCCCTTGCAGGTTCAGTGTGTGCTCTTTTGCAGCTGCAATTCAAGAGACTCCCATTCTGTGAAACTGGTGATCACCTTTTTTGTTATTTTTCAGGTGTTTTTGGACATATTTTTAAGGAAGCGGCTCCCATATATATATATAATGTCTACCGGCTCATTTGCATTCTATAAATAGTAATTTTAGATCATATTGGTCACACCCTTTTATCCTCTGTGAGTGGTTATAACCATATATTATTGTCCTTCATGGGTTTCCTCACAGGTATTGGTGCAGGGTGTCCTCATATATCCCTAATGGAGTGGTTGGTTTATGATAATCTACCTGAGGGGTTTTCTTTGTTGCCCTATATTCTGGTTGCTGAGGGTTCTATGATGGACCATATTGGTCACGCTCCCTCCTGCCCTCTGTGAGTGGTTATGACCTTAAAGTTACCTCCATTGGTCTCCTCACAGGGATACAGTTTGGGCGTCACCAAGGGTTCTTGATTTCTATACCAGTCCTAGGTGTGGGTAGGTGGTTTTGTATTTGATTTTTGGTCACGTCCAATTTCTCCTATTCTGTGAATATTTTTGAACTCTGCAAGATTTTTGCTTCATAGATATAGGTTTGGGCGTAATTAGGGGCATCAGCAACCAGTTCATATTGGCAGACCCCCATTTTAGGGAAATATACTATTCTTAAAGGGACTCTTCCTACTGTCCCAACATCTGCAGCACTTTGTATTGTATTTACAATAATTCTATTGAAGTCAGGGTACTCCCTGACATCTTTGCACTTTATTGAAAATGATCATAAGAACACACACATTTGAATAATAATGATGTTTTTGAGCAGCATATACTGGTTTTTACCCTCCTCTTTTTTTGTTTATATGTAATTTTCTACCAGTGCTGGTACCTGAATATCGACCACACACTTAATATATTAGCTCTATATATTTTTTCGAGCTTCTGCTGAGTCCTGCACCTGCTTGTGGAGGAGCAGTGAGCTGGAGAAGCTGGGACCAGAGCGAACGCCACACACTGAAGGCAGGATGCAGGACTCAGAGTCTGCAGCTGTGATGGCTTCCTCAGCGTCCAGCAACTGCTCATGGAGTCATGGAGCTCATGGAGTCCAGCCCCTACACGCACGCACGCACGCACGCACGCACGCACGCACGCACACACACACACTTACTTTTGGGGGAGAAAAAGTGCATTTATACTCCTGTAAATATGGTAAATTGTGAGCTCCTCTCTAATGATCCAATCTTTTTTATCTAACTTTACCAATCTATGTAGTATAAGTGTAAACTGAGTGAATATATTGAATGGATAATTTAGGCAGTCCCTTATATTACATAGAAATGGTAAGGTTGGATGAAAAAGATTGTATCATTAGTGGCCATCTTTAGCTATATAGGCCTATATGCAATTCCACTTTTTTCCTGCATTTTCACCTAGGAGATAATTTTTCATCTTCTATTTAAAATAACTTTCCAGCACTTTTCAACTGAAAAAGTACTGAGAAGTAAGTGCAAATGTACTATCAAAATTATTTTGAGTACTTTCTTGCTTGCTGGTTGCTTAACAGGCATTTTATTGACAAATGTAAAAATATCACCTAGGAGAAAACTCAGGTGAAAAAGTGAATTGCATATGGGCCATAGTCTCTAAAGCACTGTGGAAGATGACAGTGTGTCCCTAAGCATGACTGCATTTGGTAATGCAGAAAACAGATGATTTTACTTATCATCTTGCCAAATGCCAATTCACTAAACCATTACCGCACTGAAAATTAAAATGAAAGACTAGCGAGGTAAATTACCAACTTGTGCTGTAAATACCTCAATGTCAGTAAATATCAATTCACAAAGATTAAAGCAATCAGTAAATTAAGTAAATCTCCATACAGTGAAGTTGACAGATGTAGCAGACAGCCAATAGGGAGAACCACACAGCCCTGCTTCTCACCCCATTTGGTCCGATGCATTGGTACTTGAGAAGGGCAGAGCAGGAAAAGGAGACATTTAAAAAAGGCTTTTCTGTATCCCTTTAGATGTGCATATCTATACACTGCTACACAGAAGAGCTCCCTCTAGCTAGCATGTATGCATATCTAAATGGATGTTCATGCACACCACTTGTGGGAAGAATTACAGCTCCCTGCCAGACCACTCCACAGCTGGTGAGACTTACCGAGCAGGTTTTAGTGAATTTAAGCAACATTTTTTTTAGTATATGACCAAACTTCTACCTCATACGAGGAAATCTTAGTGAATTTGGAAATAAAGTGTAAAATACAAAATGTGGTATTTTATTTACCTACATTTTTTTTTACCGGACTGCCAATATTGAAGCCAATATGTAGAAATGTAACAGAAGTATCTTGCTATAAGCATAAGCTTATACACTGCGGTGTAACCCCTCATGTGGCCACATACCCCAGTATGCAAAGTGTAAACATTTTAAATAAAAAAAATGTATTGATAACATTAAATAACAGTTGTCCATTACAATTGTCCAGGCCCTGTTCACAGTGGTCAGTTGCGTTCCAGAATAATTCCGCATGTCAACTCACTGCCCATACAATTCTATGGGCCTGTTCACAGTACTGCATTGTAACTGATCGCGTTATTCTAACTCCCTGCATGTAGGCTTTGTATTAAACTCTATGGCCTGTCTCTGCAGTTCACAGTCATTAAACCGCGTGCGTTATGCAACTGACCACTGTGAACCTAGCCTCACACAAAGACTGAAGCTAAATGTCAGTAATATTAAGTATAAAAAATAGTTTATAATCTCATCAAATTTAAAAGGATGATCCTGTAAAGCACACAAAGTATTATTCATTGTAATACAAATAAATGTGTTTACTGTTCTCATACTAATTTTTCCTATGAACATTTACAGTAAATTTATTCATACAACTATTGGATACTTCGTTTCATAGTTATTAAGGTTGAAAAAAACAAAACACACCCATCAAGTTCATCCATTTGAACCTCTCTCAACGACATCAACAAAACATTTGTAAAGTGCTTTTCTTCCGTAGGACACAAAGCTAGTCTCCGATCAGCACATAGTGTTGTGTTACAGGGGAAAAAGTTATGTGATCATAAATGCCAGACTGACGAGACAGCTTTCCAGTTCTGATTTCAATGCCTCCAGGGTTTAAGCTGTCTTGATTGGGTGTAGCAAGGCATTCCAAAGGGTAGGGGCAGCATGAACAGAAGGTCCTGGCTCCAAAGGTTTTCAGTTGGACTCCTGGGGCGGTCAAGTTATTGGATCCTGTTGATCTGAGGCCGTGGGAGGTGTGATGCAGCTACAAAAAAGCCTTCAGGGATTTGAATGCTAGTATGCCAGTTTTGTAGAGGATTCTCCATTCTAAGGGTATCCTGGGGAGTGAGCAAAGGATTGGTGTTATGTGGCAATGGCGGGGTTGGCTTGGTAACAGCCTTGGGGCAGCATTCTGTACTAGATGCAGACAGTGAAGTGTTCAATTTATGCAATGTTCCTTGGGTGTCACTCAGGAGAAGGACGTTGCTCAAGCATGCCGTCTCTTTAGGCGATGTTGGCAGACTCACGTACACATGCTTAGCTTATCACCCGAGGCAATCTTTATCGGCCACCCCGATCAAGTTTAATTTATCATGTATTTCAGAGAAAGAAACTGAATAACACCACCAAAAAACAACTTCAAGAACAATAGTCTCTGTGTGGCAGAACGTGTAGCACAGTACCAGCTGTAGAAACACCCTTCATTTTATCTCAGGCCATGACACACAATCTTTGCAGACAGAAAACTCAGTTTTTTGGGATTTAAAAGGTTAAAAAAAGGAGTTGAAAATTGATTTCTTTAGTACATTCAACATGTGGGATACTTCTATTTAATTAAGAAATATCAGTAAAGAAACGAATATTCCACAAAGACCTGAATGCCTGTTCTCAGTGGTCAGTTGCATTGCAGAATACTTCTGCATGTCATCTCAATGCCCATACAATTCTATGGGTCTGTTCACAGTAACAGATTGCATTATTCTAATTTGCTGCATCCAGGCGTTATATCAGGGGCGTTCCTAGGTTCCTTGGAGATCGTGGGCACCTGTGGGCACAAGGTGAGGGAGGTATGCGGCGCGCGTAGCGGCAAAAAATGGGCGTGGTCATACAGTGCGTGGGCGTGGCCATGGGTGGCGCCAAATTTACATGAACTTAGCAGAGGTGTAAGCTACAGATAACGGGCCTGCCCATCAAAATATTGGATGGAGCCCCCTGTCCTTTATTTAAATAATTGACAATCAGTATAGGCATAGATCAAAGATGTATACGCACATACAATTTTGAATGGACAATCACTGACCAATGTTACCACCCCCATGCAGTAGGTGGGCCAACAGACAATGAATTTGATGAACAGAGTTAAAATTGGCTAATCAAAGTTGTATGTGTGTACCAGACTTTACAGCTACATACTGAAAGTAGCAGGGATAAGCACACACTGCAGCTAGTTTACTATCAGTACACGCACAGAGTAACAGCTTATTTTGTAAATACCAGGGGAAGCAGAGATCAGCACACACTGCAGCTAGTTTTCTGTCAGTATCGGCACAGAGTAACAGCTTATTCTGTACATAATGGAGTAGCAGATATAATCAGGGGGGATAGAGAGGAGGGAAGAGAGAGCCAAGAGGGGGAAGAGGAAAGAGAGGGCGGAGAGGGAGGAAAGAGAGGGTGGGGTGAGAGAGAGAGAGAGAGAGAGAGAGAGAGAAAACAGGGAGGGGAGGAAAGACAGAAAAGTGAGAGAGGGGGCAGAAAAAAAGAGGGGGGGGGGCAAAAAGAAGAGAGGGGGGCAAAGAGAAGAGAGAGAGTGGGACAGAGAGAAGAAAGAGAGAGGGGGCAGAGAGAAGAGAGAGGAAGACAGAGAGAAGAGAGAGGGGGACAGAGAGAAGACAGAGTGGGGGGAGAGAGGGGGGACAGAGAGGAGAGAGAGAGGGGGGACAGAGAGGAGAGAGAGATGAGGGCCAGAGGAGAGCGAGAGATGGGGGGACCAAGAGGAGAGAGGGGGGCCCGGGCAGAGAAGAGAGAGAGAAGGGTACAGAGAGGGGAGGGAAGAGAGATAGGGGACAGAGAGGGAGGAGAGGGGGCAGATAAATAGGGGGCAGAGGGGGGGGGAGAAAAGAGGAGAGAAAGAGAGAGAGAGGGGGGAGAGCTGAGAGAAAGGGGGAACTACTGGGCTGGCTGTGGCTGCACTCCTGTTGTTGGTCTGCTGCTCCTCTACTGTCTGTGTTCGCCCCCAACCCCCACCCATTGCAGTTGCCACCACTTACTTACTGTAAAGTTTGTAATCTTTTGCTGCTGGCTGCTTTCCTGGTGGTCTCTGTGGCACATCTGGTTGGCTGCACCTCCTTGTCCTCGGGCGGTCTGTGACTATGTGGGGAGTCTGGGGACCGAATCTGGCAGCGGCAGGCAAAGAAGAAAGCCAAGCTGAGGTGGAGATGTGGAGTGGCACTGGCACCTGAGGAGGACAGTGGTGTGGCGGCTCTGGAGAACTGGAGACCGATCTGGCGGATGGCAGCCGAGCCGGGCAAGTTTGAAGTTAGGATGGCGCCATGCGGGGAGTCAGCAGCTGGCTAATTTGTTTTTACAGTGGCGCGTGCAAGGGGCGGAGCTAATCTCTCCAGGGGGCGGATACTTGGAAGCCGGGAAGCCTATTAGCGCTGGCAATGTGTGGCGAGCGAATCCCACAACATGGCGGCCGCCATGTTCAGCGATCGGCGGCCGCACTTACTTAATGTTCGGGGCACCCCATGTTGGGCACCTCAGGGTTGAGATTCGTGGCACCTCAAGGTCATATACGTGGCACGGGCCACGGACATATAGCGCTAGCGACGCCCCTGCATTGTATTAAAGTCTATGGCCAGTCTCCATTGCAGATCACAGTCATTATAATGCATGAGTTATGCAACTGTCCACTGTGAACCCGGCCTCAGTTACACTCCTATCTTCAGGCATGGGTCTTGACTATAAGAATATTATTTATGTTGATAAACCCTTTGGAAACAGGGCCTCTTTCTGTATTTTTAGGCCTCAGCATGGCCCTGTGACTGCGGCTTGTGGTATTAAAGCTATATAGACTGCTTACCTCTGCATATCAGATCGAGAAAAGTAAAACCAAGCAGAAGCATACAAATAAACAAACCAATACTTGAACTATTTTGCTAATATTCATCTTCTTGTGGGACTGCCTGGGCCTGCTTTTGATATGAAAATCCACAGCATCAGCAAAGGAGAATGGCTTTGGATTGAAGCCCAATTCTTTCCGAGCTTTGTCTATCCGGACTGTGTGCATTACTGCAATTTTCAGGACCTATGGAGGAGAACAGACAGCAAAATGAATTTCACTACTAAATAATTCCTTTTTAATAATAATTCCTTTTTTTGTATAGCGCTCCTCTCCTGTCGGACTCAAAGCGTTTGCGAGGCAGCCACTAGAGCGCACTCAGTAGGCAGTAGCAGTGTTAGGGAGTCTTGCCCAAAGAGCTCCGTACTGAATAGGTGCTGGCTTACTGAACAGGAAGAGTCGAGATTTGAACCCAGGTCTCCTGTGTCAGAGGCATTACCCTATCCAGCCACTACTAAAAACATTATTTTTTATGGAAGAACTACTATAATAGTCAGAAGAGTGGCGTATCTCTGTAGGAAAACCACAAATTTAAATATATATAGCATATATCAAAAGAGCAAGTCAACTGGGGGAGACTGCCTATAAATAATAATGATTAATCAACATACTTCTCAGGCATTTGTCCCCCTGTTGATACATAATCAAATTATCTCTAATCGCAATTACAGTCAAAATATCAAATTTTTTATTAGAACAAAGCACTAAAAAGCTTAATCTGTACAGATCCACAATTAGAACCACAGACCACCCCATAAACAACCCTCTTAAAAACACACAGCCGTCCCCCCCCCCCCCCCCCCCAACAAACTTCATGGCATGGAATACCCCATACAGCAACTGTCGCCTGCAGCTTAAACTGCCTATAATGTCTCTATATATTAGACTGGGCATCCCCAGTGATGTATGGGCAAACTTAAGATTAATCCTATAAGAACGATTACTTGCAGTTGTATGAAGATGTTTAATGTTAAATATGCATAAACAGTTCCTTGATGCCACCATGTGATGGAAATTGAGCAAACAGCTGTATAAAATCTAATATCAGTTCCTTGGTGTTACTGTGCAATAAAGTTCAGCAGCCAGTTGTAAATCTTCAAATAACGGCCCAGTCGCATATTTTTTATGGTAAAGCTATAAATGACGACATATGACTATTTCATTTTTATCATTCACAGGCAGTGGAGGTTTGGGGTGAGGGTAGCAAAAGGAAAGGTAATCCCAGTTGCAGTTTACTGTATGCTGATTTCAAAATAAAAAGAGATTAGGGTGACTGTTGAGCACTTCCCACAGGAAAAAATCTCCCCACAATGAGGAATTAGTGTAAAATCTAGGTTATTTTATTGTTCTAAAGAAAAACAAAAAAAACAAACAAACAAAAAAAAACATTGTTGCAGTTGGTGCCGTGCTTACACCCAGGTGACCATGCTTTGGCGGGTGAACTTTTGCTTAGGCACGCTGCAGGCACACAGCCAGGGAACTCCAAAGATTCAGGGGTCCGTGAAGCAGATAATCAGGGATGGATAGGGTAAGTATTGCCACAACTGATACCTTACGTTGCTAGCAGTGTACTCAGGGGTTTAGGACACAGGACGCTTCTACATGCCTACATGTTACACATGCTGATCGGTTAGATAGTAGGTGAATATTGGTTTACTATTAACCTTAAAGTGAAACTAAAGCTAATAAAAAAATCAGTTTAACTTACCTGGGGCTTCTACCAGCCCCCTGCAGCCACTCTGTGCCTGCACTGTCACTGTGCAATGCTCCAGTCCCCCGCAGCACCCCTCTTTCAGTAGGGTGACTCGGTCAGACGACGTCCATGGGAGCACGATCAGGAAGTGTTAAAAGAATAGTGCTGCGGTTGACAGGAACGTCGCAGACTGATGGTGCGGGCACAGAAAGGCTGCAGGGGGCTGCTAGAAGCCCCAGGTAAGTTAAACCTGCTTTAGGTTTCCAGTAAACTTGGGTGGGGGGTATGAGAGATGGATGACGTCCTACTTGTTAATGTTGTATTAAGCCAAATATGCTTTTAATGTAGTATATAAAGTACCAAGACCAGGTTATGTGGACTATAGCCCTAAGTGTAATTAACCAAGAGAGGATATGATTCTCTGTGTCTAGTTTTGCCCAGTTATTCAAATTTACTGGGATAAGGTCATCACATTTATAAACAATTTGAGCAAATACATGCTCATCAAGGACCCAGTTATGCACCTTTTCAATTCTCCTGAGGAGACCACGTCGGCAAATAAAATCCATGATTTAGTGTACATTGGGTTGCTAACAGCCCATAAAATCAATTACAACTGGTGGATCTACACTACCTCACCCTCCACCTGGGATTTGAAGGAAGAACTGAGACATATCATGCTTTTGGATAAACTGGAGGCTAGCCTCCATGAGGAAAATGGCACAAAAAAATTCTCCCACTTTTGGGAAGCATTCCTGCTGCGCACCACATATCCTAAAGACTTTGATCACCCCTTTCAAATATACCTATTGGTATGGAAAATAACATCTTAAAGGCACTCTGGGGCAATTAGACTTGGATGTATATTAGTCTCCACAGATCCTTGCTTCAGGAATAGGGTCTCAACCCTAAAAGTCTGGAACTCTAGATGTTAGAAAGAGGAAGAAGTGACGGGGGTATTGGGAACTTCACTGATGAAGGCGGGAGGGAGAGGCAGTCTTTTTCTTTGGATGTAATTCTATTGATTATATGAGCACATTGATTTGCTACTTAGCAAAATGTGTATCTGTTGGCTTAAATTGAAAAAAAAAAACAAAACTATAATACATGCAAAAAAATAAATAAATAAAACTTGCCTCATTTCTAGTCAGCAATGGATTTACATGTATAAACGGTCGTAGGATGAGGTGAATGTATTCCAGAATTACAGCTAGGAAAAAAAAAGAAAAAAAAAACATTTTATTGAGCACATGATTAGCAGAACAATACTATATTCTTCTCTTGTGCAAGTTGCTGAGTATCTGCTATCATCGCTATGCAATTCATTTTGTAACCGAATTCCATTAAATACTATCTTTCCGCTTTAGTTTGCAACCGCTATGACTCTGGTAGTAATCTTGCTGGAAATCATGGCAGAGATATACGGCTTGGTGGAAAAATTACACCACAAAAAGTACACAACATACTAAGACTTTCCCTCTCACTGTTTGTTTCATGAACAAAGCAGTAAAAAAATACTACTACCTTCACATTGCTACTGCTTGGCTGAGTTTACTGCACTCATACAATTAGGCCACAGGGAGGAGGGATCTTCACATTTATGAGAATATTGACAACGTATCCATGACAGTTGGTTTTTTGTTTGTTTGTTTTTAAAGAAAGTGGGAACACACTTTAAGGAGATATAATAATAATAATAATAGTAGTAATAATCTAATCACTTAACACTCTCTTGAAAGCTACCCACTGCCAGATTTCGAAGTCTTGGTACAGTAAGTAAGTAACAGAATCAACCAGCAGACAGATAGCAGTGAAAACCTATGAAGTGAAAATTCTATTCACTCACTGTGCTGATCATAACACTTTTGGTGCTGAATGATTTGTGTGCAGTGCCAAAATAACTAATTTATTATTACTCCGGATGAGAGTAAGCATCGCTATGTTTGGGGGTCATGAAGGTCATGTAGGGCGGATCAGTTAAATTGGGTGTGCTGTCTGTCAGCTATTCGAGGCACCGTTATAGACTGCAATGAAAACGTGCAGCTATAGTGCTCTGGGTGCTTTACTTGGGCAATGTTTCTTGCCTTTTTGATAGTTCATTCTCAGCTACATAGTAGCAATGTGTCTGCTGGCGTCTATGGCATACTGTGTGTTTATTTTGGCATTGGCAATCGGCTATTTATTAATAATAATAATAATATATTTATAGTGTTTTTCTCCCTGGGGACTCAAAGCTCTGTCACGCTGCATTTTGCAGTCTCAAAGGCCTGGAAAAAGAGGTGGGTTTTTAGCCTTTTCTTAAAGTGTATCTGAAGTGTAATAAAAAAAAACAGATACCTAAGGAAAGGGAGGGCTCTGCGTCCTATAGAGCCTTCCTGTTCCTCCTTCAGTCCCCACGTTCCACCGCTGGTTCCCCCATTAGCAGCCTCTGTCTCTTTTTAATTACACTTCAGACTTACTTTAAAGCTGTCTACAGATGGCGTCTCTTGCACCGACTGTGGAAGTGAGTTCCATAGGGTAGGGGCTGCATGGGAAAATGGGAAAAGGCTCGAGCACCAAATGTTTTTAAGTGGATCCTGGGAATAACCAAATTTGTCTTATTTGCAGAGCAGAGGGTGTGTGGAGGGCTGTATCATTCCAATAGATCTGCTATGTACTTGGATCCCAAGTGATTTAGAACCTTGAATGTCAACAGGCAGATCTTAAAGTGGTTTCTCCATTTTACTGGCAACCAGTGAACAGTTTTCAGTATTGGGGAAATGTGTGAGCCATGTGGAAGATGGAGGGGGGTCACTGGCTTAGAGTCTGGCTGCTGCATTCTGCACTAGTTTGAAGGGGTACAGAACTTTATCCAGGGAGCCGATGAATAGGGAATTGTAGTGAGTCCAGATGGAAGGATACAAATGGATGAACCAGAGATAAGGTAGGGGAAGTATAGAAGTAATAGTAAGGGAAATTAGGTTAGTGTCAGATGATAAGGAAGGACTTTGCTTTGGGCAGGGGGTAGTGTTAGGCGTATATATATATAATGTATGCTTAGGTAGGGTGGTTACTGTTAGGCGAATAGAAAGGGGTTTGCTTGGAGAGAGAGGTTAGGGTTAGGCATCAGGAAAGCCAATAGGAGAATACAGTATTGGTAAAACAACATTACAGATATTTTCACTATCAACAACACCCAATACCCAAATGAACAAATTCCTTTACAATATGTACTCTATGGAGGGATGGTTTTGTGAGAATCTGGTTAGTGCAATGATCATGTATGGGCATTTGTTATTGTTAGTCAGATTTATTATGATAGCTTAGCATAACAGTTGTCTGGGTGAAAGGACCTGGCATCAGTGAAAGAGTTAAGGTGAGAGCCAAGGTCAGGTTAGAGTTAGGGTTTCATAGGTCAGAGTTAATATTATGGTGTTTGCCAAAAAGACTACTGGAAGAAGCTTTGTCATTTACATAACGCTATTGGAAGGGGCGGTTACATTTTTCGAAGGCTATTAGAAGGGGGGAGGCTGTTTACATCTTATGCTATAAAAAACCTCCTCTGTTGTCAATCCCGGAATACCTATTACTATTGACTTATAAAATGCCAACATATTCCGGGGCACTGTACAATGCAAGAAACCAACATGGGGTGCATAACAATACACACAATGGTATACACCAATATACAAACTTCAGAATTGGTAACAAAATACAGAATCAATAAATAATACAGTATTGGCAAATACAGTGACAAAAGTAACATGATGAAGAAAATGTATAACAAATTCCAAGACACAAAAGGGGAGAGAGCCCTGCCCCGCGAGCTTATAATCAAACGCAGTGCTTACCGGCAGAATACACCAGAGAAAAAGGCAGCGTTATCCTAGGTTCGGGGAAACCAAGTTTGTCAAACTGTTAAAAAAAAAGGGGAACACATTAACAGTTGGACAAAAGAAAAGGTTAAAATTAATCAACCCGCTTAAAAAATATATTTATTTATGTAAAGCTTTTACAGCAGAACTTCAGCTAAACTAAAAATGGATTTTAAAATATAACAGAAGAGAGAGTCCTGCTCATGATAACGCACTAATATAATCACTAAAATAATTTACAAGGGATGGTAAAAAAAAAAGATGCAAATAATTCCAAGAACTGCAAATTTGTATTGTAATTTATGTAAATTTATGAAGCTTGAAAACCGACCAATCAAATTCTGCTGCAGCAATGTATTAAATCCATTTTCATGCTTCATAAACTTACAAAAAAATTATGATCAACTTGGAATTATTTGCATCTCATTGACCAACCTTGGAGTCCTCACTAGTCACCAACGGAGAGTGATAATACCCAGAGTATCATGTAGTATATGTAACATGACCACTAGATGGCACTCAAAACATACAAGAACACAAGCAAAATCTCAATCAGGTGCTAGATAACTACTAATATGATATTACAGTATTAAATATAAGTATTTTAGTAATTTTCTGTTTTTTAATATGCATCATTCACTGACTTATTTATGGAGACATAATTCACACAATACTAATATTTTTATTGCTGTTATTCCAACATGACCTCTTCTGTGGACCAGCCAACATCTCCTTAACCCATTCGCATTCCGTCGTTTTCACGTGAGAAATGTTCACCTCCCATTCATTAGCCTATAACTTTATCACTACTTATCACAATGAACTGATCTATATCTTGTTTTTTCCGCCACCAATTAGGCTTTCTTTGGGGGGTACATTTTGCTAAGAGCCACTTTACTGTAAATGCATTTTAACAGGAAGAATAAGAAAAAAATGGAAAAATTCATTATTTCTCAGTTTTCAGCCATTATAGTTTTAAAATAATACATGCCTCCATAATTAAAACTCACGTATTGTATTTGCCCATATGTCCCGGTTATTACACCGTTAAAATTATGTCCCTATCACAATGTATGGCGACAATATTTTATTTGGAAATAAAGGTGCATTTTTTCCATTTTGCATCTATCACTATTTACAAGTTTAAAATAAAAAAAAAAATAGAAATATTTCATCTTTACATTGATATTTAAAAAGTTTAGACCCTTAGGTAAATATTTACATGTTTTTTTTTTTTTTTTATTGTAATGGTTTTTTTTTTTATAGTAAACATTTTATTTAGGTAGTTTTAGGAGGGTGGGAGGTAAACAATAGATTTATAATGTAAATGTGTGTTAATTTTTATTTGTTTTTACTTTCAGTTGTAGTATTACTTTTTGGCCACAAGATGGCGGCAATGAGTTTGTTTACATGACGTCACTCTAAGCGTAACACACGCTTAGAGTGACGCATCGGGGAGGGAACAGCCAGAAAAAGCACAGCTTCCGAGAGAAGCTGTCGCTTTTTCAGCGGGGGAGAGGAATCAGTGATCGGGCACCATAGCCCGATACATTGATTCCGTGGCTACTGAATCCACGGCCGGGAGTGCACGTGCACGCGCGTGATCGGCCGCGGGAGCGCGCGGTAGCGCGCATGGTTCCTGGACGTAGTTACTACGTCCAGGAACCAAAATAGGTTAACCTACCCTCAGCTCTAACTTTACCCTTCTACTGGGCCTAAGGCTATGTTCATAGTGAGAGTTGCATTGCATACCCTGTAACAGTGGGAACACAACAGGAGTGCAGCGCCACGCTTTATCCGCGCGTTGTGTCGCGATGAAGCAAACAGTCAATGAGAAGTATGCTTCACTGTACCGTTAAGAGGCATATTTTGTGGTAAATGTTGTAATACTGCACTCCATCAGATTGCACCGCAACAGCCGCACTGTGAATGTTATATTGCTTTTACATTGCATTGCGATGTTCTGCATTACAATGCATCACAATGGCCCAATGTGAAACTAGCCTTATACTATTTGTGACCCCTTCCTAAATGGCACACACTAACAGACTTAACTTTATGTTTATTTCTAACCTTAGAGACTCTGTAACCAAATTTTGAGCCTTATTTCTTCTATCCTATAAGTTCCTATATCTGTTCTAATGTGCTCTGGCATACTGCAGCCTTTTCTAGTTGCACTGTCTCTGTAATAAATCTTATCTTCTTTCCTCTGTCGGGCTTAGGCTGGAATGTTTGGAATGTGCAGCACTGCTAGTCATTGGCAGAAGCTATTCACACCCTCTCCAAGCTCTGCATAAGTCACACAGTGAGCTGTTCTCAGAAGTATCACACTCTGGTTAGCAGCCATGTCTTTTGTTTGTAAACACTGCCTAAAACTTGAAATTATAAGCCAGGATTGCAGCAGGGAGTGGCAGAAACAGCACAGAGGGGCCCAGGAGAACATAAGGATTAGAATAGTATGTTTTTTATTGTAAGAATTTTAGAGTACAGATTCTCTTTAACCCCTTCCCTGTCAAATGCCTAATGTCAAACCTAAAATTTTCACCTAGGCTTAATCCTAATCTCCTAATCTACATCGTGTGACCCTGTATTGTGTCACTGTGTCTGTTACTACCTCTGCAGCACTGCCTGCAGTGCTATCACTAATGGGGCTTAGCTGAGTCTCCACATGTCCTGTCAGATATGAATGGCATCACCAAGGGCCGGGGACGAGTGTAACTGAGGCAAATGGAGGGATGGGATGCGGTGTACTTGGGCCCTGAACCAAGATGTCCATCCAAACACTAGGGCTCAGTAGAGGTTTGTTAGAGGCAACAGCTAGCATTGCGGCTTGTTAGGTCTTTACTGTCATGCAGATCTTTGTAAGATCAGCATGAGCATTGCTTACGTAAACCTATTTACCAAACTTTCTGGAATCTGAACTCCTGTCGGATCATTTCCCCTAATATTAAGTTTTAACCCTATCATAGCCCTAAAGTAAAATACCCCAAAACGTAACATTAACCTCCAACCCTATTCTTCCCCATACTTAATGACCTGTACTAATGATACATATCTAATTGCTTCTGTGCAACTGTGTCCCAATCAAACATCAATGAAAGCTGCTGATTTTACTTAATTTCCACTTTATTGCATATTTCTAACTAATTTATATTAGCAGATAAAGGCTGGGTCACATTATAAGCAAGTAGCAGACCTGTGAGAAGTACGGTAATCTTGCTATGTAGCCTTGCTATGTTAGAGTCTCAAAATCAGCAGTAAAAACCCAACCACAGTTTTTAACCCTTCCTCACCATTTCCAATTATTGTACAATATATTTTTAGTTAGAGATTCCCTGTATCCACAATGTTTAAATATTTCTCAGGTTGTGCTTACCAATGGGTGGAACCAGTTGTGTATGGTGATAGGCTCCCCGTCATGGATAAAGTAAGCTTTTCCACTCTGAAAAACAATGGTTCACGGTTAAGTAAAGAAGGCAGAATATTTGCTAGGTAGTCTGTAGTTAAGAAAATGTAATGAAGGTAAATTCAGTCCCATCTTGGGCAATACCTATATATACATGACCTGATCCACACTACTATAGTGCAGTATCCACCACTCCACACTACTATAGTGCAGTATCCACCACTCCCCCACTATGTGGGTGGAGCCAGCCACTTCATCCAGGTCAAGATATGTCAAACCAGGCTGCTGGATGGATTTACACGGACTTTGCAATGGGCGATACAACACTATACTAACAATGATCACGTGATCACATAACTGAGGCCACTGACTGTAAGTACAATCAGTGCCTGACAAAGTAGGACTGGGTTAACTTTCATGACTTTTTCCTCACTTCAGGGATCCTCTAACTCCACATGACAAGCCCATATGACTTTCTAGATGGGTGAATGGGAGGAAATCATTCTTCTGATCCAAAACAAGGATAAAAGGGCGATCCTGACTGAGGACCAGTTTGTGGCTGGTGTACATTATTTGATTAATAACAAATTGTAAAAATGCTATTCTTTCTGATTTCCTATTTGTGCATTTGGATTTAAAGATTGGATTGGGTCATAATAGATGCCTATGTTAATTATTGGTAATTGGGGACCCAAGCTTTGAGTTGGATGCCTGATGTGTGTAGTAGCCGATGGGCTACTATGTAGAAATGAATTCTGTAGCACTTGTAGACATTCAGCTACAACTGGCGGTTGTTTGTGATGGAGCAGAGTGTTCTATACATGCAGATAGGCACCCAGTATAATGCTGGGAACACACGTCTCGTTTTTGCGGAAGAATCGTTCCGATAGATGCCTTTGATAGATAAATTTCGTCATGTCCAATAATTATCCACTCGATTGTTTTGTGCTCGATTGCTCATAGAAGTAAATGGAAAAAAGATAAGAAAAATGAGTGGAAGATAAGAAAATCGAGCAGAGAATCGATCGCGCAGAGAATCAACCTCAAAAAACGTATAATGTGTTTCCAGCATAAAAAGTTAGAACTCTTTTACTGAAGAAAAACATGCAGAGATAAAACATACATCAGGAAATGCAGCTTACTTAGAACAGAAAGAGAATCACAATACCATAGACATCATTGCAGCATAGTACAGACAGTGACATAATGACAGCTTATAGTTGCTTTACTATACTGCAGTTTAGGTAATTTTGTTGATACTGCCAACAGTTTGGGCGTGGGTTTTTCGAGATTTGGTTTAGGCACTTAGAGGTTAAGGTTAGGCTTTGGGG
Source organism: Hyperolius riggenbachi (assembly GCF_040937935.1). NCBI lineage: Eukaryota > Metazoa > Chordata > Amphibia > Anura > Hyperoliidae > Hyperolius > Hyperolius riggenbachi. The sequence goes on along the minus strand of NC_090652.1, from coordinate 125,902,302 downwards.
ATGCGTGGTTGGTTTCAGTTTAGGCACTTACAGGGGAATTATGATTAGGCATTAGGTGGGGGAGGGAGGGGGTTCCATTTAGGCACTAACGGTAGGGGGGGGATGAGGGGTCTTAGAAGGAGAGTGTTCAAGTAAGAATGGGTTCCAGGTAGTGCATAGTAAAATATCGGTAAGCGAAATTACCAATATTTTGCTACTAGCAGCACCCAAACAATACGTACTATAAAGATACCCAAGTTCAGTTGAAAACTATAGGTGGATAACTCACAGCTATGTATGCTTTATTGGCAGTCAGTGCTTCAGCGGCAAGTATGTGAGCATCCACCAGATTGTACAAATGTATCCAGTTCATCTTGATCTGATCATCCCAAAACTTGAAACACAGCAAACTCTTCTCAACAGTATCCTAAAAGGAACATAATGAAAGTTTAAATCCATAGAAAGGGAGCAACTTCCTAAGAAAGAATCAAGTACAACTTCACAAAGACATTTGAGGACAAAAGGTGGGAACAATATAAAAGGGGTGTATGTGTCCATCTGGTGTATTGTGGTTTTTTAAGTGAGAAAGACAAGGCATAGGTATGAGGTGCATGTAAAAACTCTGCGGTTAAATTTGGGCACAGGATGAAGCCAAAAGAGGACTCACCCTGCTCCTGCTAGAACGGCGAGGTTGGCTTAACCACTTCGCAGTCAGACCTTTTTTTTTTTTACCCCTTATGGACCAGGGCAGTTTTGACATTTTAGCTATATCCCTAATCCGCAATAACTTTCTCCCTATTAATGACACCTGAACGAAATATATATTGTCTTTCTCAAGACTAACTAGGCTTTCATTGTATGGCATTTTTTTCCTCTAACAATTTTTGTTTCTATGCATTTTAATTGGAAAAAGAGGGGAAAAAAATCAAGAAAAACACATTATTTCTCAATTTTACCAATTCCAGTTTAAAAATAAAAAGCGCTATTGTAGATAAGAAAAAAAAAATTTTGATTGGCTATCTCTACTGTTTATCACAAAACTTAACCGGTTGCCGACCGCATAATGCCAATTGGTGTGAATGCGATGGCAGCCCCAGAACCGCTCCACGCAAATTGGCGTGAAGTCCTGGGCCGGGGTTTTGCAGGAGATCACGCGCATCTCCACTTGAATGACGGAGCTCTGCTTCATCGCCGCTAGGAGACTGTTACACAGCAAAACCGACTGTACACCTCTGCGATCTATGACAGCGCTGTACTGGGGACAGCCCTGTCACATGGCTGTCCCTCTGGCACCCACAGGAGCGATTGTCTGTCATATAGCCCCCGAGATTAACAACAATATTTGTCGCTATCTCTGAGGTAAACGTGTTCAAAACGCCCGCCAAGGGCGTTCCTGGCCGCGCCCCCTGCCACTCCCCCACCTCCCTGCACGCTGTGAATAAGCGTCGTGACTCAGAGCATGAAAGTGAAAGTGGGCCATAGCGGCCAACAGGAGCTGCGGTTTTGGAGGCTTCCTGATCTGCTCAGCCCCCTCGGATCAGGTAGCTTAGTTTTTTTTTAATTTCATGAGCCCAACTCGGGCTCTCTTTAAAGAACTACAATACAGGAATCTGACTAGACTCATGGAGCCCCCGATCCAATTGACTTTTTCTCCAAAGTTTTCTCTTTTTCATTTTTCATAGAGATATATAGAGAAAAAGTGCTATAAAAATTGTTTTGCCTATTTTCTTGCTTGCTGGTGGTTTAAAAGCCATTATAGTGACAAGGGCCCTTATTCAATTTACTTTTTCTCCTGAGTTATCTCCTAGGTGATATTTTGAAACTTGGCAATAAATGCCCTTTAAACCACAAGCAAGAAAATGCTCAAAATAATTTTGATTGTACTTTTTCACCCACTTTTTGGTACTTTTTCAATTGTAAAGTGCTGAAAAGTTATTTTAAATAGACTATGGAAAATTATCTCGTAGGAGAAAACTGAGGAGAAAAAGTTAATTACATATGAGCCCTTATCAATAAAATGCCTTTTAAGCCACCAGCAAGCAAGACAATACACAGATAGTGCTTTGTCACCTACTTTTTTTTTTGTAACTCAATTTTTATTAAGAGGTTCAATATATAAACAGGTTTTACAGATATTCACAGGATATATCTTCTAGGAAAATGTAGCAGATAGATAAACATACCAAAAGTGACAAAATATTCCATAAAACCCAAGAAAGAGAGTAAAGAAGAGAGAACCTCTTTTCTTTCTTCTTTTTCCTTGTCTAGCGTAGAGTCATAAAAGAAGCATATAATAATTAAGGTAAGAATTAATACATTAACCCTTCACATGACTAATATAGTGGTATGTCATATCCTAGCATTCATTTCAACAGAATAAATCAGGATTAAGGGGCAAAGATAATATTCAGAGAGAGGGGAGAGAGAGGGACGGAGAGGTTAAGATTCAGAGGCTAGATCGAAGTTAATATCCCAAAAGTCCCAGGTTTTACCAAATTGTCCTGCGGAATCGTTGACCAGTGATGACAAATATTCCATTATCCTAATCCTGCGTATGCGGAGGACAACCTCCTCTAGGGTAGGGGGATGATTTTTTTTTTCCAATTGGCCGAAATCTGCAGTCGTGCGGCAGTGCGGATATGATTTACCATTTTCCGAGTATGAGGGCGGAGCCCTGGTGGAGATTTACCCAAAACATAAACCCATGGGTTCAGCTGAATCTTTTTCCTAATAACTTTAAAGATCAAGTCAGCTATAGACTGCCAGAATGCCAAAATTCTAGGGCAGAACCAGAGTATATGGGCCAGAGTCCCTCTATAACCACATCCCCTCCAACACTGGTCTGAAACACTGGTCTGAGGTAGTTGTGAATAGTCTGCATAAAAGTACAGGAGTATAATACCATTTGAACATTAATTTATATATGTTTTCCTTTACGGTAGTGCATATGGAAGATTTTCTGGCATATCAGTATAATCTAAGGATTCGTTAAATTCCTCTTCCCAGTATGTCATACTGAGAGAGGATACCATACAATTTAGAAATAGTTTGAGAAAATGACTTTAGAAACCCAGAGGCCGTCTCAAACTCAGTAAGAGGGGGTAAGTTATTACTGGATATCCTGGAGGCAGTGCAGGAACGGAGTTGTAAATATGGAAGGAATGAAAAAGGTGGGAGTTGGAATTGTAACTGGAACACTGAAATTGGGAGAAAGAAACCTGTTGAGGGATCATATAAATCTTTGAGGTAAAATATATCAGGGTCTTCTGAATGGCGTGAGATAAAGTCAAGTGCTTCTGCAGGACAACCGGGAACCTCTCTAATTTTTTCCAGCGATGTGACCACCCCCCTTAGGCCAAATTTTAATCTAGTGGAATCCCAAATTGTTTTAGTAAAGCGCACCGTAGTTAATGCGGAGGGGTAGGACCCATTTGATGTCCCATTATACCAGAGCATGGAGCCCAATGAACCAGGGTGAACTGAAGCTTATTCAATCTGCATCCATTTGTATCGCAAAGGTTTAGCTGACCATTCAATAGCCTGTCTTAGGTGGGAGGCCAGGTAGTATAGCTTAAAGTTAGGGACTGAGAGCCCACCTCTGGACCTATCGGACTCCATGACCGAAAAGGGGACTCTAGGTCTCTTCCTTCCCCAAATAAATTTCCTGATATCCTTTTGAAATCTGTCCAAGACCTTTGAGGGGACCCTCACCGGCAGTGTCTCAAAAAGATACAACAGGCGAGGAAGGACATTCATTTTTACCGAGTAGATCTTCCCAATCCAAGAGATCCCATAAGAGGACCAACGATCAAGATCACGTTCAATCTGCTTCAACGGTGGAGGGAAATTAGACTTAACTCCCAGGTATCTAATAGAGTCTTTTTTCCATTTAAAAGGAAAGTGTGACTTCAGGGAGGAGAGATCTGCCTCAGTTAGAAATAGTGGGAGGGCCTCTGTTTTGTCTGGATTGATTTTAAATCCAGAAATCTTTTCGAAAGAGTCTATCAGCTGGAGTACGTTTGGCAACGAGATCAGGGGTTGGGATAAAGTCAGCATCACATCGTCAGCAAACAGTGTTACCTTGTAGTCAACACCCCCTATTTGTATGCCCTTAATATCTTGTGCCTGCCTAATGGCCTTCGCTGAGGGTTCGATACACAGGGCGAATAATAGGGGAGACAGGGGACACCCCTGCCTGGTTCCGTTAGAAAGGGTGAAATAGGAAGCAGATGCTAAGGGGATTGTCATTGCCATTTCCACCCCATCGTACAGAGCCCTTATGGAAGACATAAAACTACCCTGAAAGCCAAATCTATCCAGTATTCTGAACAAGTAAGACCAGGCGACCCTGTCGAAGGCCTTCTCCGCGTCCAAACTCAGGAGGAGAGAAGGCTTCCGACAGGACCCCACCACCTGAATCAAGTCTATAACCCTACGAGTGTTGTCTCCCGACTGTCTTTGTGGGATGAAGCCCACCTGATCTCCATCCACCAATGAGGCAACCACTTCATTAAGGCAGTTAGCTAGGATCTTTGTAAAGATCTTAAGATCAGAATTCAATAAAGATATTGGGCGGTAACTCTTCGGGTCAAGAGGGTCCTTCCCATCTTTTGGTATAACTGTCAGTAAGGAACGTTTCATAGAGGTGGGGATAGGGGAACCATCCATGAATGAGTTAAATAATTTCACCATATAGGGGATCAAGATATGTTGAAAGCGTTTGTAATAAATATAAGGAAGCCTATCCGGGCCAGGTGTTTTCTTATTAGGCAATTCCTTAATAACTAATGCTATTTCTTCAAAGGTGATCTCAGAATTCAAACCTAGCACTTGATTCTCAGAAAGCTGAGGTAGTGTAGTTTTATTCACGAAGGCTTGGAAGCCTTTACCTGTATAAGAGCCAGTCCCCTCCCTGTGGATATTAAAAAGGTGAGTATAAAATTCCTCAAAGGTCTTGGACACAGGATCAGGATCAGAAGACACGACACCCTTTGAGTTTCTTAAAGGGACTCCAAGCAGTGCAGAAACTATGGAAAGATGCATATCATTTAAAAGTTCTCTTTCTTCTCTTTCCAATGATATATAAACCGCCGCCCTATGCCTTTTAGTTTTCGCTATTTTCGCGATTGAAATTGCCGCAGCCGCGATTTCAATCGCGAAAATAGAGAAAACTAAAAGGCATAGGGCGACGATTTAGGTGTCGCAAGAAAGAGGAGAAAGAGAGCTTTAAAATGATATCCATCTTTCCATAGTTACTTGTATTACACAGGACGACACTTTCCCCAGTGTCAGCAGCTCCATTCAGCAGAATGAAGTTGCTGACTTTAGGAAAAAGTCGCCCTGTGTAATACAATGTAACTATGGAAAGATGGATATCATTTTAAAGCTCTCTTTCTCCTCTTTCTGACGACACCTAAATCGTCGCCCTACGCCTTTTAGATATGATATGCATCTTTCCATAGTTTCTGCACTGCTCGGAGTCCCTTTAAGGCATAAATAATTATAGCATTTTGCTCCTTGCGTAGTCTTTTCTCTAAGAGAGTGTGCGCCTTGTTACCCTTGTCGTAGTAGAGCTGGCGAGTCCAATTCAGGGCCCGTTCGGCTGCATGTGCTTGTGTTTCCTGCACTTTAAGTTTGGCTTTCTGCCACGCTTCATAATGGATCTTAGAGGGATTTAGTCTATATCTACCTTCAGCCTGTTTCAGTAAATCTAGTTTCCATTGTAGAAGAGCCTGGGCTTCCTTTTTCTTTTTAGACCCTGCCCCAATTAAACATCCCCTAATACAGGGACGGATCTAGGGGGGGGGCAAGCAGGTCTCTTGCCCCAGGCGCAGTTTGCTGAATTCTTAAAAAGGCGGCAAAATTTGGATGGGGAATGGCAGTTTAGGCGCCAAAACCTGACCTTGCCCCAGGCGCAACTTGGGGCAACTTGGTCTAGATCCGTCCCTGCCCTAATATAGGCCTTGTGTGCTTCCCATAGAGTGGACATCTGTGAAACTGAGTTTGTATTTAAAGAAAAGTATTCATTTAAGTCTCTAGTAAGGTTGGCCAAGATTTCATCGTCTTTCAGAAGGGTTTCATTCAATCTCCAGTGGCATAAGCCTTTCCGGCGAGGACCCAACTTCAATGACAAGGAGATGGGCGCGTGGTCTGACCACGTAATAGGTTGTATATCAAGACAAGACAAGACAAATAACATTTATATTGCGCTTTTCTCCTTGCGGACTCAAAGCGCCAGAGCAGAGCAGCAGCCACTAGGGCGCGCTCTATTGGCAGTAGCAGTGTAAGGGAGACTTGCCAAAGGTCTCCTACTGAATTAGTGCTGGCTTACTGAACAGGCAGAGCCGAGATTCGAACCCTGGTCTCCTGTGTCAGAGGCAGAGCCCTTAACCATTACACCATCAGCCAACTGCAGTAGAAGAGATCCTTCTAATTAGACTTTTGGATATGAAAAAGTAATCTAACCTACTATATGATTAGAGAGGGTGGGAAAAAAAAGTGTATGATTTATCCGTTAAGTTTTTGATTCTCCAGATGTCCACTAATTGAAGCCCGCGCGTCCACCTCCTAAATTCTCTTGATAGGTGATCGACCTTAAACTGTGTAGCTTAATTTTTTAGAGGAGTTCTATCCTGTATGGTACAATATACTAGATTGAAGTCGCCTCCCAGAAGCCATTCAGAAGAATGAAACATCATCAGTTTACTCTGTAATTTTTTTGAGGAATAAAATTTGCTTGGAGTTTGGGGCATAGACGTCACCCATAAGGATATCCCTGCCCCCCAAGATCCCCTGTATGAGTAAGTAATGGCCAAGGGGGTCTGAGATCACCTTTTGAACCTGGAATTGAAAAGAGTTTTTGAGCAATATAGCGACCCCTGCTTTTTTAGTTTTGCCTGAAGCATAGTAGACATTTGGGTATTCTTTAGATGTCAGTTTAGGGTGGCCAGAAGACTTAAAATGGGTCTCCTGCACCATGACCACGTCAGCCTGAAGGCGCTTACACTCTCTCAGTAAAAGTTGTCGCTTTAAAGGGGAGTTAAGCCCCTTAGAGTTGATTGAAATAATTACCACCATTCTAATGTACGTATTAAGATGCTTGATTGAATACTAGGATTAGGATAATCAAACATACATTGACTTAAACTAGGGATGGGACGAATCCACAATTTCTTCGAATCCGAATCCGGATCCGAATCTAAAAAGGTTCTCGAATATCTCGAACCTTTCGAATCCCGAATCTAACGAATCCTGCACATAAAAATTGTGCGATCCGTGGTATAGTTGCCCGCAGTATAGGTACCCAGGCATAGGTAGCGAGGTAAAGGTGCCTTCAGTATAGCTAGCTAGGTATGGGTGCCTTCAATATTGGTAGCTTTCAGTATAGGTAGCAAGGTATAGGGGACTTCAGTATAGGTAGCAGGGTTTGTGGGCCTTCAGTATAGGTAGCAGGGTATATGGGCCTTCAGTATAGGTAGCAGGGTATATGGGCCTTCAGTATAGGTAGCAGGGTATAGGGGCCTTCAGTATAGGTAGCAGGGTATAGGGGCCTTCAGTATAGGTAGCAGGGTATATGGGCCTTCAGTATAGGTAGCAGGGTATATGGGCCTTCAGTATAGGTAGCAGGGTATATGGGCCTTCAGTATAGGTAGCAGGGTATATGGGCCTTCAGTATAGGTAGCAGGGTATATGGGCCTTCAGTATAGGTAGCAAGGTATTGGGGCCTTCAGTATAGGTAGCACAGTACATGTGCTTTCAGTATTGGTAGGTAACTAGGTATAGGGGCCTTCAGTATAGGTAGCAGGGTATATGTGCCTTCAGTATAGGTAGGTAGCTAGGTATAAGGGCCTTCAGTATAGGTAGTAAGGTACATGTGCCTTCAGTGTAGGTAGGTAGGTAGGTAAAGGGACCTTCAGTATAGGTAGCAGGGTATAGGGCCTTAAGTATAGGTAAGTATGTAGGTAGGCAGGTATAGGTGCCTTTAGGTAGGTAGGTACGTATAGGGGGCCTGTAGGTAGGTAGGTAGGTAGGTATTGAGGCCTGTAGGTAGGTATAGTGGCCTGTAGGTAGGTATAGGGGCCTGTAGGTAGGTAGGTACGTATAGGGGGCCTTTAGGTAGGTATAGGGGGCCTTTAGGTAGGTGGGTATAGCGGCCTGTAGGTAGGTAGGTATAGCAGCCTGTAGGTAGGTAAGGATAGTGGCCGGTAGGTAGGTATAGTGGCCTGTAGGTTGGTATAGGTGCCTGTAGGTAGGTAGGTATGTATAGGGGGCCTGTAGGTAGGTGGGTAGGTAGGTATTGAGGCCTGTAGGTAGGTATAGTGGCCTGTAGGTAGGTAGGTATAGGGGCCTTTAGGTAGGTAGGTAGGTATAGGGGCCTTTAGGTAGGTATAGGGGCCTTTAGGTAGGTATAGGGGCCTTTAGGTAGGCAGGTAGGTGCGTATAGGGGGCCTTTAGGTAGGTATAGGGGCCTGTAGGTAGGTAGGTATAGCGGCCGGTAGGTAGGTAGGGATAGTGTTAGGTCGGTAGGTAGGTAGGTAGGTAGGTAGGTAGGTAGGTAGATAGAACCCCCCTCCCCCGCCAACCCCCCCACGGCCCCCTCCGTCCCCCGTGCCTCCTCTGCTCACCCCTGCATAATAATCTACTCACCTTTCCCGTGGAGCGCAGAGCGGCAGACCTCTTCGTTACTTCCCTGTTCCCTCTAGTGGCCGGACCGGCTCTTACTGATGACGTCATTGTAAGAGCCGGTCACTAGGGGGAACCAGGAAGTCGGCGAGAGGTCTGCCGCTCTGCGCTCCGCTATGGATAGGTGAGTGGATGCGGGCAGGGGGGGCGAGCGGAGGAGGCGCGGGGGGGTCGGATGAGGTCGGAGGAGGACGAGTGCGAGCTGCGGATGCGCGGCGATGCGGCGGATTCGTATAGTGGAAAATGGCGTCGGGATTCGAATCCACGAATCTCGAATATTTCCTAATATTCGAGGGATTCGTGGATTCGCCGGATTCGTCGTCCCACCCCTAACTTAAACCTATACTTATCGAGAGTAGAAACCTGTACATTAAAGGATCGAACCTGAAAGGGTTAAACAGAAACAGAATAAACAGGAATAAATCATCTGTAATAAACCATCACCGCATCCATTCCGCATGGATGCCGTACTGCCAGAATCCTGCCAAGCTTGGTAGGTTAAGGATGGAAGCACAATGATATAAGGCATTAGGCAGTAAGGTGGGAGAACGGGTTCCAGCCCGAAACGTGGATTAACGTATCCGAGCCGCCTTCAGTAAGAAAAGAGTCCCAGGAAATACTGAGAGAAAGCTATGCAGGCATGGGGAGATCAAACAAATGGGTCTGGTGAGGCCGGATTTGATCCTGCTTCCGAGGGGGACCCCCTGCGTCTCGAGTCAGTAGTAGACCAGTCCGGTGACATCCTTTGTCTGTTGGAAGGGGATATCGCAGCCGGGATGGAGTTTTGTTGGGGTGAGGAGTCCAGGGATTTCCCGTTAGAACGCGAAAGTCCCAATTTCTTAAAGAACTCCGGGGCTTCGTCAGGGTCTTGCAAGATATAGGTGCGGCTATTTCGTGTCACAATCAATTTAAAGGGGAATCCCCATTTGTAGCGTACTCCTGCTTCTTTAAGGGCTGAAGTGAGTGGGCGAAGCTGGCGTCTTTTCTCAAGAGTGACCAGGGAGAGATCACTGTAGAAGCTTAGTGAATTCCCCTCAAAGCTTACTGTGGCCATGTTTCTGGTGACATTTAGAAGGGCCTCTTTGCTCTCAAAGTAATGAAAACGCATGATGACGTCTTTGGGTGCTTGTGGGTTCCTTAGAGAGCTTCCCAGGGCCCTGTGAGCTCTATCTAGACGTCACATTTCGTCAGATTGATCAGGGATTAAATGTTTAAATAAACGGAGCAAGTACTCACGTAGGATGTCTGTGGTCACAGAGTGAGGAATTCCCCTGATGCGAACATTTTGGCGTCTGTCTCTATTTTCAGAATCTTCTTGGGCTAGCCGAAGAAAGCGTATGTCTGCTTGAACCTGAGTCTGTTCATCCTCCAAGAGATTCTGCTTGTTTATAAGGTCGTCAGTCTTCTTCTCCAGAGCACTCGTGCTTTCACCTATGATGGCTATTTCAGTCTTCAGCTCCTTTGTAGCAGATGTAATTAGCTTGTTCATGTGTGCCATCAAGGAGTCTTTCTGGCGAGTCAGTAAAAATTCCATACGTAGTGAGAGGAGACGCAGGTGTCCCAGCTGCAGCCTGAGGAAGATCTTTTGCCTGACCCGAGGAGACGCCCTCTTTTGAGGCCTGGGTATCACGGAGGAATTTCTCCATAGCTTCGGCTTCAGCTTGATGCTTCTTCGCTTTCTTTGGTCCCATCAGCATTCCGGGGCACTAAGAAAGGTATCTCCGAGAGTAAATGCTTAGTGACAGCCCTCCTAGGGGGATCAATCAGCGGCTGCGAGGACGGAGCTCAGAGGCACACAACCATCCGGATCGAGCGGTAGCCACGCCCCGTCACCTACTTTTTAGTACTTTTTCAATTGTGGATTGCTGAAAAGTTGTTAAAAACAGAGGATGAAAAATTATCACCTAGGGGAAAACTAAGGGCCATGGGGCCTGATCCAATTCACTTGTTTTTTTCTAGGTGATATTTCACATCTTATCAATAAAATGCTATTTAAGCTATCGGCAATCAGGAAATAACTTTTCAGTAATTTGCAACTTCAAAAGTACCAAAAAGTAGGTGAAAAAGTTTTGTTAAGTCATTTTAGGGCTGGTTCACACTTGAGTGGATGCAGAACAGAAACGGTAAGGGTGGATGCATTCCGTCTGTTTTGCATTCACATGAAACAATTCTCACCCGTACATTCCAAGTTAATAAAGTCCGCCCATACGCGTCGCTGATCACCTGTTCTGCCACCGCTCAGTGGATCTATTCAGCCCGCAGGCCAGCAGTAGCATGGGACTCTTCATAGGCTGCAGCAGGACAATTTTGGCCTAGCAACAGGGACGTTTTTGCAGCCCAATGGAGATCCCCGTGCTAATACCGGACACCGGGCTGTGTAGGAGGGACACATGAGTATTACATCACGGCGGCGATCAAAATGGGGGACGTGGATGTGGCGCGACTAGCCTAGTGAGACCGGACAGTATCCGGTCTCATAGGCTTTGATTGGACATATTTTCCCTTCTGCCCGTACGCATTGCTGATCACCTGTCCTGCACCGCTCGGTCTATTGGACCGATTGGTCTAATTGCCACCACTCGGTTTATTGGACACATTTTCCCTTCTGCCCGTACGCATCGCTGATCACCTGTCCTGCCATCGCAGGACGATCAAAATGGGCAACGCGGATGTGGTGACTAGTCTAGTGAGAACAGACAGTGTCCGTTCTCATAGGCTTTTATTGGACACATTTTCCCTTCCGCCTGTACGCATCGCTGATCACCTGTCCGGCCACCGCTCGTTCTATCTATTCAGCCCGGAGGCCAGCAGTAGCATGGGGCTCTCCAAAGGCTGCAGCAAGCCAATTCTCCCTAGCAACAGGGAAGTTTTTGCAGCCCAATGGAGGTCACCATGCTAATAACGGCCACTGGGCTGTGTAGGAGGGACGCATGAATATTACGTCACGACGGCAATCAAAATGGGCGACATGGATGTGGCGACTAGCCTAGTGAGAACGGACAAAGTTTGTTCTCATAGGCTTTCATTGGACACATTTTCCCTTCCAGTCCAGGAAAATGTGCCAAGTTTGGACTTGTGTAGCAAACAGATCCGTGTTTTGTTAACACGTGGAAGTGGATCCCATTTTTAACATGGGATCCACTTCCTGCGTTTGAGCGGAGCTTAAAAAACGTCCCGAACAGGTACGTTTTTTAAGCAACTGTGAACCGGCCCTTATACAGAAGATGAAAATTATCTTCTAGGTCAAAAGTGAATTGTATATAGGCCATTGGTTTCACATGATATTATTTATGTTGCTCTCCATCAAAAAGTAATTTATCTTTAATTGCTAGTAATTTAAGTTAGTTGGTAGGTACAAGCTCCCTGCTTTACAGTGATTGAATGACACTGATCCATTCTACAAAGACTGAGAGAATAACCTCCTCCTTGTAGAGCCATTTCTGCCATATTCCATTCACATATAATGACGACCATGTCATCCAAATACTAGGAAAAATATAAGAAAATGTGAAAAGTACCAAAATACAGTATGTGGGTGTTTTCTTACATTTATTATTTATTCTCAAAGTAGGCATTTTTGTATTTAAGTCCCCCAAGGGCATGTTTATGGGTTTATACAGTCTTTTTAGGGGTAATGGAGAGACCCCTCCACCCAATGTTTTCATTTACAAGAGTAAATCCCTCAATGCAATAATAAATGCAATTATAAATGTGGAACTTTTCTATTGTTAAAATTATTTGATGTTACACTATACAGAAAATAACATGCATGCAATATGTATTCCCAAATATAAACCAAGATTTTTGGCTAAATGTATTACTATTACTTTTCAGTGGCTTAGCTGCTTAATGAATGCTGACCTACCACCATCCTTGGCAAATGTCTTTTTTCACCTGGTCCATAAATTCCTGGTGGTCGTAACACGCAGGTGAGGAGTTTACTGCCACCTATAGGAACAGATCAACTTTCATTAAACTAAAGAACGTTCACAACAAATAATATTTGTGAATTTCTAAATACATCTTAAAGTTTCTACATTTGTATGGTACAAAGGACACCACATTTTATAGAATTTTAAAATGTCTGAAATATGACTCACCCCAATCCCTTCGCCCCACCCTTAATCCCCTCCCCCTGCAGCATTACAATATTTTATTTCTTTTAATTTTTGAAGTGCCTCCATAGCCTGCTAGTTATTTGACTTTGTTCAGATTAATTTGAGCACAGGCCAAATTTTTTTTGTCAATGATTAATAGAGGGTGGTGTATGCAAGACCGGCTCACAGGGGGTAACTAGAAATCACTGGGCCCCCCTGCGATACTTTGGAGGGGGCCCCCACCCCTCCCCCCTTGGTTTCTGCACAGGTAAGCTATAAACCAATGTTAGGCAATTGGCTAGTGCACACTTTCCCCATACAGATAGAGAAAATGCCTGCAGTGCTTCACTGCTGTCTGTTTTTATCAATTACATTAGCTTCTGTAATAAACCATGCATGTTTTCACACATACAGACACACATGGTGTGCAGAAACCACATACAGAAAACCGACAGACAAGTGTGCTCACAGTCATTAAAAAAATTGTGCAGAGAGCAGAATTTTTTTTCCTCTCAGTTGTCAGTCTCTCAGGAAATGAAAAATACATCCCCCCCCCCCTGGGCCCCCTGCTGCTTCTGCCCCCCCCCCCCCTGCGGCTGCATCCCTTTCAGGGTCTATAGTTACGCCCCTGCGGGCTCGGCTGCCTTTCACCTACGCAAGTATACAGGCTGCCTGTCCCTGTGCGTTTCTTACTCGATCCCTACTGTATGCTTTATTGAAGCCTGTGTCACCTGCATCTGCTACCGTGTGGGTAACACTCTCATACAGCAGCAAATGCAGATGACACGGGCTTCAATAAAGCCGGGGAGAATACATAGCAAGGAAGAGACCCGGTCTTTCGTGCGCCAATCTGTACATTTTTAGAGACTGACGATTCCCAGAACCTGAAACAGACAAGTCTCCTGAGTGTATATAGAGAAAATTCTACACTTGTTTATACAGAGATTGCCTGAGCCTGGTAGCCTGGATGGTGAGTGATCATTACTGGAACCTATTAGTTGCAGTTTGAAAAGCTCCTAGCTTTAAATATGACCTTATTTTGAGGTCCTTTGCATCAACGTACAATCCAACAATTTTTGGTGAGGAGCACTCACCTTTTCCCTCCATTACAGTAGTTACCATACAAATTTCAGACCCCACCCCAAGTTGTCCATAAATCACTGTCCAGAAACTTGCCATACACTCCTCGGTACAATGGGAGTGCAGGAAAACTATTTATCATCCATTATTTTGAAAACAAACAGCAGTTTTTGTCTGTTTGTCTGGGATGTCTTGTTAGACTTCTTTGATCCATCATGCTGGAATTTTTAATATAGAGTGCTGCTCACAACCAGCCACACCCTGTTATTGCTTTGCTTTGTTTTTAATAGAGAGGAATAATTTATTATACATGTATACTCCTCGAAGAGACTTCACGTAGTAGTGGTGTTTGATTTGATCAAGTGACAATATGTAAATCTGAGGCCCATTTTATGCTATTAACTGGTGGTAAAGTTGCATTAAGCAATTTAGTAAGCAAATGAAAGTCTTTGGAGACTTTCATACTTTATGTGGTGCGACGGAAGAACTCATATTGCAACAGTCCTGATGCTAAGTCAGCAATGCGTTAACGCATGATCCATGCCCTTCCGTACGGATAATGCAGTAATGCAAGTCTATGGCGACCAGTGAGTGTGAATGATGAGCGCAGTGCAACCGACAGGAATCCCAGTGATGTACTTCCTGTTCATCAGGAAGTACGTCACTGAGAAGGGAGTGGGTCTGTGCACTTACTTGGTGCTGACTGTTGCAGGGTAAATGTGACAGGGGCTTTGGTGCGGTGCAGTTTTCCTGCAACGGCCTCTCCTGCCACAGGAGAATCACACCACAACAAGTTTAAAACCAGCCGCGGTGGGACCGGTTGTAATCCTATGATCATGTTTCACTTCTACTTTTTATGAACAACCAAGCGGAAGTGAGATAGAATCACATTACCACCAGGGCTGTGGAGTCAAAGCAATTTTAGGTACCTGCAGACGGAGTCGATAGTTTCAATAAACTGCAGAGTTGGATGATTTTTGTACCAAATCTATAGCCTTTGTAAGAATTAGACTAAAGGTGGCCACACACGATACAATAAAATTATCCAATTTTATGGCAATTCAATAAAAATGATTGGCTTTTATTTGATAAAAGTTGAGTGGAGTGGTGGATTTTTCTAATCAATTTTTATAAAAATGGTATGGTGTGTGGTAGATTGGCATTCATTTCAATCATTTTTTTCATAATTGGGGAAAAATTGAGCACACGTGGTACTTTGGTCAGATTTTTGAAATGTTACAGTCAATCAGAAACATTTATTGCAGTTCTTGAATTGGAAATATATTTAAAAAATGTGTTGGTGTGTGGCAGGGTTGCCAACTCATCCATTTAAATACTGACACATCTAAGTTATACAGGTTCTGGGGCTTCTCACACATAATCAGTGCCTAAACTGCATCAAACTAGCCACAAGACATGTATAATTCATAAGCATCCGTATTTAAAGGGATGAGTTGGCAACACTGGTGTGTGGCCACCTTAACCCTCCTGGTGGTAACCCCCACCTACATTCAGGGTAGCCGCCGCAGAGGATTTCTCTGCCCCGGGAGGGATTTTGTGGATAAAACTTTTTGTAAACCTTGTAGCTAGCACTTCGCTAGCTACCATTGTCCCCAAAGTCCCTCCGCTCTGCACTGCTCCCCCCCCCCCCCCCGATCGCTGCCGTTATCTCCAATCAGCTCCAGGCTTCACTATGGGGAGGATTGGGATTGTGCATGACGACGATGACGTCAGACCTTATGTCTGATCGTTGCCATAGCGACGACTAAAGCTCATTGGGGAGGCTGCGGCTCTCGCGGGATTGCGTATAGCGGTGGCGGTCGGGGGGGAGGGATCAGAAGGGTGCGGGGGACTTGAGGCACAATGGTGGCTAGCCTACTGCAAGCTACATGCTCTACAAAAAGTTTAATTCAAAAGAATCCCTCCCGCGGTCGCAGCCTCAGAAACGGTATACCGCTAGGGAGGTTAAAGAGTCGGAGTCCAGAAGTCGGAGCAATTTTGTGCACCTGGAGTCGGCGGTTTCATAAACTGAGGAGTCGGAGTTGGAGTTAGATGAAATTTGTACCGACTCCACAGCCCTGATTGCCACAACCAGTCATTGAGAAACTTACCAGCCAACAGAACATGTGTTTCTTTGTGAATTCTCATTTAGGAGAATGTATATCAAATGAATCAATAATCCCTGGTCCCTAGCAACTGTGGGGGAACCAGTGAAATAGACATGGCCTAAATAAGCGACTGAAAGTCAAACAAAAAAACACATTTGGAAAAAAAGGGGGTTTGATTTTAATAGCGACATAATTGTAACTAGTTCTCTGTGATAGGTAGGTAAACTTACAGTAAAATGGGAGGTGGCCTTATGTTTTTATATTAGCTTGATCTAGGCAATAATACTCATGTATTTAACAGTGTAGATGCACACTGTACAATAGGTAAACCTCAGACTTATTTGCAAGTTATATATTAGCTGGTGGTGAGCAGTAGCTGCTAACAGACATATACCTCACAGTATACAGTACATATGCAAAGTGTGGACTTATTTGAAAGAAACCCTACATTTCACCCAGAACGGCTCTATGTCTTTCCTAAGCTGGATTTTATATTAGCGCTGAGTAGAAGTCTCGGTGTGGGCTGGTATCAGGTGGCGTAAGGTTGTTCTGTGACATTTCCCCAGCTAAATTTACCACGTCTCACCTGGGCAGCTAGGATCACATTGCACTTTACATTAATTTGTTGTACACTGGCATTTCTAACCTTATCGCTGCTCTGAGAGGCTTAAGTGTTGAACTGACTCCTGAGCGATGGAAATGTCTGGGTTTGCCATGAATTATTCCAGCTGGAGATATCGGGTAACTGATGTAGGTCTCTTCACCGGCAAACCAATTAGAGGCAATTGTGGCGGCAGCAATTACAGAAACTCATAACCTCTTGTTCTGAACAACAGTGGAAAGCTTTACACACTTTGTGATTACAGAAAACCACTTAAGAAAGCTTAGAGAGTAAACTTGAAATACGATTGCGGTATGAGAGCTATGGGAGCTGCCATCTTGAAAATGCTAGTGTCCTGGCTGTAATACTGATCCTCTGGACAAATTGAAAATGCTAGTGTCCTGGCTGTAATACTGATCCTCTGGACAAATTGAAAATGCTGGTGTCCTGGCTGTAATACTGCTCCTCTGGCCAAATCACACACTCGGGAAAGCAGTTATGGCAGTCTCCGTAGCGCTCAAATAAGAGGTCTTCTTCAACATACACTACAATGGACAAATTCTATTCATTTAGATTGTAAGCTCGCAAGGGTAGGGCTCGCTCACCCTTTTGTGTCTTGAAATTTGTTATACATTTTATTCACCATGTTACTTTTGTCACTGTAATTGCTAATTCTGTATTTTGTACTAATTCTGTATATTGTATATTGGTGTACACCATCGTCTGTATTAAGTACTCCATGTTTGTTTCTTACTTTGTTCAGCACAATGGAATATTTTGGCGCTTTATAAATTATTAATAAATCATTTATAAATCATTAATAACAACTCATTTGAGATGTTTATGTTGTTACAAACCCTGCCATTCAGCTGCATTTTAATCACACCAAAATGACGTTCGTAGTCAACAGTCTACCATGAATCTCCACCCCAGCTTGAAGGTGCTCTGGCCCCCTTCTTACCTCTATCGGGATATATATATATATATATATATATATATATATATATATATATATATATATATATATATATATATATATATATATAGTACTGCCCAGCTAATTGTTATCACTGGAAACAGCACTTAAGACTTTTTTGTGTGTGACTTATTTATTAAGTTTCTCATTAATTGTTTGCACTTTTCCACTTTGTATACAAAATGATACATTTTTTTGCACACTGCACTTTTTCCTTGCAAATTTTGCACTTACTTAATGAACCTGGGTTCAGTTCCTCGGAGCGCTCTTAGTGAGTGACCCAGGGGAAAAAATAAAAATATATATATATATATATACAGGGAGTGCAGAATTATTAGGCAAATGAGTATTTTGACCACATCATCCTCTTTATGCATGTTGTCTTACTCCAAGCTGTATAGGCTCGAAAGCCTACTACCAATTAAGCATATTAGGTGATGTGCATCTCTGTAATGAGAAGGGGTGTGGTCTAATGACATCAACACCCTATATCAGGTGTGCATAATTATTAGGCAACTTCCTTTCCTTTGGCAAAATGGGTCAAAAGAAGGACTTGACAGGCTCAGAAAAGTCAAAAATAGTGACATATCTTGCAGAGGGATGCAGCTCTCTTAAAATTGCAAAGCTTCTGAAGCGTGATCATCGAACAATCAAGCGTTTCATTCAAAATAGTCAACAGGGTCGCAAGAAGCGTGTGGAAAAACTGAGGCGCAAAATAACTGCCCATGAACTGAGAAAAGTCAAACGTGCAGCTGCCAAGATGCCACTTGCCACCAGTTTGGCCATATTTCAGAGCTGCAACATCACTGGAGTGCCTAAAAGCACAAGGTGTGCAATACTCAGAGACATGGCCAAGGTAAGAAAGGCTGAAAGACGACCACCACTGAACAAGACACACAAGCTGAAACGTCAAAACTGGGCCAAAAAATAAGGTTTTATGGACTGATGAAATGAGAGTGAGTCTTGATGGGCCAGATGGATGGGCCCGTGGCTGGATTGGTAAAGGGCAGAGAGTTCCAGTCCGACTCAGACTCCAGCAAGGTGGAGGTGGAGTACTGGTTTGGGCTGGTATCATCAAAGATGAGCTTGTGGGGCCTTTTCAGGTTGAGGATGGAGTCAAGCTCAACTCCCAGTCCTACTGTCAGTTTCTGGAAGACACCTCCTTCAAGCAGTGGTACAGGAAGAAGTCTGCATCCTTCAAGAAAAACATGATTTTCATGCAGGACAATGCTCCATCACACGCGTCCAAATATTCCACAGCATGGCTGGCAAGAAAGGGTATAAAAGAAGAAAAACTAATGACATGGCCTCCTTGTTCACCAGATCTGAACCCCATTGAGAACCTGTGGTCCATCATAAAATGAGAGATTTACAAGGAGGGAAAACAGTACACCTCTCTGAACAGTGTCTGGGAGGCTGTGGTTGCTGCTGCATGCAATGTTGATGGTGAACAGATCAAAACACTGACAGAATCCATGGATGGCAGGCTTTTGAGTGTCCTTGCAAAGAAAGGTGGCTATATTGGTCACTGATTTGTTTTTGTTTTGTTTTGAAATGTATATTTGTGAATGTTGAGATGTTATATTGGTTTCACTGGTAAAAATAAATAATTGAAATGGGTATATATTTGTTTTTTGTTAAGTTGCCTAATAATTATGCACAGTAATAGTCACCTGCACACACAGATATCCCCCTAAAATAGCTAAAACTAAAAACAAACTAAAAACTACTTTCAAAAATATTCAGCTTTGATATTAATGAGTTTTTTGGGTTCATTAAGAACATGGTTGTTGTTCAATAATAAAATTATTCCTCAAAAATACAACTTGCCTAATAATTCTGCACTCCCTGTATATGTACATATACATATATATATATATATATATATATATATATATATATATATATATATATATATATATATATAGCCAGAAATGATTAGTTAATATGCCAGATATCTATGTATTAATTTGAAAACCCTGTATTATTTCCTATCATGTTGCCAGTGATTTAGTACGTTTTGAAATAATTTAACCATGTGTTCCAATGATGATATTGTCAAATAAAGACCAGTGATTTTTTTCAGATGTATGTAGTAGTGCTGCTTTATATGGGCTACCTCTTTCTCTCTTTTTGTGGCTTTAATGTATTTTGTTGCCCATTGTATTGTCATGGGTTTGTGACTAATTTTTAAACTCTTCTTTATATAGTGCTTGTGTCTACATGGACAAATGAATTTCAGAGCTCCAATATATCACACAATTGTAATTTTCTTTCCAATAATTGTTTTATTTTCTATGTATCATTAAGGGAAACAAAGAAGAATTTTAAAATAAAAAGTATGTGTGCGTGCGTGCGTGTGTGTGCGTGCGTATGGTGCCTCTGTCACATGTCCCCATTCCCAATGCCCTTCTTTTGGGTGCACCTGTTACATTATAGTACTCCTTGTAGTGACTTGATATATTTTGATGCTGTTTACATATTACAATTTTCACAGGTGGGGCTTGTATATATCCATTATCAGCTTTATTTAAAGCAAAAGCTTACCCTTCAGTGGGGTCCCATTTGCTGCCAGGATCATCTGATCAGCAATAGTCTTTGTCTTGGAATAATGATCCTGCTGCTAAAAATAACAAAAACATGCAATAACATTAAAAGTATTAGAAACATTTAAAATGAAATATCCTTGGAAATAAGTACTTTTTAGCATATATAAAAGCCTGGGTTGCTGCTTACCTTTCATCCACCGAGTAGGAAGGTAAGATAAAACAACTATCCTTGCAAGCTTGCTGGATGGTGGCGTAACTTACATACAGTATTTACTCTTGGCAGTGTTGCCATTGCTTAAATATGACAATACAACATTACAAGGGGTGATACCGGTAGTGACATATACAGGATCTTCTCAAAAAATTAGCATATTGTGATAAAGTTCATTATTTTCTGTAATGTACTGATAAACATTAGACTTTCATATATTTTTGATTCAAATACACACAACTGAAGTAGTTCAAGCCTTTTATTGTTTTAATATGGATGATTTTGGCATACAGCTCATGAAAACCAAAATTTCCTATCTCAAAAAATTAGCATATTTCATCCGACCAATAAAAGAAAAGTGTTTTTAAAACAAAAAAAGTCAACCTTCAAATAATTATGTTCAGTTTTGCACTCAATACTTGGTCGGGAATCCTTTTGCAGAAATGACTGCTTCAATGCGGCGTGGCATGGAGGCAATCAGCCTGTGGCACTGCTCAGGTGTTATGGAGGCCCAGGATGCTTCGATAGCTGCCTTAAGCTCATCCAGAGTGTTGGGTCTTGCGTCTCTCAACTTTCTCTTCACAATATCCCTCAGATTCTCTATGGGGTTCAGGTCAGGAGAGTTGGCAGGCCAATTGAGCACAGTAATACCATGGTCAGTAAACCATTTACCAGCGGTTTTGGCACTGTGAGCAGGTGCCAGGTCGTGCTGACAAATGAAATCTTCATCTCCATAAAGCTTTTCAGCAGATGGAAGCATGCAGTGCTCCAAAATCTCCTGATAGCTAGCTGCATTGACCCTGCGCTTGATAAAACACATAGTGGACCAACACCAGCAGCTGACATGGCACCCCAGACCTTCACTGACTGTGGGTACTTGACACTGGACTTTAGGCATTTTGGCATTTCCCTCTCCCCAGTCTTCCTCCAGACTCTGGCACCTTGAGTTGCGAATGACATGTAAAAGTTGCTTTCATCCAAAAAAAAGTACTTTGGACCACTGAGCAACAGTCCAGTGCTGCTTCTCTGTAGCCCAGGTCAGGCGCTTCTGCCGCTGTTTCTGGTTCAAAAGTGGGTTCATGCTTCCATCTGCTGAAAAGCTTTATGGAGATGAAGATTTCATTTGTCAGCACGACCTGGCACCTGCTCACAGTGCCAAAACCACTGGTAAATGGTTTACTGACCATGGTATTACTGTGCTCAATTGGCCTGCCAACTCTCCTGACCTGAACCCCATAGAGAATCTGTGGGATATTGTGAAGAGAAAGTTGAGAGACGCAAGACCCAACACTCTGGATGAGCTTAAGGTCGCTATCGAAGCATCCTGGGCCTCCATATCACCTGAGCAGTGCCACTGGCTGATTGCCTCCATGCCACGCCACATTGAAGCAGTAATTTCTGCAAAAGGATTCCCGACCAAGTATTGAGTGCATAACTGAACATAATTATTTGAAGGTTGACTTTTTTTGTTTTAAAAACTCTTTTTTTTTTTATTGGTCAGATGAAATATGCTAATTTTTTGAGATAGGAAATTTGGGTTTTCATGAGCTGTATGCCAAAATCATCAATAAGAAAAACAATAAAAGGCTTGAACTACTACAGTTGTGTGTATTTGAATCTAAAATATATGAAAGTCTAATGTTTATCAGCACATTACAGAAAATTATGAACTTTATCACAATATGCTAATTTTTTGAGAAGATCCTGTACAGTAGATTTTATGTACAAACTTTTGATTAAACATTACCAAATCAGCCAATAAAGTCTGCCTCTGCTGAGAATCTAGCATGTATGCAGCGGACCCCAATACCCCTCGTGGCATGATCCGCACTGTGCTGGCCTAGGATATTGTTCTCCCCACTCACCCTGCCCAATCTGTGTGGCCCCTCATGTGCCACCCTGTCGTCCCTCCTCCCCCCTGCGTAGCAACAGAACATGTCACCAGCCTCAAAGCTAGCAACGTGTCTGTACAGCCTTAGCTCCGCACTGTTGCCCAAGGGATCGAGTTCTGATCCATGCAGGGCAACAGCCCTTGTAGGTGTGTACGAGGCATATGTTCTGGGCACTTGTTGAGAGAATGTATAGCCTGCTTAAGCCTTAAGTCGGATGTGATCGTTAGGTCTGACCAGCAAGGAGTGAGAGGAGAAGTAGAATATCTCCCTCTGCCAGTAGTACCTTTGCTGAAAATCTTGTTGTGTTTCTCACTGAATGTTGAGAAGGTCATTAGTTTGTTTTTCATGCATGTCTTAAATGTGTATACTGTAGAACAAGCACAGGTAGCTGTTCAGGACACATCTTTGTAAGAGACTCCGGTCCCTTTCACACTGTGACTTCATGCATTCCGCTGCAATGCATTCTGTCCCAGAAGTTCGCACTGTACATTACCGTACTGGTACGACCATACAGTGGGGCACTTTTTCCAATCCTGTGGCAATCAGCAATGACTCCTCTTCCTCACTGTTGCTCTAGAGTAGTGTTGATTGAACAGTGTTCGCCACTGTTCGGGATTCGGCAAATTTTGTGGTGTTCCAGTTCGCGGCGAACACCATCCGAACACCTCAGTGTCCGTGACGGATGCTCGACCACGTGGCTCGAACTTGTCCTTGGCCGAACGTTCGGCCGAACGTGGCCGTACGTTCGGTCGAACGCGCGTCTCGCGCTGTGATTCGTCGAGCGGGTCACGTGTTCGGGTGCATAAATACCTGAACGCGCGTGATCGGCGCCATTTGCTTTGGGGTTTCGCTTTGGGTAGGTAGGGAGTTTAGCGTAGCGTACTGTCTGCCAGTGCCAGCCACAGGGCCCCAGCCTCACGCTGACAGCAGCACCCACAGAGCATCACTGCTAGCCAGGCCAGCCACAGGGCCCCAGCCTCACCGCTGACAGCAGCTCCCACAGGGCCTCACTGCTAGCCAGGCCAGCCACAGGGCCCCAGTCTCACCGCTGACAGCAGCTGCAGCACCCACAGGGCTGTTAAAAATCCACACATATTTTCAGTGACTTTTGTAGCATATTGTTTATTAAAAAAACACTTTCAGTGCCGCCAAGTGGGATCACTTGCGTAGTTGCGTACCACCAATCCACACATATTTTCAGTGACTTTTGTAGCATATTGTTTATTAAAAAAGCACCTTCAGCGCCGCCAAGTGGGATCACTTGCGTAGTTGCGTACCACCAATCCACACGTATTTTCATGTGACTTTTGCTGCATATTGTTTATTAAAAATACACCTTCAGTGCCGCCAAGTGGGATCACTTGGGTACCACCAATCCACAAATATATTCTGTGACTTTTGCTGAGTATTGTTTATTACAAAAACACTTTCAGTGCCGCCAGGTGCGCAGAGGTTGTTCTGATGAGCTCTACTCCACCGCACACATATTAGCCCACCATGAGTTCCTCACAGACCTCCGCTGTGAGCAGCACTCCCAACAACAGCAACAGCCAACGCCCCACGCAAGTTATAACATCCACTCCAGCAGCCAGTGATCAGCAGCAGCCCTCCCCGGATGAGAGCGTTGTGTCCCTCGGTTCGGTGCCAGGGCGATTATTCAGGGCTGCCATTGAGGAGATGATGGGGCCTGATGTGGAGGAGGAGGTTGGGCTCAGGCCAGCATCCCAAGTTAATGTTGAGGACAATGAGAGGTCTGTGTCTGGGGATGTTGGGGTGGCAGAGGTGGTGGGGGGGGTCAGGAGAAGAGTTCTATGATCATGATGATCGGGACGATCTGTATGTGCCTCAGACCCCGGAAAACATGTTGTATGTATTTATTTTTGGGCAGCACTATCAAACTGTGGTACTATCAGTGAGTTGCCATGGTCCTTCTGTGCTGCCGCACTGACCGTCCACTTTGTCCAGTGCCAGCATTACATGATCACGTGGTCAGCAAAATCACCCGAAGCCTGAAAAATGCCGTTGCCTGCAAGGTTCACCTCACCACTGACACCTGGACGAGTGCGTTTGGCCAGGGTCGGTACATCTCCCTTACGGCGCACTGGGAGAACCTTGTGGAGCCTGGCAGCGACTCCTCACCCGCTACGGCACAGGTGTTGCCAACGCCGTAAATTGCCGGACCTGCTTCCCTGCGAGTCAATGACAACAGCGACCTCTCTGGCTCCTTCTCCTCCACCGCCTTTCCAAGCTCTACCTCATCCGGCATCGCTAACCCAGCAACAGGAGCGTGGAAGCGGTGCAGCACAGCTGTTGCCATGCGTCAGCAAGCCTCAAGCCTTACTGAAGCTGATCTGCATTGGAGATAAGCAGCACACAGGTGCAGAAATTTGGAAGGCAATCAAGGAACAGACCCAGTTGTGGCTGGCACCGCTGCACCTGGAACCAGGCATGGTTGTGTGTGATAATGGGAGCAATCTCATTCACGCCTTACAGTTGGCAAATCTGAGACACATCCCTTGCCTGGCCCACGTTCTGAACCTAGTTGTTCAGCAGTTCCTGAGGACATACCCAAACGTGGCGGATCTTCTGCTGAAGGTGCGGCGAGTGGCCAAACATTTCCGAAAGTCCAGTGCCGCTTCGGCCGCACTCACCAAGTTGCAGCAGCTCTTCAGGTACGTCTGCATTTTGTCGCCATGCCAGGCCTGGGTTGTGTCACTCACAAAGCTTGGCCTTGCTCTCCTGTAGTACCTCCTCTTCCATCCTGTTTGCTGGCTTAGCCAGCACACAGGATGGCAGAGCGGGCACGGGCACAATTTGGCCTCACGCAAGGCCTGGGTTGTGTCTCAAAGCGTGGCCTTCTCCACCTGCACCTCCTCTTCCATCCTGTTGTGTGCTGCGGGGTTAGCGTTGCCGGTCCCATTGGTAGTACTATGACAGCTTTCCAGGATCTCATTTGCCCCCCCCCCCCCTCCACTATTTCAAAGCCATTTTGCAGAAGTTTCCCTCATTTTTTAAGGTTTTTCTGGCCTGCAAAGCAGAAATATTCGGGTCCCCATTGACTTGCATTGGGTTCGGAATTCGGCCCGAACATGCCGAATATCGGGCGATGTTCGGCCGAACCGAACCCGAACATTTTGGTGTTCGAGCAACACTACTCTAGAGCCGGCTCTTCCTCATTGTGTTGTCAATTAGTGTGTCATTACATGTGTCCAGCACTAGAGGAACAGTGAGGGAGAGGAGAGAGAGGAGTTGATTGCTGCAGGCACCGACGGATCAGGTGAGATGCGCTCTGACGCTGGAAATGACTCTGCACAGGAGGACGACACAAGGGGCACCGAGGAGGACACAAGGGGACAATCAAGGACACAGCACTCAGGGCAGCCATCGGGGGAACAACTGACACTGCAGTGAGAGACCCAGGGCTTCTGGGGGCCTTGCCCCCCCCCCCCACAGCGCTGGAAGGGCTGCATGTGCTGGCTGCGGGCCTGTGGCTCACTAACAGCACACCACGTTCCAGCACTGAGAGAAGAGTGACATCATAGCTTGAACGTGGGAAGCAGATGGGTGAGCCCGCTACTATACTATACTGGGGAACCTATACCTGGCTACCTATACTGGGGGCACTAGGAAGAAAAGAGGGGGACAAAAGAGAACAGATAAAGGATAAGAACGGACCTACAAGTCCCTATCTCATTTGTTATCCGGGGACTACCTTTATTTTGCTAGTAGTTGGCTCCACCCACAACATGCCATGGTCACGCCCACTTTTTGCAGCATCATACTGTGCATGCCGCTTTCTTCAGTGTCGGAGCCATGCACATTTTTTGCCGCAGCGTACTTCGCACACGGACACGGGGTATTTAGTGAGTGGGCACAGCAACCAGTGGGTGGGCCTAGGAAGGAGGGGGCCTAGGCTTGACGCATACAACTTTACATGCAAATTTTCACCACTCAGAAAAATCTCAATTTCACACTACAGTGGAAACGTAGCCTTATGGTCAGGGTCATCTTATGGTCTAAAAAATACAGTAAATAAACAGGGTAAACAGCTGCATCCAACTCATACAACTCATTATAATAAAAGTTTGAGAGTTTAAAGAGCCCCTTAGCAGCCAGGTGTACCTTTTCAGATGGATAATATGTTGTGGTTTCTTCATCACCTTCCTCTATTTGGTTGCCACCAAAAACCACATTCACTGTGCTGGTGTAAATTAATCTGGGGATATTTCTATCCACACAAACTGAAAATAATAAAAAAAAATGTATATATAAAAAATGCAGAAAATATAAATGTAATGCAATCTATTGGCTTTATGCTTCTTTTAGATATATATATTTTTTACATTGTGAATAAATAAATTGATGAATGCACTTTCTCTGCCATACTCTTAGGCTTCTTGCACACAGGGACGCTACAGGCGCACGTTAGTGCAGCCTGTAACGCTCCCCCAACGCACAGCAATGTAACACAAGTGGGCTGTTCACACTGCTCACGTTGTGTTACATTGTAACGCAGCAAAGTGCTGCATGCTGTGCGTTCTACGCGGCTAAGCCGCATTAAACTGTTTGCACATGCTCAGTCATGTTGGGGAGGAGGGGAGGGGAGAGCGGCCAGGCACATGGCTAATTAATATTCACTGCACTCAGTGACATGCAGTGATTACTTCCTGGAGCGGCCGCTCTGTGCGGCGATTGGCCGGACGGGACCATGTGATACCGCATGCGTCCAAGAGTACGCATCACGAGCACCAGGCGTTGCGTTAGGGGCACGTTATGTGCCCTATTACGTCCCCTAAACGCAACGTCCTGGTGTGTAACTAGCCTGACTCTGAAGAGCAGTAAATAAAAATATCTTTCGATAAGATCTTTCGACAGTTTATTTTCAGTTGCATTACCAAAGCTTTTACAATAAAGTAATTAAAATGAACACAGGAAGTCAAATTACACAATTTTTTTGGGGAGGGTTGGGTTTATTTTTTTTTTTTACTGTTGCTATTACAGTATATCTTTGACTTGGCTATTGCATTGTGGAAATACAGCTTGAAAAATATATTTTTGTGTATGTGCCATTATTTCAGGCCACGGAGAAAAAAAAACAGCAAATATTTGCAAGGGAGAGATTCTTTACTATACCCACTGATAGCTACTTACCATCTATAACAACTTGTGTTCCTTCTATATTTATAGATTCAATCTGCTTCTTCTGTAGCTAAGAAAAGAGGAAAATGAAAACTCTGCTTCAGGTTCAGTATAGATAAATATGGCACATTATAATAAGCATAAAGCATTGAGAGCGAACAGGGGCCCCACAGAAGGCATAATACTGGGCAAGTCACATGCCTCCCAAATGTCCCGGTTTTGCTGAGACTGTCCTGGGTTGGGAGGTATGGTAACAATGGCAGAGGAAGAATGCAGAGTGAGTGGCAGTGGAGCAATCACAGCTACACGCTGAACAGGTTGTAATGTCAGCTTGGGTGATGTGGCTCAAATTCAGATAAGGCTGTCATTTCAGACAAATCGGCATGTTTCTGGTTGAGCGGCACTGGATTCATGGAGAGAGGTGAGTAACATAAGTCTCACTCCAAGCTTCACTCCCACAGCCACTGGACACCTGGGAATTGTATAAAGGAGGGGGGTACACTAGGCACCAGGGAACTGTACAAGGGAGGGAGGGAGGGAGGGGATGCACTAGACACTAGGGGATTGTATAGGGGAGGAGGGGGGCTACGAGACATCAAGGAACTGTATAAGGGAGGGAGGTGCACTAGACACCAGGGAATTGTATAGGGGTACAAGAAACCATATAGGAGGGCCATTGGACAATATACTGTATAGGGGCGGGAGAAGGGCCACTAGACACCAGGGCACTGTATAAGGGAGGGAGGGGAGTTACTAATCATCAGAGGACTGTATCGGGAAGGGAGAGGGCGCCATTGCCACTGGGGACCTGGTGTGTGGACTAAATGGGAGATCTGCAGCAGTCCTGTCAGGGTGCAATCGGCAGCAGAAGCATAGATGAAGTGACACCTCTCTGAACTCTACTAGCGATCTGCAGTCTCCTTGCGTTCCCGTCTCAATGACTACAGCGTCATCTCCCATCACATTACGTGGCAGGAGAGAGCGATCTAATCATAGAGAAGGGGACGTCTGGAGAAAATAGATTGTTGGTGGAGTTGAGAGGAGAGTTATTTCTTTTCTGCTCCAGCGCTGATATTCTGCATAAGAGAGAGAGGCTACATCTAGCCACTGGGAGGGCCCTTCTGCCTACCTATATTAGGGAATGCTTCTGCCTGCTTATACTGGGGGTCCTCTGCTGGGGGTCCTTCTGGCTACCTATACTGGGGGAGGGGGCTACTTCTGACTACCTATACAGACAGTTCCTTACTTACAAGCATCTCAAGTTAAAAT
The DNA here is from genome assembly GCF_040937935.1 of Hyperolius riggenbachi. Classification (NCBI taxonomy): domain Eukaryota; kingdom Metazoa; phylum Chordata; class Amphibia; order Anura; family Hyperoliidae; genus Hyperolius; species Hyperolius riggenbachi. The sequence continues at coordinate 125,873,719 of NC_090652.1, read as the reverse complement.
GCTTCATACTTACAAAGTTGTCTCCATGTACAAACTATACAGCACATATTTAAGTTGTTACATGTTACAGTATTGTATAAACGGTTGTAAGTAGTTTAAACACATTCAAAGCACAAAGAAAAACATTGTTTATACTTTAGGTCCAATTCCAGAGTTGCACATAATTGAGTAATTTAGCCAAATGTCACTAAAGACGACACAGGACTCTACCAACAAATTCAACTTACACACAACCTCCTAGAATAAAACCAGTTTCTAAGGTCCCATCTCCATATGTACGCTTTCAGCCGCACTTATGGAAACGCGATCGCAGTGACATCAGACAGCGCATAGACTGCACTCTCTGATGTTTCCATACGTGCACTGCCACTGAATCGCAGCGCAAGGTTGTCTGCATTTTGGGGCGATTGCGCCCATGATCCCGTTCATTATAATAAATGGGATTGCAAGCGCCACCTACGGGAGTCACGTGCAACGCAGAGCCACGCTGACGCACGTCTCCTGCGCTGACGCACGGCTCCTGCGCAGCTGCTCTGCTTTAACCTCCTTATCGGTAACCCCGTGCTGGACACGGGGTAAGCCGCCGGAGGGTGCCACTCAGGCCCTGCTGGGCCGATTTTCATAATTTTTTTTTTTGCTACACGCAGCTAGCACTTTTCTAGCTGCATGTGCATAACGATTGCCGCCGCCACCCGCTGATTTGCCACTGTCCGCCACGCCGCGTCACCCCCCCCCCCCCAGACCCCTTGCGCTGCCTGGCCAATCAGTGCCAGGCAGCGCTGAGGGGTGGATCGGAGCACCCGCCAACGTCACGACGTTGGTGACGTCATCGCGATCGTCACCATAGCGACGGGGAAGCCCATACAGGGAATCCCGTTCAGAACGGGATTCCCTGCAGGGCAAAAGCGCCGGCGGCGAACACAGGGGTGGGAGGGATAGCGAAGGGAGGGGGGAAGCATGTAGCTAGCGCTAGGCTAGCTACATGCTTCAAAAAAATTTTTTAAAAAAAAAAGGTGCTGCGCTGCCCCTGGCGGATTTTTTGTACCGCCAGGGAGGTTAATGGAAACGAGCCCTAAGTAGGGGACAGCCTGTGAGGGTGAATTGTGCCAACAAACAGCAGCTCACTATGCATCTGAAGGTGGCCACACACCATACAATCTTTAGAAGAAAAAAATCCGGCAGTCCGGATCGATATAAATCGAAGAAAACGGGAAATCCGATCGGATTTTGCAGTCGAATGAAAAAAAAAGCTTTCGATTTTTTCGGGAGATCCGATCGTTTTTATCGAATAAACGTAAAATCGGATCATTTTATTGTATGGTGTGTGGCCACCTTAAGTCAGCTCTGATATTGAATACAATTGTATAATGTAGTAGCTAATACTCACTTGCTGGTATCCTGACATTCCAAATGATGCCACATGAAACACACAGTCCACACCTTCACATGCCTTATAGAGTGATTTATGATCCCGAATGTCACCCTGCAATAAAAGCCACCTTTTAAGTCATAAAAAAACAAGGTGTCGTTCCTTTTCGAAAGGAAATAGAGGCAAAAATTTAAAAAAATGTGGTCTCATGGGGCTGGAGGAAGCCCCAGGTAAGTATACATACACACATTAGACACATCTCAGGTACAAGGCAGTGTTTGCACTATTTTAAGCTGTCACTGCTCATAAAAAGCATCTTTGCTTGCATTAGAAATTATACTGAATATTGCATGGTTACTAAAACTGCTTTATAATTTAATGTAATTAAAAATACTTTAGTCTACAGCCATCTATGGTTTTTGCAACTCCCTAAAGCTATGGCATGTGTTTCCAGACATATATAAGCTAGCTTTTCATGTTTGCACCTTATTTCCCTGTACAGTGAGTGCTTCATGTCGGTCATTGGGGTGTATTCACTAAACTGTGGTAAGAAAGTTATGTACATAAATTTCTTACACACCATAAAGAGCGTGATGCATTGCATGTAATGAATTGCATTCTGCTATCCTCTACATTCTGCGGTAGGACGATGTAGTGAATACACCCTATTGTGTTCACAGCTTACAACTGCAGGGACTATATTAAGCCAAATTTGTGCTCCTTAAGCCTCATACCCATGAGGTGATATTAGCGGCAATGCTACCCAATGTCAGGGAACATTGTTTAACACTAGCATGTTAAACAATGTTTCCCCCTCGGCGATCGCGCATTGTTAAGCAACGGACACGCCGGATCGGATTGTTAAGATCCCCGATGACTCAGCGCAAAGTACCACGATCGCTTACTTCCTGTTTGCGCCTGTCAGGAGCTGGAAGAGGTGTTGCTTGACGACCGTCATCAAGGGGACATCGCTGGACCCGTCGGGTTGTATGTAGCTTTAGCCCAGGTTCAGACACAGCCAATTCCCATCTAGAGCTGGAAGCGGAGGGATAGTGCCAAGGACAAGGTAGCTAATGTTTAGAAATACCTAACAGTCTTTTCAGTGCTTATACTTCTGAAGGTAACTTTTTTTTTTTTTCCTCATTGGTACAAGGAAGTGTTTGCAACAAGGGAGACCATTTGGCTTGAGGGGGGACACAATAAAAGTAAACCTAAAACAACGAAAAAATAAAATGTATACATACCTGGGGCTTCCTCCAGCCCCCTACAGGCTGATCGGTCCCTCGATGTCGTCCTCCACTGCCTGGATCCTCCGCTATGGGTCCCAGTAAGTGAGCAAGTTGAAGCATAGTGCGTATGCGCCCCATCGCGCTCCCGCCACCGCCTGCTGCAGACTGGCTCAATTACCGGGACCCATAGCGGAGGATCCAGGCAGCAGAGGAGGACGGCAAGGGATCGATCAGCCTGCAGGGGGCTGGAGGAAGCTACAGGAATGTATACACGACTTAAGAGTGATAGGAAAGGATTATCAGAAAAAAAATAGGTGGTGCCACACATGTTAAATATAGAGTGACAAAGTTCCAGTAACCCAGCTTTTCAGTGCTAACGGGTGCATGTCCTGATTTTCAATGGCCTATATTGTGTCTTAATTTGCCTCAGAATGTATTACAGCTTTGTCATTTACCCCACAGTAGGTCCTCAGATTTGTAGTACTTGTTAACCACTAACGGAGGTAGTAATCACCTCTGACAGAGACTGTGGCCACCTACAGTATGACTGCTGGGAAATATTGGAAGCTCCCTATGACTGCTGGAAGATATTAGAAGCCATCTATTACTGCTGACAGATACCGGAAGTCATCTATGATGGCTGGCTGATATTGAAGGCCACCTATGACTGCTGGGAAATACAGGAAGCTCGCTATGACTGCTGGCAGATGTGGGGAGCCGACGAAGACTGCTAACAGAGACTGAGAGGCCATTTGTGACTGCTCACCCTGTAAATATTGTAAGACTGAGGGGTTCTGATAAGAACTGTCGGGCTACACTGTTACTCCCTTGGCAAGCACTCCTGCATAGCTTCTTCTCAAAGATGCAATTCCTGAGAACTTGACCTTTCTAGTTCCACCTCCCCCAAACTTGCCCAGTCAGTAAGAGGAAAGCAAGGTTAAGGAGATTGTGTTCTCAGTAATTGCTGCTTAGCAAAAAGGATGGGCCACAGGAGTGATGGCTGGATTAGTAATAGTGTGGTCCTATCAGCATACGAACATGGCCCCCCAAACAGCCCATCTTATAGTGGACCAAAACTCATGCACAGCAGACAATGAACAGTCTCTATTTCGCATATAGTTGCTGAAGAAATTCACTTCTCTGTGTTTGTTTAACCAGATCAAACTGTCTAATTAGCTCTGCCTTGGAAGCTCTCCCCATACAGTAAACACTGAGACTTGACCCTTTAAAGAAGAACTGTAACCAAGGATTGAACTTCATCCCAATCAGTAGCCAATATCACCTTTTCCATGAGAAATCTTTACCTTTTCTCAAACGGATCATCAGGGGGCTCTGTGTGACTGATATTGTGGTGAAACCCCTCCCACTGTGTGATGTCAGCACCTGGGTACTGACATTACACTGTGGAAGTCTTGTTGCATTGTGGGAAATAACAGCTGTTTCCAACTACCAAGATAAGCAGCATCTCCTTCTATAGACATCACCTGCCAGCAGTTAAAGATGTCGCCATGTTATAAATGTCAGAATGTAAATCAGGGAGAGGAAAGATTTAACAATGGGCAAACACTGACTACATAATCTATAAATACTGAAATTATTGTAAAAATTAAGCACTATTTTTTCATTACGTTATTTTCACTGCAGCTTCTCTTTAAGTACTCCCTGTAAAAGGCCATCACAGTGATCATGGTGCAATGCGGCAGGTCCAGGTGAGGTAACGCACTGCATCCAGTGCATTACCGGAGGACTTGTGTGTATATCCCAGAAGTGAGGCATACTTTCAATGGCAAGTATGCCTCACTGATTTTGTAGCGCCATGGCTACAACGCATTAAAGATTGCACCACACCATTTGTAAAAGCAGTCTTAGATTATATTAACATCACTGTATCTTGTGATCTTACTAATTTAAATAATGTCATCTGTATATACTGTTTTTGCTAGAAGATTTTGGGGATCTCAGTTAAAATCTATCTTCATTTACACCTATTCCACCTTGCCTGATAGCATCTTATTACCACTAGTGATGCTTGGACCAGCTTAATCACTATCATAATGTTCATGTACAGTCAGCCTATTACCTGTACGAATGTTGCAGGATTTTGCATGTCCCAGTCTGGTTGGTGCATATCAAATAGAACAACAGAGTAGCCTAACTTTGTCAAGGCACAGCCAAGGTTCTGTCCCAGATATCCTGCACCCCCGGTGACCAGCACCTTTGAAATTTCATAAGTGCCAGGATGTGCGCTTGGCATACAAGGGAGACCTCTGCTTTGGTGTGGAACCACGCCATTCGATCGTACTGTCCTACATGGCAGAGAATTCCGGATACATTCCGAGCAGAATTCTTCCTTCCCAATCCTGTTCCTCAGATCCTCCAGCTCATATCCAGTCCTTGTCTCCCTCATGATACAAACAAGCAAAAAAAATCTGTGGATAAAAGATAACACACATAAACTACTGTATGCAAAACAAAGGTAATCAATAAACATAGGTCTCATATACATGCAGATCCCTCGCCATCTGTTGGGGCAATTGTTCATTCCCACCAATTTTCTTATAGCTAATGCATCACATGGGAGTGCCAAATCAAAATAAACACATGTACGGTGGCTCTTCTGTCTTATTATGTGATCCCAGCAAACTCTGCCCGGTTTCCCAATCCTGTCACATTACACTGAATAGTTTTCTGAACATCCACACAGCATTGCATGTAAAACCGATTCCTTGACTGCTTAATAACTGATAAAACAACTATGTATTATAATCCACCCCTTCCCCATTCCATAAGACAATAAATGTTACTTGGCAGACTACCCAGCAAATATGTTTGTATGGGGATCACTGGCAAACTGACACCTGAAGTGATCATAAAAGACTATTTCAGGTGAAAATAAACTGATAGTTTATGTACCTTAATCACTTATGTGGCTTTAGACGGATTATCTACGTCCTGCAGGACTTCAGTTCCTGCCCAGTAACGTAGATAATTGTCTATTGTGGCAGATGGCTGCCACGTGCTCCCGCTGCCTGTGAGAACGTTGTTCCCATTCAATGAACTAAGTCCCCGTGTCAATGATTGCCGGCATCAATGACATGCCTGCTGTCATTGTAAGTAGCGAAGTAACACGTCCACGCATTACTTCCTATTCGCATACTAATACTATGATAACAGGAAATAATGTGCGAGAACATCTTGTGGCTAAATAGTAAAATTACACCTACAAACATTTATTTAAAAAAAAAATAGCAATTTAAAAAAAAAATACATAGCTGGCAGGCTATGGAGAGGAGGCTGCCAGCCAACCAGCTCTGCTCCAGTAAACAGGGCCGCATTGCTATAGTAATTAGACATCCATGGCTACAATTACTAGGTTATGCCTAATGATGTTGATCCAGGGATTTTATCTGATTGCCATCTGGAGTCGGGAAGGAATTTTTCCCATTTGGGGCTAATTGGACCATGCCTGGTGGGGTTTTTTTCGCCTTCCTCTGGATCAACAGGGGTATGTGGGGGACGGGCTGGAGTTGTACTTTGTACTGGTTGAACTCGATGGACGTATGTCTTTTTTCAGCCAAAATAACTATGTAACTATGTAACAAATAGTTACCTTATGGACTGAACTTGTATATTACTGTTAATTTTTAAAATATGGGCTTGTAATTAGTGATGGACACAGAACTGAAAAATGCACCTTTATTTCCAAATAAAATATTGGCACCATACATTGTACTAGGGAAATATTTTAAACATTGCAATAACTGGGACAAATGGGCAAATTAAATGTGTGGGTTTTAATTATGGTAGCATGTATTAAAACTATAATAGCCGAAAACTGAGAAATAATGATTTTTTTCAATTTTGTTCTAATTGTTCCTGTTAAAATGCACTTAAAATAAAATAATTCTTAGCAAAATGTACCCCCCCAAGAAAGCCTAGTTGGTGGCGAAAAAAGAAGACATAGATAGTTTTGTTGTGATAAGTAGTAATAAAGTTATTGGTGAATGAATAGGAGGAGTGGTGACAGGTGAAAATTGCTCTGGTACAGAAGGGGAAAAACCCCTCAGTAGTGTTCATTTTTGAATGCATATGATGATTGTAAATTTGCATTAGCAGTGCACAGCATTTTGTGTTTTGCGTGGTCCCAGTTGGTTCATGGTTAACAACTGGGTCATTTCAGTGTGGCATATCAACTTGCCGGTATTGTAGCATATTGTACTGGCTGGAAACAGCTTTGATAAGTCTGTCCAGGGCTTCCAAAGTTACTGTACTGAGGACTGTAGTGGATGACACTTAAAGCGACACTGAAGCGGAAAAAAAATTATGATATTAAGATTTGCATGTGTAATACAGCTAAGAAATAAAACATTAAGATCAGATACACCAGTCTAATTGTTTCCAGTACAGGAAGATTTAAAAAACTCCAGTTGTTATCTCTATACAAAAAACCCATTAAGCTCTACGACTTTCAAAGTCGTGGAGAGGGCTGTTTTCTGACTTTTATTATCTCAACTGTTAGTTAATTTTTTACTTTTTCTCTGCCAGAGGAGAGGTCATTAGTTCCCAGACTGCTCTGAAATAATCATTTTGAATGCTGAGTGTTGTGTAATCTGCACATATTATAGAATGATGCAATGTTAGAAAAAACACTATATACCTGAAAATAAAAATATGAGAATATTTTCTTTGCTGCTAATCTTCTAGTAATTATTCATAGTACACAACCAATTGATTATATCATATATTTTTTTCGCTTCAGTGTCTCTTTAAGAGTGGGAGAACCTAAATAAATCAGGTCCCTAATGCTGGGAATACACGTTTCGTTTTTGCCTTCGTTTAAACCTTCGTTTCGATTGTGCCTTTTGTCCTTTTCGATCCCGAAATAATCGATCGTACGGTTAATATCACCACCCACGGTTTCGTTTTTTTTTCGATTCTGATGGTTTCGTTTTTCCAATGATCGAAGGCTGCAAAGAAATGAAACGTAGTACAGGGACGGACGGCATAAACGAATATATAATCGATCTGAACAGCCATGAAGCCTACCAATGGCTCGATTAGATGGATAAAGAGAGATAATATCAAACATGTTCGATCACTAGTCGTTCGTTTTTGGGGTCTATTAATCGAAACTATAATGAGATTATGACTATTTTCACATACGTTTTCAACACTCGATTCATTTACCGAACGAATCGAAGGCTAAAACCAAGGCAAAAACGAAACGTGTATTCCCAGCATAAGCCAGGAATACAATAACAAGGGGGAACTCAATTACTGCCCTTTAGTCACGTGTTAACGTCAATCAAGATTTACCGAAGGCTACATCTATCTAATGGTGTTGGAGATGTTCACAGTTATGGTCTATCACCCAGGGGCTCAATCGCTAAAACAAATTGATAGTAATGATGGCAATTTTTTTCAGTAGCAGAAAAGCGTCTGACCACAGTGACGAGTAGCTGGCAGCTGGCCATGTGAACCTGCCCTAAAGCATTGCGAATGGATTTTCATCTGGCTATGGATCCCTTCTGGGGTTTAGCACAATCCTCTTAAGATAAAGCATCGCAGAGTGGTTAAAGTGTACCAGAGCTGACAAAATGAAAAAGATTTATACATACCTGGGGCTTCCTACAGCCCCATCTGCTCCGATTGCTCCCACGCTGCCGTCCTCCACTGCCCGCAGCTTCAGGAACTGGGTCCTGTCACTTACGTCAGTCGACTCCAGTCTACGCAGGAGAAGTGTGCTCTTCGTGTATCTCTACAGCAGCCACTGGAGAGATACGTAGAGGGAGCACTTCTCCGGCGTAGACTGTAGTTGACTGACGTCAGTGACGGGACCCGGTTCCCAAAGCTGCGGGCAGTGGAGGACGGCGACATGGGAACAATCGGAGCGGATGAGGCTGGAGGAAGCCCCAGGATGTTAATCAGAAGATCACACCAGTGTTTTATAATATCTTGTACACATGCTAAATGGTTCTTCGATGAGGGAACTGTTCAAGGCTGCTTCTGCTGAATTGCCGGTTCAAGTCATCCAAGCTGCGGCCAAGTCCATTGTTCTACCGTCCTTACCCCTTCTACGAGCATCGCTGCAAGTTATCCTTTGGCCCCCTTCCATAGCAACAGAACATGTTGCTAAAAAACAGGGAAGCACTCCCAATCAGGCTGCAACTGAAATGAAAACAGAGGTGTGCACCGCCCCCCCCAGGAACTGAAATACACATCTTCAATACAAATCAGATGTAATAAATTGAATGCAGACGGATACAGATGGATGCAGCTAGCCATAAGGAGACTTACATTTATGTACAACAGGAAATATTGGCAGCACTGCCACATACAGGCTGCACCCGAGTTGACCAGCTACATAGATGTGCAGGTCCCAAAACACGGGCAGATTATACAACTTCCATTCAAAACAAATGCAGCAAATGAAGTACATTAGCTTCCAAAACAGTTTGCACGCAAATTGTTAAGTACTAGACTCTTCCACTGCAATGACGTGCCCTCACAGAAGAGACCTAACCACTAACTAACAATTAAAACATAGTATAAACTGGAGGCAGCGTGCCATAAATGGTCTACACATTTTCTAAAGATATTCTATTTTCCCTTTTTTCCCTGTTCTTTTGAAAATGTATAGGCCATTTATGGCTAGCAGCCTCAGGTTCATACTATGTTTTAACTGTTAGCTAGTGGTTAGGTCTCTTTTATGAAAGCACGTCATCGCCGTGAATAGTGTAGCACAATCTGTCCCAATCCCTGCGGGCGACAGTAATTACCCATGTATACCCTCCTTAAAGGACACATCCGAGCTGCATTAAAAAACAAAAATCTACTTACCCGGGGCTTTCTCCAGGACCTGGCAGCCGTCCTGTGCCCTCGTCGCAGCTAAGCTTCCCACCAGTGCAAGATTCCTACTGCACCTGCGCAAGCGGCTCTTGTAGTCGCGCTGACGTCATCCGGACTGACGTCATCCGGACTGTGCAGTACAGTCTGGATGACATCAGTGTGACTCCGTGAGCCGCACGCTAAAGCGCAGTAGATGATGACGTGGAAAGGTCGGCAACTGCACTCGAGGGGACCGGGAGCCACTGGATCTGCGGCAAGGGTACAAGATGGCTGCCAGGGGCTGGAGGAAGCCCCAGGTAAGTAGATTTTTGTTTTTTAAGTCGTCAGGGCTGCTTCCCTCCCGCTTGGCCAATACACATCATCACGCCGCCCGGCATTAGATTCCTGCGCATGCGCAATTCTCTAATATTGAACCGCACATGCGCAGGACTCTCACGCTGGCCGGCGTGATGACGCATAGCCAGTTGGTGGGATTACACATATCTGCAAAGCGGGAAGCAGCCGTGATGACTGGCCAAAGTCAAACAATAATGGAACCGACTGATATTATTAATGTAGTTGTTATGAATAGAGGTTATTAGTTAACACAACACTGTAATATGTAGGAGTGGCTTCAGGGCAACTCTGTGAATGTCCTTGAGTGGCCCAGCCAGAGCCCAGACTTGAATCTGATTTTTTGCCCAATGCCTGCCAGCAGTACAGATGCTGACCTGCAGGCTCACAGAGGATCAAACAACATGAGCAAATTATACTAAAAGGATAAATTATTTTGTGATCTCTCTTCTATTGTTTTAACTTCTCACTTTGCAATGTCTTGATTTTTTTTTTTCCCGCTACTATTTTTTTTTTTCCCGCTACTATTTTTTGGTAAAGTTCCTCTCTACATAACATTCTTTTACAAAACAAAATAATATAAAATGCTTAACCTAAATGGTTACAGAAGAACATTTATTACATGTATTATAATTTTTCTGTAATGTCACCCGTAAGGTAAGATTATTTCTGTATTGTTAATTTTGCACTTCTAAAGGTGCGTACACATGCACTACAAAAGGTAACGACGGGTCCACCAGACGGTCTTTTAGCCAACAGTAGCGCGTATGTACGCACTGTCTGCGGACTGATAAGGCTGTTTCTGAACGATCAGCTCAGCAGATCGTTCAGAAATAGCCTTATCAGTTCGCTGACAGCGCGTTCACACGCGCTACTGTCGGCGAACCTGTCATTGCCTTTTGTAGTGCGTGTGTACGCACCTTTAGGGTGCGTACACACATGCAATGGCCAATCTCTGACAAATTCCACCTCCATGCAGTATGAGGGCATCCAGATTTTGAATAATATGAACAGATTGTGTAGCTAAGCTCTCATACAACATGGAGGTTGTAAAATTGGCCAATCAAAACTAAATGTGTGTACCAGGCTTTAGAAAAGGGTGCTTCACTTTTAATCACTAAGACGTTTGACGTTTTGTCAACTGCCATATAGTTAGTTACCCAACCACAGAATGTATTTATTGAGATATGTTTTTGAGGACTGAGGATTCTTGAGTAAATGCTACTTTAAATACAATTAAAGGGGAACTTCAGCCTAAACAAACATACTGTCATCAAGTTACATTAGTTATGTTAATTAGAATAGATAGGTAATATAATCTCTTACCCACCCTGTTTTAAAAGAACAGGCAAATGTTTGTGATTCATGGGGGCTGCCATCTTTGTCATGGGGGCAACCATCTTTTTGGTTGAAAGGAGATAACAAGGAGCAGGAGACACAGTTCCAACTGTCCTGCGTCCTGATTACCCCTCCCAGCTGCACACACTAGGCTTCAAATGTCAAATTCAAAATGTAAAAAAAAAAAAATTGCACCAAAACAACAGAACGAGAACAACAAAATCAGAAATCCCATCATGCTTTGCACAGCATCAGGGGAAAAAAGCCCGGGCAGTTTTCTTCTGTGCAGCTAAAAATGAGGCTTGTGTAAGAGAAACAAAGTTCTGATGCTGTGAAACTGTTAAAGAAACACCAAGCCTTTTCAGTGCTGCTGAGTCGATTTTTAGTCCGGAGGTTCACTTTAATAGAAATGCCTTATACTATTAACTGGCTTCACAGAAAGCAAAAATAACACTGAAGTAGTATACCTTTTACTAAAGGTTTTGGTCAGCTGCTTTAATTTTAATATTCTTTTAAACAGAACCCTAGAACCTTTTATATAATTCATAGAGTAGAGAAGAGATAGAGCAAGAGGCAGGTTTCTATAGCTGTCTGGGCCAGAGCTGTGACAAGGTCCTCCAGCAACCAAGGCTGAGACACCAAAGTGCGCACCTCCATCCCTCCCACCCCAGCCATCACACACTGATTGCTATTGGACTAAGGTGGCTCAGGGCCCCCAACCCCCCCAGCACCTTAAAGGCGTACTGTAGGGGAAAAAGAGTTGAACTTACCTGGGGCGTCTTATGGTCCCCGCAGACGTCATATGCCCACGCAGCCACTCACCGATGCTCCTGTCCCCGCCTCCGCTTCACTTCTGGAATTTCTAACTTTAAAGTTGGAAAACCACTGCGCTTGCGCGGCCGTGTCCTCGCTCCCGCTGACGTCACCAGGAGTGTATTGTGCAGGCCCAGTATGGTATGCGCACTAGCAGTATGCTCCTGGTGACATCAGCGGGAGCGAGGACACGGCTGCGCAGGCGCAGTGGTTTTCTGACTTTAAAGTAGGACATTACAGAAGTGAACCAGAGGCGGGGACCGGATCATCGGTGAATGGCTGCATGGGCACAGGACGTCTGCGGGGGACCATAAGAAGCCCCAGGTAAGTTCAACTCTTTTTTTTCCCCTTGAAAAGTCACTGGGCAGGAAGCATAGGAATATTCCATACCTAGAGAGCAATAAAAAAAAATCCTGTTAGTTTGAACTAGAGATGAGCATCCAAATTTTGCGGAATTCTGATTTCCGAATTCTTAAACAAAAAATAGTTTATTGAAAACATCAAGACAAGGCAAGCGCAATTTGTACAATATACACTTGAGATCAATGAACTATCCAGTGGACTCAGCATATCGCATTAAAAATAATACATCATAGTACCTGTCACAGGAGCCCTAGTGGTTGGAACGCAAATTGCCTTCCAATCGGTTTCAGCACACAGACCATGCAAACTGTGGTCGCAATCGGTGCACGGAAATCAACAAATTTTGGGCAGCAGCCCGACTAGAAGGGAGCCTGTGAGGTACGGTAATTACAACTTACACACTATTTCAAGGTATATCTGCCACCACCACTGCTGTCTGTATTGAATGTAAGTTACACATTTTAGCGTAGCTGCTGCCAGGGCAAAGACATTTGCTTTTAACTTAGGTCAGTTTAGTGTTAGGACATCTGCTCTGGAGATTTACCTCAACGTTGGTGCAGATGTCCAGTATATCTATATTTTTGCATGCAAAACTATGATGGAAGCTAAAATTTCTCCATGGACCAGTATTGCATTGTTTGGATGCGGGCGTACATTTTAGTCCAGGGGGGGCGGTGTGCGCCACAGCGATTAACCATTCAATTGTACAGTATTGGGTCAGGGATGCGCAGCCTTTTACCTATATTTTGTTTCCACAGTCCTGTAACTACCAGGCTAGCAGCACCCATTGTGCTATCCTGTTTTGCATGGTAAGTATTTAGTTTGCATATGTTTTGCATCTGTCTGATTGCTGAGTGTGTATTTGAGCTATTTAAGCGGTGCATATGAGGTGATGAGTCATTCAGATGCGGTCCATATTGGTGAGCGCTTGCTTTGTTTTCTGCTGTCTGTATTGAATGTAAGTTACACATTTTAGCGTAGCTGCTGCCAGGGCAAAGACATTTGCTTTTAACTTAGGTCAGTTTAGTGTTAGGACATCTGCCTTGGAGATTTACCTCAACGTTGGTGCAGATGTCCAGTATATCTATATTTTTGCATGCAAAACTATGATGGAAGCTAAAATTTCTCCATAGACCAGTATTGCATTGTTTGGATGCGGGCGTACATTTTAGTCCAGGGGGGGCGGTGTGCGCCACAGCGATTAACCATTCAATTGTACAATATTGGGTCAGGGATGCGCAGCCTTTTACCTATATTTTGGTCCCTACCGACCGACTGACTGACTGATCTTGCAAATAAAACGGTTAAAACATGCTGTATTCTGTCTAGATACCAACAATAGTAGCGGCTCCTCAGAGACCTGAGTTCAGTTTCTGTGTATGGCGGTATAGCAGGTGTAGCGGAACAGTAAACGACTTTGGTAAAGTCTTTATTTACGTGCAATATAAATAATTAATATATACAGAAAACTATTAAAATCAACAATTATTGAAACGTTAATAGCCAGTATGAGATAAAAAGGGAGAAAATACTTAGGGTTTGTGGAAATATGTCCGTTTTGGGAAAATCATAAAGTTCTTGGTTCAGTTCAGTTAGTAACAAAGTTCTTTGTTCCAGAGCAAGTCCAGACAAGATGGCTTCCTCAAAGTGGCAGCAGCTTTCACAAAGGTGGAAAATGGAGGAATGAGGGAGGGGTCCCTCGCAGACACCTTTGAACAATGTACATCTTTGGGTGGAGTCTCAAGTACAGCCCAGGGGTTGGACAGGGGCGGTTAGCTCCCTGGGTGGGTTTCCCATGCCCACCAGATATGACATTTGTCATATCTCAGCTTACGCTTTCCGCACACACATGACCATCACATATTCATATACCTCAGAATATGCCAGTTCATATGATACCAAACTTGCTTAGGGTAGAGGATTCAGTTCCTGAGAAGTTTAATAACTGGGTTGTAGGGGCCCCGGGCCCCTCTCATCTGGTATCAAGAGATTCAGCATGACCCTACGGATCCAATGAAACTGCTCTCATACTGCTCTCACGATTAAAGCGCGCATGCGCCGTACTTTCACGCCGGCCGCTGTGATGACGCGAGGCAGCCGGCGTGGTGACGTCAGCCGCGTCATATGCGGAAGAAGGAACCCGACACTCGGCCGAGTGTCGCCGGGCTACCGCCAGGCAGCCATTCCGGAGCGGGGATTAGGAGAGGAGCCAGGACGCCGTCGTGGGACCTCCCGACCAGCACTGGGCTGGAGAAAGCCCCGGGTGAGTACAATTTTCATTTTTAAGTTCAGCTCGGAGTCCCTTTAAGAAGTCGCTCTCTGTAGACAGCAAAAAAAAAGGGGGTTACAGCCCTCCACCAGGGGTGGACTAGACAATAGTGTAGAAGCTTGAACAAAGGCACCAAAAACAACATTTAATTAAATTTTATTTTTGATATTAAATAACAGCATTGTGCATGTTTGTCTATTGAGGAGGTAAGTCCACCACTACCTCTTTTAAACAGTTTTTAGATGGTTTTATTATTTTTTGTTGTCTGGGCATGTATCGGTAGATTGGGAGTTATATTTGACCATTCTGTTAAGGGTTAGGTATGCTTGGTGTAGGATATACGATTTCCAAGTTCTTAATTGGAAACCAGTTTTCCGTGGCAGAAATCTGGTATTTGGAATCTGGAGAGTGGAAATTGGAATTCCGCAGCTGCATTACCGGGACTAGGAATTTTTAGGCCAATCACAAGACTTGGAAGTATTAGGCCAATCGAAAAATCCATATTGTACCATGGAAATCGGAATTCCGTGGAATGCCGAGTACCAAGAGTCACAGTTTTTAAGCCCATTAGAAAACTTGGTAGTATTGGGCCACTCAGAAAATCAGTATTATCAGGAAATATGAATTCCATGAAATACAGAGTACCAAGACTTAAAGGAAACATCCAAGGAGGCAAAAAAAAAATTCACTTACCTAGGGCTTCCTCCAGCCCGAGGCAGCCATCCTGTGCCCTCGCCGCAGCTCCGGAGGCTCCCGGTCTTCTCCGCTGCAGAACCCGACCTCGCCAGGTCGGGTTCCGGGTCGGCCTCTTCTGCGCCGCACAGTGCGGGTCACGTGGTCCGGCCGACGTCATTAGGACTGTACTGTGCAGGCGCAGTACCATCCTGATGACATCGACTGGACCACATGACCCGTGTGGTGGAGCGCAGAAGACCCCGACCTGGCGAGGTCGGGTTCTGCAGCGGAGAAGACCGGGAGCCTCCGGAGCTGCGGCGAGGGCACAGGACGACTGCCACGGGCTGGAGGAAGCCCCAGGTATGTGGATCTTTTTTTTTTTTTTTTGCCTCCTTGGACCTTTACTTTAACCCCAAGTTATCAGAAAATGGAACCGCACACCTGGGTGTATGGGTGCTGGTGCAAGACTCCAAGGCTGCTCAATAAAATAAATCAATGAAGGAATTCGCACACAGACTTTCAGGAACAAAGTGCAGAAGTTTATTGTCCCATCACACACACGCAATTACATCTGACCCAAAAGGCCGATGATCAGTTCAGGGCCACTAGGGGTCCCCTTTTTCAAGGCATAGGGCAGGCCCCGACGTTTAGGCAGGACGATCGTTTAGGCCCCACAGTGACCTCCCCTAACACTGACCTATCCCTCCCCCAGCACTTACAGTGACCTCTCCCATTGCCATTACCCACAGTGACCTCTCCCACACCCAGCATCCACAGTGACTTCTCCCTCTCTCAGCAACCACTTTCTGCCAATTCCACTTAAATGCACCCAGAAACCACTGTAATCAGCTCTCATATGGCTCTCTGTACCAATTAGCACTCACATGGCACCCACTACTTTTTAGCACCATCTGCTACTCATTTTGCACCCAATACTGCTTAGCACCCACTGCAAATTAACACCCAATTCAACTTAGCATCCACTACAACTTAGCACAAACTGGACCTTGGTACCCACTGCAACTTGACACTAACACAGATTGCGCTTTGGCACCTCAGCACCCACTGCAACTTAGCAAACACCGGACCTTTGCATCTTACCACCCATTGCATCTGGGCACCCATTGCACCTTGGCACTTAATGCAATTTTGCACCTACTAATGTTTGTAAACTCTGCACATTGGCAACCACTTCTTCTTTGCATGAAAAGAAGCTTGGGTGCTGATCAAGAAGGACAGAGGTCACATTAATGATAGGTGAGTCCTTGCCTACATCAGGCTCCACTGTGCCCATTCTAACAGTGGGCACCTATCGCTGCTGATTTGAGGGTGGTGGAGCCAAAAGACTTAGTTGGAAGGAGACACAAATTTTTCCTCATACTGCTATAAAAGAAGGGGGGGGGGGGGCAAGGACAGCCTAATACTGCTTCCTGGAGAGGGGGTATTACATACACAATTTAGCACGATTGATTTATTGCTTGGGGCCTTTTTCAAATGTGAGCATGGCCTTGCTGTAGCTAAAACAGTTATTGATTTTAATACTGTATATTTATGTCCCTGGAGACTTCATCTTAGCTGCATGTTTAGTATTGCTTTCTGCTGCATTTGTAAGCACAAAGGGATATCATCCAATGAAAAATACAACCAGTGTTATAGTGATAAACAGTAAACATAGTTACATAGTTAGATTGGCTGAGAAAATACATCTGTTTTGTCCATCAAGTTCAATCAGAAAAATTGGTACAACACTGTCCTGCACCCTCACATATCCCAGATGATCCAAAGAAAGGCAAAAAAAAACCCTTAACTACTTGCCGTCTGCCTAACGCACATTGACAGAGGCAGTGTGGCTCTGTTGTTCCTCTGTGCTGCCATGTGGCGTCATCTCCCGAGGAGCGTGATTTGACCGGAGCTCGCACGAGCGCAAGCTCCCGTCACCGTAAACAAAGAGCCCCAACGATCAGCCTGCCAGGGACTGAGCAGTGCTGGCAGGCTGTTATTTTATTTAGAAAGCAAAGGACATTTATATAGCACTGACATCTTAAGCAGCGCTGTACAGAGAACAGTCCTTTCACTTAACCGTCCCTTGTAGAGGCTCACAATCTAATCGCTGCCATAGCCATATGCCAAAGTCGTAAATTTAAAAAAAATCAAAAACATACATATAAGTTAATTGGCTTCCCCCTAAATTGGCCCTAGACTAAGATACATACACTACACAATACATGCATAAACATGTAGAGATGGCCCAAACCTCTGATTTTCGGTTCGGGAACCGTGAACGCGAACTTCCGCAAAAATTTGGTTCGCTCGAACTTTTGCGAACCGCAATAGACTTCAATGGGGAGGCGAACTTTGAAAACTAGAAACACTTATGCTAGTCAGAAAAGTGATGGAAAAGATGTTTCAAGAGGTCTATCACCTGGAGGGGGGCATGGCGGAGTGAGATAGATGCCAAAAGTCCCGGGGAAAAAAATCTGGATTTGACGCAAAGCAGCGTTTTAAGGGCAGAAATCACATTGAATGCTAAATTGCAGGCCTAAAGTGCTTTAAAACATCTCGCATGTGTATACATCAATCAGGGAGTGTAATTAGAGTACTGCTTCATACTGACACACCAATTCCCTGTGTAACGCACCGCAAACAGCTATTTGTGTAGTGACAGCCGTGCTGGACTGGTGCACCCCCATGACGAGAGTGCAGGTGATGGCGGTTTTCAAGCCCATATGGTCGCAGGGCTGTGGTAGCTCAACGATAGAACAACAGTGACTATCCAGCTGATCAAATTTGGTCTGTCCACAATGAAGCAACAACCTTATTAACTTGGGTGTGCCCCCCCCCCCCCCCCCCCCCCCCGAGACACTCATAGAGCCATCGGTCATTGCTTCATTGAGATACGCAAGCCCCTTCACCGCGGCAAGGTAATGATCACGAAGGGGAATTGGCACATGTACATGCCTTTTGTTTTGTTGTTGCAGCTGCAGTGCAGCCAGAAAAATTAGGCAGGCATGCGCACGCATCAGAAAAAGTAGTATAGCAGCGGCCTAAAAAATTCAGGAATCCACCTGGAGTCCTGGACCCTGTTGGTGGTGGCGGAGAAGGCAGTCAAGCAGTGTTAAAGGAAAATTAACTTACACATGAGACATTCTCCATTAAGTGCCAAAAACGTTCCTCTGGGACACTTTAAAATGTGTATCTAGAGGAGTTCTGATTCTGGTAAGTAATAGGAAAAAAAAGGTAAAACAGAAAAGGATTGTTGAGCTTCTGGCCCACCTACAATCAGAAGAAGCAGAACATAAAATCTGGCCCTTATCTAAAACTTTGCTTAAGCTCACAAAGATTAAGACAGAACTAAATCAGTTGCTTGATAACAAATGTTCACAGGAGTACAAAAATTTAAAAAAACAGTTCATACACGGGAAGAACAAACCAGGTAAAATACTATCAGACCTACTCAACAAAAAACAAAGAAATAACTTCATTCACCAAATAAAAAATCATGATGGAAGCATTGTTCAGGACACCGAAACCATAGGTAAGATATTCTCTAGTTTCTTTGAAAGTATATACAACACTGACATACCAAAACCCACAAACACAAGAGAATATTTAGAAAATATTAACCTACCTGTCTTAGATAACAGTGACCGCGAAATGCTCGAAACACCAGTGACTGAAAGTGAATTTCTGGAAACAGTGTCTAAGCTTCAGAAGGGGAAAAGCCCGGGCCCTGACGGTTACTGCATAGAATTCTATCGGCACTTTGCTCATATTTTGGCCCCTCTTTTCTGCAACTTGGTCAATAACAAAGAAGGAACTGCTACCTTCTCAAAAGAATCTAACCAAGCTATACTAACACTAATCCCTAAAGAAGGGAAATCAAATTTAGACTGTGCAAACTTCAGGCCAATTTCACTATTAAATTGCGATGTGAAAATCTATGCAAAAATATTGGCAAATAGACTGACCAGGGTTGCCGATAGAATTCTGGGCAAACAACAATCGGGCTTTGTCAAAAATAGCCAAATTCAAGACAATATCTACGCTGCAACAAATCTGATCCATACTTGTAAAAAGAGAAAAATAGAAGCAGTTATGGTTGCAGTAGATGCAGAAAAGGCATTTGACCGTCTATCAAGGGAATTTGTCTTTGCTATATTGGAAAGATTGGGTCTGGGCCGGAACTTTATAAACAGAATAAAGAAATTATATATCAATCAAAGTGCAGGCGTCAATATAAACGGATCCGTATCCAATACTTTCAATATTAAGAATGGGGTTAGGCAAGGTTGCCCATTGTCTTCATGGCTCTTCAATTTTAGTTTAGAAGCATTTATACAACTAATTCAGAATGACAACATGGTTAAAGGAGTTACAACAAAGACGGAGGAGATTAAAATACTTGCCTACGCCGATGATTTATTACTAACTTTGATCAAACCAATCCAATCCATCGCCAGGTGTGAGAAACTTCTCGAGGTATTCTCGTTGCACTCTAATTTTAAGATTAACCAGGTTAAAACTATAATCCTGAATTTGGGTTGTTCACATGACACCGTGAATGCTATTAAAACACACAGTAAATTTAGATGGAGTGATCAAGCAATTAAATATCTTGGTATTACCCTCACTAGAGACCCTAACGACCTGTTCACGGCTAACTTTTCTAAGACTGTTAAAGAGTACAAGGGTAAACTCCAATCATGGGATCGACCCTGTTTTAATGTCATCGGTAGGATCAGCATATTAAAAATGCTGGTTTTACCAAAACTTATTTTTCTCTTGCGGAGCCTGCCAGTGGCTATCCCCAACTCATGGTTCCAAAACTGGCATAAAATTTTTCAAAATTTTATCTGGAGTAAATCCAGACGTAGAATTAGTTATAAACTTATTTCTAGGCAGAAAGAGGAGGGAGGCCTAGCCGCACCAAACATTATAAATTACTATAGAAGTGCACACTTGGCAAGGGTCTTGGACTGGAAGATAGAATCTTCCCCCATTGGATCTGGTAAAGCTTGGTCCATCTTAGAAAAGGACGAATGTAACTTAGATTTAATTTTCTCGTGGATTCCAGTAAACATCTATAAAGTTTACTCCACTACGGATCACCCTTTGATTAAACCAACAGTAAAAAACTCTTTTTTGGTTCGTCTCAAAATGGCACAAAGACACAGGCCCATCCCCACTTACCACTTTAAGGGAGAATCCAGATTTCATGCCTGGCTTGGTGAGGTCCTGGTTTTCCAGAAACACGATAAGCCCCGATACGCGCATTATCAATCTCTGGGGAAACCCTGCATTGGGGATACCTGGCATATTAAACAATCGTAGGCAAAAGGAGACTTGGGGTACAATGCAAGCGAGAAGTTTTATACATAAATTAAAATTCAAGTTTGTCAGATTAAGGAACGACCCAAATATTTTTGAAAAACATATTCTCCTTAATAAAAAAATGGACAAAGCTTTATCCAAACTTAATAGACTTATTTGCCAAGGAGAAAGGCAAAATTTTACTCCACACTATTGTACAAAATGGGAAAGAGACCTCGGCCCTTTGCTTAAAAGTAAATGGCTCACGATTTGGCATAAAAATTGGATGATCCCGGATATTGATCTCCAGCTTACCCAGTACAAGACCATTGCTAGATGGTACATTACCCCGGAACGTATACAAAAATTTTCCAAACAAAGAGAATTGTGCTGGAGGTGTGGGCAGGAGGACGGGTCCGAATTGCACATGTGGTGGGCATGTCCCATATCAAAGACCTTTTGGGATAGTATAATAAGCTTTTGTAAAAACCTGCTAGAAGGGGGCTTTAAACTTTCTCCAAGTGAAGCTATTTTTGGCATATCTGAAGCAGGCGATAGTAAAGAAAGTGCTCTAAATAAAGAGCTAGGAACAAAAGTCGCAAAAAGAATGATAGTAGAAAAATGGAAAGACTCGACTCCCCCCCATCTCGATGACTGGTTGAGCAGAATGGATCGGTTGTGTGGCAGTGAAATCAACGGCGACACAGCAGATCACACACCTGACTTAGATTGTACTCAGTGGGTCAGATCCTATAGGGATACCTGGCTGTCAATTACAAAAAAATATATGGATAAGCAATAAGTATACATATAATAAGATGGGTTAGGGGCTACGCTGTATAACACGAGTGGGGGTAAGAGTGGACAAGTGGGGTGGTCAGGTGGGTTGGAACAGGTTAATATGGATGGGTTATGGGTTAAGGAAGGGTATGCTTGGTTGAATGTAAGAGTTTCTGAATGTGTATACATACTCGGTTGCAAGAACAACAGGTTATTACACCTCCCTTTCATTTAAGATATAGGGGATACAGGATATGGTAAGACATGGTTAATTCTGGAATGGGGAGGGTTGCGTAAGGGAAGGGGGGAGTTTATGGTTTTTGAAGCACGCATGACATAAATATAGTGAAATAAAGTTTCAACTATGTATGGCTCAAACAATGATGAAAGCATTTTTCAGCGCTGGTTTGGGCGTCCAAGCGACTAGACCATAAGCTGATAAACTTCCCATATCAAAAATGCATCTGAGTTTGAAGAAAAAAAAAAAAAAAAAAAAAAAGTGCCAAAAACGTAGAAATCTTTATTCACTTGGCCAAGGACTTTTCTCACAGCCAGCATATAGAGTCTGCAACTAACACAGGCCCTGCACAGCAGTAGAAAAGTGACTTTCTCCTGGCATGCAGGGACCTTTTAAAGCCTAATTATTATGATAAAATATTCCTCCTTTTGGGCAGTTCTTTCTGGTAAATGTCCAATTAGCATCATCTCGAGGTGTCTCAGTCCTCCTTTCTTGGGTGGGGTTATTTGACTTCTCTCTGTCCTCCATGAAAGTGAAAGTCAACTTTGGAGGAAGTCTTCTGAAATCAGTTCCTTGTTTCGTTTCCTTCAAAGTCACCCCCACCTTCAGAAAACTGGCTCAGACTGCTTCTTCCAAATTGTTTCTTTTGTGCCTAGTACACCATGACACTGAGGGGGAAAGGAGGTGTTCTGGAATTTCACTGCAAAGGACATAGGAAACTGTGCACAGTAAATGGTTCAAAAACATATATAACATATATTCAGTGATATTGTAATAACTCTTAGAGTGACACTTTAAGTAATGGAATTATTATTACCCTAACACACTAGTCTGATTCTGTGCATGTGGTCCTTATAGCCACATAAGAATATAAAGGATATATATATAAAGATTAATTATAAATCTACACAATTCTTTCCACAGCAGCCTGTGGGCAGAGGTGCTGTGTGGGGAGCGACTTAGTCTTGGGGCAGGCAGTCACACGGCGTGCAGGCAGAGATGCTGTGTGTGGGGACTGACTTAGTCTTTGGGCGGGCAGTAGCCCTCCGGGATCCATGCCTCATTCATTTTGATAAAGGTGAGGTACTGAACACTTTTGTGACTTAGGCGACTTCTCTTCTCAGTGACAATGCCTCCAGCTGTGCTGAAGGTCCTTTCTGACAGGACACTTGAGGCAGGGCAAGACAGAAGTTGAATGGCAAATTGGGACAGCTCTGGCCACAGGTCAAGCCCGCGCACCCATTAGTCCAAGGGTTCATCGCTGCTCACAGTGTCTACATCCACACTTAAGGCCAGGTAGTCGGCTACCTGCTGGTCCAGGCATTGGTGGAGGGTGGATCCGGAAGGGCTAAGGCGAGGCGTTGGACTAAAGAATGTCTGCATGTCCGACATCACCATGAGATCGCTGGAGCGTCCTGTCCTTGCCTGCATGGACATGGGAGAAGGATTACTGGCAGTGGTACCTTTATTGCATTGTGCTGTGACATCACCCTTAAACGCATTGTAAAGCATAGTTGCCAGCTTTTTCTGCAAGTGCTGCATCCTTTCTGCCTTCAGGTGAGTTGGTAAAATCTCCACCACTTTGTGCCTATACCGAGGGTCTAGTAGCGTGGCCACCCAGTACAGCTCATTCCCCTTGAGTTTTTTTTTTTATACGGGGGTCCCTCAACAGGCTGGACAGCATGAAAGACGCCATCTGCACAAAGTCGGATCCAGACGTACTATCCATCTCCTCTTGCTCTTCCTCAGTGACGCCAGGTAAGTCCTCCTCCTCCCCCCAGCCACTAACAATACCATCGGAACGTTGAGCAGCACAAGCCCCCTGCGACGCCTGCTGCGGTTGTTCTTCTGCCACCGTCTCCTCCTTCTCCTCCAAAGAAACGCCTTCCTCATCATCCGAGTATGACTCCTCTTCCCCACACGACTCCTTCTCCTCCTCCGCCCTCTGTCCTCCCGCAGGTGTTGAGGAAACATCTGGTTCTGATGAGAATTGATCCCACAACTCTTCCTCCTCTAACTGTTCCTTTTCACGCTCCTCCACAGCTTGATCCACCACTCTACGCACGGCATGCTCCAGGAAGTAAGCGTATGGGATCAAGTCGCTGATGGTGCCTTATGTGCGACTCACCAGGTTGGTCACCTCCTCAAATGGCCACATGAGCCTGCATGCATTTCGCAGTTGGGCCAGAACATCCCCATTTTCCAAGAGTGAGTCCTTCTACTGTAGTTGTAGAGGTACTGGGTGACGGCTTTCTCCTGTTCTAGCAGGCGAGAGAACATAAGGAGGGTCGAATTCCGGCGAGTCGCGCTATCGCAAATCAGGCGTCTCATTGGCAACTTGTTTTTCCGCTGAATATCATCAAAGTGTGCCATGGCCGTGTAAGACAGCCTGAAATACCCACACAACTTCCTGGCCTGCTTCAGGACGTTCTCTAAGCCTGGGTACTTTGACACAAATCTTTGAATGACTAGATTCAGCACATGTGCCATGCAGGGTACATATGTCAGCTTTCCCAAATTCAAAGCTGAAATGAGATTGCTGCCATTGTCACACACCACGTTGCAGATCTCCAGCTGGTGCGGGGTCAGCCACTGATCCACCTGTTTGTAAAGAGCAGCCAGGAGAGCTGCTCCAGTGTGACTCTCCGCTTTAAGGTAAGACATGTCTAAGATGGCGTGACACTGTCATACCTGACATGCAGCATAGGCCCTGGGGAGCTGGGGCTGTGTAGCTGGAGAGGAGATGGCAGCACCAGTAGAGTTGAACTGCCACTCAGCCAGGGAGGAGGAGGATGACGACAGCGAAGAGGATGTAGCAGGAGAAGAGGAGGTGGCAGGAGGCCTGTCTGCAAGCCATGGAGGTGTCACAAGTTGGTCCGCTGCACAGCCACGTACTCCCTGCTTGCCATCAGTCACCAGGTTGACCCAATGGGCTGTGTAAGTAATGTACCTGCCCTGACCGTGCTTGGCAGACCAGGCATCCGTGGTCAGATGGACCCTCGACCCAATGCTGTGTGCCAGAGATGACACCACTTGCCTCTTAACTTCACGGTACAGTTTGGATATCGCCTTTTTAGAGAAATAATTGTCGCCTGGTATCTTCCACTGCGGTGTCCCAATGGCCACAAATTTACGGAAGGCCTCAGAGTCCACCAGCTGGTATGGTAACAGCTGGCGAGCTAACAGTTCAGCCAAGCCTTGCTGTCAGACGCCGGGAAAGGGGGTGACTGGCAGAAATTGGCTTCTTCCACTCAAACATTTCCTTCACAGACACCTGGCTGCTGTGGGCAGAGGAGCAGGAACCGCTCAAGGTCAGAGGCAGAGTGGAGGAGGGTGGCTGTGAAGGTGCAAGGGAGAAAGCGGCTGAAGATGAAGGAGGAAGAGGAGAAGGAGGGTGGCTTTTCTTTTGTGTGCTGCTTTTTCTCAGGTGCTCTTCCCATTGCAGTTTGTGCCTTTTCTGCATGTGCCTTTCGTAAGGCAGTTGTCCCTACATGGGTGTTGGCCTTTCCACGGCTCAATTTTTGGAGGCAGAGAGAACAGATGGCATTGCTCTGATCTGAAGCAGACACATTAAAACATTTCCAAACCGCTGAGCCCCCCTGGGGTGATGACACTATGGTGGCATCAGCAGCTGACGTTGAAGGGTATGTTGGCTGGCGATAGGTGGCGATACATGGCACCGGACACTGCGCTTCGCTTGCTTCAGACACCTCCAAAACTGCACCAACAGCAGGTACTTCATCATCCTCCTCCTCACACGTTACGTCCATAGTGTCGCCTAACTCAGACATATGAGGTGGTGTAACTTTTCCTCTCTGCTCAGTTTTCCATCAGGTCCACCTCTGACAGGGCGCTCTCTGATTGGAGGATTTTGGTGATGCACCTCTGATTGGTCAGTAGACAGTATATAAGTTTGTATGTTATCTGATGAGTTTATGCAGTATTTGACAACTTGATAAAGAGCTACATCGCTCGAAACAGCGGTCTGTCGTTGTATCTTCTGCACAAGTCTGATGTGACCAATAAAGAAGCTGTAATTATACCGGTGGTGCCTGCAAGATCCTTTCTCTGCATTTGACGGCTCTGGTGGTGTGGAGGGCCGACTGCTTGGGCACACCATCTTCTATACATGGGTGCTGTCTCAAACCTCAATTCTGTCTTTGCCAGACACATTAAAAAATTTCCAAACCGATAGGTGGCGATACATGGCACCGGACACTGCTCTTCGCTTGCCTCAGACACCTCCAAAACTGCACCAACAGCAGGTACTTCATCATCCTCCTCCTCACACGTTACGTCCATAGTGTCGCCTAACTCAGACATATGAGGTGGTGTAACTTGCTTAGCGACTTCATCTGGTTGTAACAATAATGGCTGTGCATCAGTGATTTCCCCACCAAATAACTCCTGCGAACTGTCAAATGCAGCGAATGTGGTGCTTGTAGTAGCGCTGGTGGCTGCGGAAGATGAGGTGTTCTGTGTTAAATAGTCAACCACGTCCTGAAAATCTTGGGAGTTGATGGGACGTGCCTTCTTCTAAGCACTGCACTTTGGTCCAGGGCCGCACGAAATCACATCAGCACGACCTCGCACAGAACTGCTGGGTGGCCTTCCTCTGGGTCTGCCTCTACCTCTGCCTCTACCTGTTATGTCCATTTTGTCCATATCGGGGGGGGGGGGGATGAAGTGAAAGGTATGCACTGATTTGACTAATACAATGTGCAGTCACACAGGTGCAGTTAACAGGTATGCACAGAGTGATATATCACACTGCGTGCACTCACATAGGTAGGTGGGTGCACTGAACACAATAGGTAGGTATATGCAGTGATAGGTATTACAAATGTGCACCTGTCTCACACACACATACCGTGAACAGGTACAGTGACTGGTACAGCAGACGCCAAAGGGTGTATGACAGTACACCTGATTGGCTGACTGGCGTCTGCTGGTCAGATAGAGGCAGGATATTGCTCTAGCTGGAAGTTAGCAATTGTGTTTGTTGCAGTTGGCATTCAGATTAGAGGTGGTGGGGTGAGTTCCCTGGAGGTGAGAGGTCCAGGGCTTTCCCACACTTCCCTCTAGGTGTTGCATACATGGTGGTTTGGGGGCCCCAGTGAGTGAGAGAGACCTGGGGCCCCTGGGCTGTCATGTGGACCAGTGTTTGTGATTTTAAATTTCTTTTTTGCAGCTTCTAGGATGCAGTTGACAGGTGAGTGGTTAGGGAGGGGACTGTGTGGGAGATGTGCCTACACTGGGCGTCCCTGTGAACGATGCAATTCACGATTGCGTCCAACCGAAGCCTCCCACCTGAATGCTAATTTATGTAATTCCTGCTAGATTTGGTACAGCAGGCAAACGGTGTATGACAGTACACCTGATTGGCTGACTGGCGTCTGCTGGCCAGATAGAGGCAGGATATTGCTCTAGCTGGAAGTTAGCACATGCAGACAGGTATCAGACAGGCACAG
Organism: Hyperolius riggenbachi; assembly: GCF_040937935.1. Classification (NCBI taxonomy): domain Eukaryota; kingdom Metazoa; phylum Chordata; class Amphibia; order Anura; family Hyperoliidae; genus Hyperolius; species Hyperolius riggenbachi. Next base: position 125,846,682 of record NC_090652.1, on the reverse strand, counting down.
TGACACTGCGTGCGCTCACTTAGGTAGGTAGGTGCACTGAAGTGAACAACAGGTAAATATATGCAGTGATGGTATTACAATGTGCACCTGGCACAGTAGGAATCATACCACCAAGGGACCAAAGGCCAGCTGCGACTGACTGACAGGGCTGTATATAATGCAAGTGGGCCACAAACAAAAACAAAAAAATAGATCACAAGAACAAGATTATCTCTCAAAAGAGCTGTTGAGGGGTGCTTTTTTTTAACAATAAGAATCAGCCAGGAGCAAACTAACAAGCCTACAAGAGCCTAACTAAGCTTTCCCTATAGGTTTCTGCACAGCAGCTCTCCCTTCTCTAATTACTGCAGGCACACGAGTGAGTGAAAAGCCTGACGCTGCCTGCCTTTTATAAGGGGGGGAGTGGCTCCAGGAGGGAGTGTAGCCTGATTGGCTACAATGTGCCTGCTGACTGTGATGTAGAGGGTCAAAGTTGACCCTAATGATGCACTATGGGGGCGAATCGAAGTTCCAGAAAAGTTCCCGGTTCTCCGCGAACGTGAACCACGGAAGTTCGCTGGGAAACGTTTGCCGGTGAACCGTTCAGGCCATCTCTATAGACATGTATGTATTGTGTAGTGTATGTATCTTAGTCTAGGTCCAATTTAGGGGGAGGCCAATTATCTTATATGTAGGGTTTTTTTGTTTTTTTTTATTTACAACTTTTTTATTGATTTGGAAAAAAACTACAAATGGCAGCAGCAATCAAATACAACCAAATGAAATCTCTATTTGTGAGAAGAAAATGGGGTAAATTTAATTTGGGTGCTAAGTTGTGTGACCGAGCAATAAACCGTTAAAGTTGTGAAGTGGCAAAATTGTAAAAAATAGCCTGGTCACTAGTAGGGTGTAAACCAATGACCCTCAAGTGGTTAAAGGATACCAGAGCTGAAGGACTTTGCTTAATCCAGCCTATGTTGTGGGTGGTGTGGTATAAGTAGATACTTACCGCGCCTTCCGTCACTTACCGTCCTACTGCACTAATCCCCCGTTCAGCTTGTGGACCCAGGCGACTCGGGTTTGGACATACTACACTGTTACAGTGTCTCTTTGAAAGGAAAATAAGATCCTTCCTGACTCCAAATAGCAATCAGATAAAATCAGGGAATTAACCTAGACATTACAGCCATGGATGTCCTTCAATGCAAGGAGGCATTCAAGCCCTTCTTACATGCAGATATAGAGTTGTACTGCTATTCAGGCAGATTCACAAGAGTACAACAATTATGCTTCTGTAGTGTGTATATCTTCTTGCTAATGAGATAGATTTCCCAAACAACCCATGTGCAATAAACAGAAGTTTTTTCTCATACCTTTTACATTGCAGTTGGTGAAAATTGGTTTCAGCCCTTCTCCTGAAGATAATTGTAATGGATACACAATACCTTAAATGTTGTTTATGAGCCCTGAGATTGGGAGGAGTCTTTAGTAATTCAAAAGTAACATCAATTCATACACCACGTGAATATATTTAAATATTGTAAACACTTTGTTATTAGAGCTGCTGGCAGGGCAGGACTATAGTCATGTAAGAGCCTGCAGTGACTGGGGCCCGGCCTCCTCCCTGCTGAGTAACATACATTTATCTGTTTCCAGGCTCCAAGAGGGTGCACTGAACAGGAAAAACAGCTACAGAGTTAAAGAGAACATGATATGAAAACCATCTCAGGTACCATACTAACCTGGGGCTTCCTCAAGCCCCCTTGAGGCCACCCAGTCCCTTGCTGTATCCCAGGGTTGGCTCCTGTTACCTGCATTAATGCGGGCAGTAGCGCACAACTGGCCGCGACGAACCAGATTACGGGAGGGTGGTAGAAGGCAACTGAGAGGTTGGTGAGGGAGCCCACGCACCTCATGGGGTTGGATAAAGCCCCAGGTAACTATAAATATAGCCATTCTATTCATCTCAGGTACACTTTAAACCTTCCTCAGCTGGTTTCATGTACAATTCACAGGAAGAAACTAACAAAATACTACACAAAGTAATCAGAAAAGTATACATGCTTGCGGTAGTCTGTGGACCTGCTCCAGGCTCTCCCCACTCAGCTCCCTGGCCACACTATTAGTAGGGAGATGGTGCCCAGGTGCTCTTTGGGGCCAGAGACACAAACTACTGTGTTTACATTTACTGTGTTTACATTCTGACCCCCCTCCCCCGCCCCCATTGTTTCTAAAAAAAAGCTTGCTGCCTCTGGCTGCATGGCCACATTCATGGGCGTGCACACTAGCGTCAAGATGTGGCAGATGAGTGATAATTGGAAGATGAACGGAAGAGGATTGATGGGGCAGGATGTGCACATGACTGAGGAGCTGAAGAGGATATATGGAGTGGACCATACATATGATGCTGTGCAAGCTACAGCCTGCTGGAGGGGGTGGCAATCGAGGGGGCAGGCCATCCATGACTGACAAGTGAAGAGGATGGATGGGGCGGTGCATGCACACGTGGCTGGAGAAGCAGTGGTGGAGGGGGCGGGACTGGAGTCTTACGGCTTTGACGGCTGAAGTTAATCTACATTACAGCCATGCCTGCACACTCCAGTGAGGGGGCAAGTGTCAGGTGATGTAGCCGCGGTCCAGCCCAAAACAGCCTGCGGCCCGTTGTTGGGCCGCGGACTGGGGGTTGGGGACCTCTTATAGCACCTCTTACAGATCCTGGCTATCAGACAGAGAAATGCAACGTCCTTCTCTGTAACAGATATTTGTCTCCTCTCCATGTGTGAGATAAAAGCCTGTTCTGTAAGGCTGGCTTAGTCAGCAGCAAGTACAGATATCTTAGGTAAATTAACAGGAAACTGCTTATTTATTTTCCTAAGATATCTATACTTGCTACTGAGAACCAGCCTACAGAATATGCTTTTATCTCACGCATGGAGAGGAGAGAAATAACTTACAGCTGAACAGAGGAGGAGGTCGCTTTCTAGTGATGCCAGGATCTGAAAGATGTGCTATAAATTATCCTATCCAGTCAACTTTTGGAACTTGCAGACCACCCACTACCTATGGGCGTTGGCAAAATGGCACCCCCAGGACCGCCTAACGCCGATCAGCGGCGGCTCATGGGGGACTGAAAAGCTGGGGATCGCTCGCATAGATGCGCACGCATCTGCCGGCATTAGGCTCCGGCCACCCGCGACGTCAACCCGCCGCCCAATTAGCAGCGCCGGCGGGTTCTTAACCCCCGATCTGCTGCACAGAAAGCATATAATACACTTTGTAATGTATACAAAGCGTATTATACAGGCTGCCACCTCCCCTGGTGGTCCCATTGATCGAGGGTCCACCAGGGGAGGTGACAGCCCAGGTAGTCACTCACACACACACACACACACACACACTGATTCTGGCACCCCTGATCGCCCACAGCACCCCTCAGACCCCCCCCCCCCCATCACCCCCTCAGACCCATGTTTGCACCCGATCACCCCCCTCTCTAATCACACCCTGATCACCTATCAATCACCCCGTCACCCCCTGTCACTACCTGTCACTGCTACCCATCAGATCAGACCCTAAGCTGCCCCTTGCGGGCACCCAAACAACCGCCCACACCCTCAGATCGCCCTTAGACCCCCCTGATCACCTCCCCAGTGCATTATTTACATCTGTTCTCCCCTCTAATCACCCACTGATCACCCATCAATCACCTCCTGTCACCACCTGTCACCCCCTAGCACTCCTATCCATCAGATCAGGCCCTAATCTGCCCCCATGCGGGCTTTTGATCACCCGGCCAAACCCTCACCCACCCTACTGCAGTGACATATTTTTTTTTTCTGATCACTGCTGGTCTCTACGACTTAATTGTGGCTTAGTCCTACCGTTATGCCACACAATACGCAACCGCCAATACAAGAAGCTACAATGCCCAGCCTTTTTGGTGGAAACTACTCCAAGTTTCCGAACGTAACATTTTTTGGGGCCTTCTCCTTAACATGGGTCTAGTCAAAAAGAATGTATTGCGGTCTTATTGGTCTACGCACCCAATACATCACATGCCCATGTTCTCTGCTGCCATGTCCAGGTCACGATTTGAGAACATCCTGCGCTTCCTGTACTTCAGTGCCAATACAACCCGTCATCTAAGAGGCCACCCTGTTTATGACCGGTTCCACAAAATTCGGCCCCTCATAGACCACCTGTCATCAACATTTGCAGATGCTTATACCATTGAACAGTCATTTTGAGGCATTTGGTTTCCAGACTACTCCTCACGGTTTTGGGCCTCTAAAATGCCAGGGCCCACAAGTGACCCCATTTTAGAAAGAAGACACCCCAAGGTATTCCATTAGGAGTATGATGAGTTCCTAGAAGATTTTTTTTTGTCACAAATTAGTGGAAAATTACACTTCTATTCTTCAAATCTTCTATGAACTCACCATACTCCTAACGGAATCACTTGTGGGCTTCCTAAACTGCCCTGGCATTTTAGGGGCCCTAAACCGTGAGGAGTAGTCTGGAAACCAAATGCCTCAAAATGACCTGTGAAATCCTAAAGGTACTCATAGGACTTTGGGTCCCTTAGCTCACTTAGGCTGCAAAAAGTGTCACACCCCAAAACACATTATACTACTTTTCCTGAGTACGGCGATACCACATGTGTATTTTTACACCTATCCATGCTGGGTGGGAGAAATATCTCTGTAAATGGACAATTGTGTGTAAAAAAAATAGTCATTTACAGAGATATTTCTCCCACCCAGCATGGGTATGTGTAAAAATACACCCTAAAACACATTATACTACTTCTCCTGAGTACGGCCATACCACATGTGTGACACTTTTTTGCAGCCTAGGTGCGCTAAGGGGCCCAACGTCCTAGGAGTACCTTTAGGATTTCACAGGTCATTTTGAGGCATTTGGTTTCTAGACTACTGGTCACGGTTTAGGGCCCCTAAAATGCCAGGGCAGTATAGAAACCCCACAAGTGACCCCATTTTAGAAAGAAGACACCCCAAGGTATTCTGTTAGGTGTATGGTGAGTTCATAGAAGATTTTATTTTTTGTCACAAGTTAGTGGAAAATGACACTTAGCGGAAATAGATTTTTATTGTTTTTTTTCACAAACTTGTGAACGGCTGCGGGGAGAGCTGCGGGGAGAGCTGCGGCGAGGGACATCCTGGGAGCTTGGAGCTGGAGGAAGCCCCCGGTAAGTACCACTCATTTTACTTTACGTTGCCTGATGACTCCTTTGAGTGGTTAAGGTGAAATTTGGGAGGCACAGAGAGAACACCAAGTTTTTGTGTGAAATCCCCATTCATGGCAATCAATTTGTACACATTAGACAAGATTTAGCAGGTCATATAGGTTGGCAGACAAGTAAATGCAGTGTTATATGTTCGGCATCCATTTATCAGAAAACAATTCTGTCCAGACATGCCCTAGCGTAGACAAGCGGCAAAATGCATAAAAGGTCTAATGATGCAAAATTTCTCAAAATTTTTAGTACAGTGAGAGATAGAACTGGGCACTTGTCTGGCAGTTCAGCTCCCATCTACTGATCACGGAGTGCCTTCCGACTGCAATTTAATGTGTTTGTAAGCCCACTCATGTCAGCATTTAACATGCGTTGTGATGGCCCGGCAACAAGACACCTTTCCACGTCACTTCTGAATGCAGATGTCGTTAGGCTCCATTCAAAATATGCCTCTACACTGCCAATGCTGAGCACTAGCAAGAGCCTACCTGGTGCATGGGAGAAACTGACAGCCAGTGGGGGACATCTGGCTACCTATACTGGGGGGTCATGACCATATTCAGACCCCACCACTACTGCCAGGATTTTCCCAAGTTTGATCATAATTTTCAGTAGCGGTGCATTGTGGGTAACCACAGATGTTCACTTAAAGCTGAATAATTGTAAATTCCTTCTGTTTTAAGAAGGCAAACCACACTAAGCATTGCTTTTTAGTAGGAGGGCTTTTCAGTCTTTTTTAGTCCCCTATACTTTCTTTCTGGGTTTGGGTCACCTCGAGCTGCTTGGTTACTCTGTTATACTGGTCCAAGCCCTATTCCATAGAGCTATATCAATCCCTGCCATGCACTGAGGAGGACCAAAAGTCCGAAACAGACTGTCTGCATGTGGGGTTGGTGTGGCTCTGTAAAATTGAAAGCTATAGGCTTGCTATACACCAGTGGTTCTATATGTAAGCCTGGCTTCCGGGGTATAAAGAGCAAATTTGCATATTCAGTAGCGGTGCATTGTGGGTAACCAGATGTTCACTTCAAGCTGAACTATTGTAAATTCCTTCTGTTTTAAGAAGGCAAACCGCACTAAGCATTGCTTTTCAGTAGGAGGGCTTTTCTGTCTCTTTTAGTCCCCTATACTTTCCTTGTGGTTTTGGGTCACACCGAGCTTCCTGGTTACTGTGTCATGATTTTGAAAATAACTTTTTTATGTTGGATTGCGTTTGTCCCTACCTATTTTTTATGCAACGTGGATCCAAGCTTAAGACACACCGAAATGTATTCTACAACTTGTCACGGTTAAAATGATACCACATGTGCCTCATTTAGTAACAAACTGGTGGTGCACTCTCCCAAACTACACTGGACGTACACAGTGGGATGCTAAAGTTTGGGCAACCTTGCTAATTTATATGCCAACCTTGCTAATTTACAACATTGGTTGTTACGATAAAAAATGTCAGTTAAATATATCATATAGGAGACACACACAGTGATGTTTGAGAAGTGAAATGAAGTTTATTGGATTTACAGAAAGTGCATAATAATTGTTTAAATAAAATTAGGCAGGTGCATACATTTGGGCACTATTGTCATTTTATTGATTCCAAAACCTTTTGCAGTAATTATTGGAACTCAGATTGGCTTGGTAGGCTCAGTGACCCCGGACCTACATACATGAATCCATTTATGAGAAACAGTATTTAAGGGGGTCAATTGTAAGTTTCCCTCCTCTTATAATTTTCTCTGAAGAGTAGCAACATGGGGGTCTCAAAACAACTCTCAAATGACCTGAAGACAAAGATTGTTCACCATCATGGTTTAGGGGAAGGATACAGAAAGCTGTCTCAAAAAAAATCAGTTGTCTGTTTCCACAGTTAGGAACATATTGAGGAAATGGAAGACCACAGACTCAGTTCAAGTTAAAGGGAACCATAGCTGAAGGAGAAAAAGAAGTTATACATTTTTGTAGACGATATTTTGTTGCTATGGAAGAGCCCTAAGGAATTGCTCCTTGAGATGGTTGGTGAAGCGAATCAGGCGCATCCTACTATTAAATTTACAGTGGATACCTCAGCCGAGAGTGTTAATTTTTTGGACGTCTCCATTAAGGCATCAGAAGGTCGGCTGGTAACCAAATTATACCGTAAGCCCACCGATCGCAACAATTTGTTGCAACATGATAGCCATCACCACGGTCACGTGGTAAAAGCCATACCGAGGGGGGCAATTCCTTAGGGCGAGACGTATATGCACAAATGACGATGACTATTGTCGGGCTAGCCGTTCCATAGGTTTAAAGTTTAAACAGAAAGGGGAGGATGGTGCTAGAATTGAGAAGGTTAAACAAGAAGTTTTAGCTATTGACAGGTCCACTTTATTGCAGAGTACAACTAGAAGGAAGGGGACCAAGGGGATTCCTTTTGTCACCAATTTAGGCAAAAATACCGAATTGATTAAACAGTCTATCCGTAGGTTTTGGCCCCTGTTGAGCACAGATAAAGAGTTAGGGCCACTTTTTTAAAGAGGAACCTGTGTTTGCTATCAGGAGGGGCAGAACAATTCAAGACAGCGTGAGGCACACTGACACGGCTCCCACACGTAAGGGGGTGAGCATGGGTAAAGCAGGGACGTACCCGTGCCTCAATTGCAATGTATGCAATGGCATCATTAAAGGAGAAGCTGTTTGTCACCCCCATACAGGACGTAAAATTAAGATTAAGGGGAGACACTATTGTTCTACACCCTGGGTAGTCTATGGACTTAAATGCCCATGCAGGCTTATGTATGTGGGTGAGACCACTAGGCCCGTCAGGACTAGAATACAGGAACACAAAAGAGCCATCAGCAAATATGCTGAGGGCGAACGCAAAAGTTATGACACCTCAGTTGCGAGGCACTTTGATGCTATGGGTCATGGTGCGGAGCAGCTGAGATGGTGCGTTTTGGAATCCATGAATCCATCTAGCAGAGGAGGGGACATGGAAAAAAGAAGAAATCCAGATGGATCCATATGCTTGATGTGGTAGCCCCGAGAGGCATGAACGAGAGGTTGCCTCTCAAATGTTTTCTATAAGGCTAATTTAACCAATTCAGCCTTCAGTCGTTTTCACTTTATGCATCCGAGCAATGTTCACCTCCCATTCATTAGCCTATAACTTTATCACTACTTATCACAATGAACTGATCTATATCTTGTTTTTTCCACCACCAATTAGGCTTTCTTTGGGGGGTACATTTTGCTAAGAGCTACCTTACTGTAAATGCATTTTAACAGTAAGAATAAGAAAAAAAATGAAAAAATTCATTATTTGTCAGTTTTCGGCCATTATAGTTTTAAAATAAAACATGCCTCCATAATTAAAACCCACGTATTGTATTTTCCCATATGTCACGGTTATTTCACCGTTTAAATTATGTCCCTATCACAATGTATCGCGACAATATTTTATTTGGAAATAAAAGAGCATTTTTTCCGTTTTGCATCCATCACTGTTGACAAGCTTATAAAAAAAAAATAGAGAGAAATATTTCATCTTTACATAGATATTTAAAAAGTTTAGACCCTTAGGTAAATATTTATGTGTTTTTTTTTTCTAGTAATGTTTTTGTTTTTTTTTATTAAACATTTTATGTGGGCATTTTTGGGAGGGTGGGATATAAATAGTGTTTTATTGGGGGAAATATTTGTGTATTGTAATGTTTTTTTTACTTTTACTTGTAGTTTTACTTTTTGGCCAGAAGATGGCAATCTTGAGTTTGTTTACATGACGTCACTCTAAGCGTACAATGTACGCTTAGAGGGACAGAGCTTCAGAAAAAGCGTAGCTTAGAGAAGCTGTCGCTTTTTCAGCGGGGGAGAGGAATCAGTGATCGGGCACCATAGCCCGATACATTGATTCCTGGGCTACCGAATCCGCGGCCGGGAGTGCGCGTGCACGCGCGCGATTGGCCGCGGGAGCGCGCGGACGCGCATGTGGCCTCCTGGACGTAGGTACTACGTCCTGGAGGCATAAATGGTTAAAGCTGTATGCACTTACTGGTTCTAATATGATGTGCGTTGATTTTAATGTTGTAGGCATTTATACATGTTGTTGATTGCATGTCTTTTTTTAGGTGGTCAGTGGCAGTCCATTGCAGGAAGTGCCTGGATTACGGTCAGTCTTGTCTTGTTTTATATTGGTAGCCGTTTTGGAGTGCCATATGACCGTGAAGATGTTGTTTATTGATGGACATTATCTATTGATGGACATTGAACAATGGGTTAAAGGGAACGGGCGGAGCTAAACACAGTGGGTGTGGTGGCTTGCCCCGAATGTATATAACACTGTTTGTACCTTCATTTGCTGTTATACACCTGAGGAAGGATGTAATATCCATAGCATGTAGTGTGCTCTTGTTCCGAATACAGCAATATCATTGCAGCCATTTGTGTGCCGTCTCCAGGCATCTACTGTTTGTGGAAAAAGAAGTTATACATACCTGGGGCTTCCTCCAGCCCCATACGACTGATCGATTCTACGCCGCCCTCCAGCGCTGCTCGCAGCTACGAGAACCGGCTCCCCGCTGTTCCGTCAGTCTGAGCCAGTCTAAGTGTAGCAGAGGTGCGCTCTTTGCGTATCTCTGCAGGAGTGTACGGAGAGATACGTAGAGGGCGCACTTCTCCTGCGTAGCCCGGCTCTGATGATGCCAGCAACGAGAGCCCGTTCTCGTAGTTGCGGGCAGCGATGGATGGCGGCGTGGGATCGATCAGCGCGTATGTGGCTGGAGGAAGCCCCAGGTATGTATAACTTCTTTATCATATCACCATGTCTGGTTCCCTTTAAGGTTTGAAGTGGCAGATCAAGAAAAATCAACCCACAGACCAGCACCAAAGACCTACAACATCATCTTGCTGCAGATGGAGTCACTGTACATGGTTCAACCATTCAGCGCACTATAAACAAGGGGATGCTGTATGCGAGAGTGATGCAGAGGAAGCATTTTCTCCGTCCACAGCACAAACAGAGCTGCTTGAGGTATGCTAAACCACATTTGGACAAGCCAGCTTCATTTTGGAATAAGGTGCTGTGGCCTGATGAAACTAAAATTGAGTTATTTGGGTATAACAAGGGGTGTTAAGCATGGAGGAAAAAGAACACAGCATTCCAAGAAAAACACCTGCTACCTACAGTAAAATATTGTGGTGGAACCATCATGCTGTGTGGCCAGTACAGGGACTGGAATCTTGTCTAAGTTGAGGGACACATGGATTCCACTCAGTATCAGCAGATTCTGGAGACCAATATCTAGGAATCAGTGACAAAGCTGAAACTGTGCCGATCTTTCAACAAGACAACGACCCTAAACACTGCTCAAAATCCACTATGGCATTCATGCAGTGGAACAAGTAAAACAATCTGGAATAGCCATCTCAGTCCCCAGACCTGAATACAATTGAAAATCTGTGGTGTGAATTAAAGAGAGCTGTCCATGTCTCATCACATTTTGCTGCTGGCCAACAAGGATGCAGGGAGGAGAGAGGCGGCGACGAGAGAGGGAGGAGAGAGGCGGCGCGGCCGTGACGACATGGCTGGGGGCAGCGCCGGGCACGTTTCAAGCACACTCGTTGCACGCTGTCCACCGCCACTTAGCCCGACAGAGCGCTCCTGGACCCACAGTCGCTGGAGGGCACTTTACTCACACGCTGCCCTGGACCCTCAGCTGCCAGATTGACGTACTACCTCCTATACTGCAGGCACATATACCTAGCTAACCTGTACTGCAGGCACATATACCTGGCTAACCTATACGGGGGGGGGGGGGGCGCAAAGCTTAGCATTTGAAACGTTGGTAGATCTCCTGGCCTCTGCAAATTTTAAAGTAGCTCGCGAGTCAAAAAAGTTTGGCCTTCCCTGCCCTATACAGTTCCCTGGTGTCTAGTGGACCCCCTTCCCTCTCTTATATTGTTCCCTGGTATTTAGTGCTGTCCCCCTCCAAATATGGCTTCCCTGGTGATCTGAGGCTTACCCTCCAATATAGCTTCTCTGATGGTCTAGAAGAGTGGGCCAAATAATGCAAAGTGGGGAAACCATCTGAGGGCCAAATCTGATGGCTCCGAGGGCCAGATTTGATGATGAGGATTTTGTAATGATGGAAGCTGGCTCTGGGGCCTGGGGGATGACATTGCTGGGGAAGGGGGTGTAAGGGGCCCCCACGCCGCTTAAACTGGCCTTAGTGAAGAATAAAGAAAGTAATACAAATCCCCCATGAGGAGATAAACAAGTCCAAAACATGTCAAATCTGTCAAATATTTACTGGGTACTGCAAAAGCAACATAAGAGAAAAGTAATTTATACTGCATTTTTCTCTTGGGGGAATGTATATCTTACAAGCATGCGTACACATGTTGTAAAGTGTACTTGGGACGGTACATACTGCTGTATTTATACTTACCTGGGGCTTCCTCCAGTCCGTGACTCCTTCTTCATCCTGTCGGGCCGCTCTGATGTCCCACTGTAGAAGAAAATACTGGAGGCTATCACGGGACAATGAAGCAGCCAGGGAGGATGGCGAGGGAGCCCACGGACCATATAGGTAAGTATAAATACAGCAGTTTGAACCTTCTCAGGTTACCTATAAATGTTACAATTAATTGTGATGGTGGTCCTTTAAGCTATTTGTATTAACCTTCCTGCCGTTTAATTTCCTTGCAATTTTTGTACCGAAAGCGTTTTTGGTGGAACTTTTGCAAGTTGCAGTCTTGCAATCTGTCCGCAAGCATGCAAGTATAAAAAAGCACTTGTTTTCATTTTTATTCAAAATGTTTTATTTTTTTATTTGCAGCTATGGGCAGTAGTGCAACAGAGCTTTTCTTTTTTTTTTTTACATTTAAAATGTTTAATATTGGATCCAATACAGATGTTTAAAAAAGTTGAATTTGTTGCCTGATGTGATGACGCTGCATATGCCCAACACCAGGGGAAACACACAGCATCATCAGGGGGACACGCCGGTGGCATGATCGCTGAGGGACAGGAAGCAAGGAACACGGTAAAAGAAGAGATCGCCACCAGGGATCACGGAGAAGAAAACTGGAATACTGCGAAGCCACGAGGTGCTGGCGAGGGATCGCACATGCCAGCGATGCCGCAGGTGAGTATTGCAATAACTGGCCAAGCCTGACTTGTCCTTACTGATAGTAGCTATATTTTTACTTAGGGTGAGTCCATGTTTACATGGCTTATTAAAGCCTGTGTTTAAATGGCTTATTAAAGTAATAATTTATTGATTAAATAAATAAATCTTACTAACTGATTATAATATATAATTGATTGTAATAACGTAGGCTAGAATACAGCAACCATTGTTGTTACGCAGAGTAAATTGTTCACACATGTATCACATCATTCTGAACCTGTGTACCAAAGTTCCAACCCATCCTGCTACAGAGACATCATCAAGCATGTCACTCACACCATGCAATACAAGCCAATAGATAACCTGAGCTTCAAGCAGTCTTGTTACCAGACCTGGGGCAAGGAGGACATCGGTCTGGCTCTACCAATGATAAAACTGTTACAGAATAGAAATGTAAATGCTTCCAGCAGCCCATCAGATTGTACTGTCTGTTTGTTTGATGAGTGTAAAGGTGGCCACACACCATACCATTTTTTAAATATCTGTTCAATTTAAGAATTGCAATCAATTTTTCTGACTGGATTGTAACATTTCAAAAATCTGACCAATGTACCACACACCTATGTTCAATTTTTCCCCAATTATGATAAAAATGATTGGAAACTCTGAAAAAATTGCTAGGGTGTGTATAGTAATAAATGGACAATCTAACACACACCATACAATCTTTAGAAAGATTGAGGAAAAATATCTGGCATTCCGGATCGATAAAAATCGAAGAAAACGGGAAATCCGATCGGATTTTTCAATCGAATGAGAAAAAAGCTTTCAATTTTTTCGGGAGATACGATCGCTTTTATCGAATTGCCGTAAAATCGGATAATTTTATTGTATCGTATGTGGCCACCTTAATGCTAGGTACACACCATACAATTTTATGTTAGATAGATGGTTCAATAGACAATTTCTGACATGTCCGATCTTATTTTCCATCATTTTTCTGATTGATTTCTCATAGAAGTCAATGGAAATAGATAAGATAACAGAATCGAAACGGAAATCGATCGGAAAATCGAATCGGAAATCGATTGGTTGGAAAATCGAAAAAACTTATTGTGTGTACCTAGCATAATGCTAGGTACACACCATACAATTTTCTGTTAGATTTTCTCTTACATTTACCTGCCAGATAGCTTTTTTCCATGTTGTAGGTACGTCTAACAGAAGAATCTAACAGAAAATTGTATGGCGTGTACCTAGCATAAGAGTGTAAATATATATAATTAGTGTAAAGTGCAGTTATGTCCAGTAACCTCTTTGAACAAGTTTGGCACTTTAAAGGAAATTCAGTAACATCTGATTAGTTGCTGTGGGTTTGCACTCATATACTTAGATTATTATTATTATTTAGTATTTATATAGCACCAACATCTTCTGCAGCGCTGCACAGAGTATATTTTCTTGTCCCTCAGAGGGGCTCACAATCTAATCCCTACCATAGTCATATGTCTATGTATGTATCTTGCAGTGTATGTAGACTATGGCCAATTTAGGGGGAAGGCAATTAAAGTGGTCCTGAACGCTTGCACAGGACAGATGGAAAACCAAGAAAAATGCACCCTGTATGTACTGTATTAAGAGAGTTTAGCCTGTCTAATTCCCCCTCATCTGCGTCTAATCACAAGTTGTAATTTGATATCTCCTCTGTGTCAGCTGACTGCCACGGCAGATAAGCTCATTTGAGATTACAGGATGTTAGAATATGTCTGCCTCCATGAAAGCAGGAAGTAGACACACTGCAGATTTATTGTAGGATTTGTATCAGCTGTAACAAAGAAATGCTTTTCTTTAAAGGTTATTATGCTGTTGTGTATCTTTTTATGTAGAGAAGAGGTTATGAGTTCAGATCTGCTTTAACTTATCTGTATGTTTTTGGGGTATGGGAGGAAACCAGAGTGCCCAGAGGAAACCCAAGCAAACACAGGGAGAACATACAAACTCCAGGCAGATAGGCTCTGGCTCGGATTCGGACTGAGGACCCAGACCTGCAAAGCGAGAGCGCTAACCGCTATGCCACCATGCTGCCCTAAGTATATAGCTAGATCTACACAAATCTAACCTAGATATATACACATATCAGACGTAATGCTGCAATGAGCTAGAGAAATGTACAGAAGTCACACACCTTACATCGATTTACTGGACAAGGCCAAAGATATTAGCTACTCTCTATTTACATAGGGAAATCAGATGATTTAACATTCAGGTTATTTGTTTCAATGCAAAACAGAGGGCTGGCAGTCACACAGACAGGACCAGGGTTGTCAGCCAATATAGCTATGTAGGGATATGATATAGTAACAGTCCCAGTGATACTCATTGTGCTCAAGAGATAGAGTGACCGTTCTGGCAAACAAATCCCAAGGCAAGAAAACATCTGGCACTGTAGAGTGAGTTATTATCCAGTAAAATGCCTGTGCAGTAACATCAAATCATGTAATGAACACACGCTACAAAAAGCAATACTTATCATGCTGGTGGCACTGGGTGCGGAAGAGTGACATTGGCGCTGGGGCAATAGAAGATGAAAGTACAACTCACATGTCAGCGCTGCAGGTAATTCAGCAAGTCTTCTCACTTCACACAGTTCAGCGTCTCCTCTCTGACCTTCTCATTACTGTGCCACTGGAGGAGTCAGAGAGGACATGTTGTGCGACGTGGAGAAGACTTGCTGAAATTCCCACGGTGCTGACAGTAGTAGTGGCACCTTTTCAATAATGGCACTTTTACAATGTTGATGCCAAACCAATGGTGGTGCTTTTCCAATAGTGGTGGCTCTCCAACAGTGGCAGCTCCCCAGAAGTGGCACTTCTCCAATACTGGTATTGTTCCAATAGTAGTGCTTCTCCGATAGTGACACCTCTGTAATAGTGGGCTTCCAGCTGTGATGCGTGTAGGCATGTGCCATGTGCATGTGCTCTGGGCATAGTTATCATTTTTAAGATTCTGTGCTTGTGGTGATGGCCAAGATCTAGTATTCTGCATTAACGAAACCGCAATCTCAGTACCAACATAACCCAACCAGACCATTTATGGTCAACTTGGGCAACAATCTATATAAGGAGCACCTGTCACCTTCAGCTCAACCTTCTCAAGGGTAAACAGCCATATTTATTTATTTTTTTCATACTAATCACTACTGTGCTCCTCTGCAGCAAGAGACAACCATCTCCCCTCTTGATAGGAAGGAAGCAGAGAGACAAGGAACATTTTTACAGATGACACAATCGTTTCCTAGCTCTATTGCACTATATTACAACAACACACATACAAATGCCTCTAGTTCATAAGGAAACCATGCACAAAAACATGCTCGCAAATACATAGTAAGTTATGCACAAGCTAATGACAGACCAATGAAAGCTACAGAGCATTGTCTAGGATACCCTTGATTGATACAGTGGTGTGAAAAACTATTTGCCCCCTTCCTGATTTCTTATTCTTTTGCATGTTTGTCACACTTAAATGTTTCTGCTCATCAAAAACCGTTAACTATTAGTCAAAGATAACATAATTGAACACAAAATGCAGTTTTAAATTATGGTTTTTATTATTTAGTGAGAAAAAAAAACTCCAAGTCTACATGGCCCTGTGTGAAAAAGTGATTGCCCCCCTTGTTAAAAAATAACTTAACTGTGGTTTATCACACCTGAGTTCAATTTCTGTAGTCACCCCCAGGCCTAATTATTGCCACACCTGCTTCAATCAAGAAATCACTTAAATAGGAGCAATCTGACACAGAGAAGTAGACCAAAAGCACCTCAAAAGCTAGACATCATGCCAAGATCCAAAGAAATTCAGGAACAAATGAGAACAAAGTACTGTAATTGAGATCTATCAGTCTGGTAAAGGTTATAAAGCCATTTCTAAAGCTTTGGGACTCCAGCGAACCACAGTGAGAGCCATTATCCGCAAATGGAAAAAACATGGAACAGTGATGAACCTTCCCAGGAGAGGCTGGCCGACCAAAATTACCCCAAGAGCGCAGAGAAAACTCATCCAAGAGGCCACAAAAGACCCCAGGACAACATCTAAAGAACTGCCGGCCTCACTTGCCTCAATTAGGGTCATTGTTCATGACTCCACCATAAGAAAGAGACTGGGCAAAAACGGTCTGCATGGCAGATATCCAAGGCACAAACCACTTTTAAGCAAAAAGAACATTAAGGCTTGTCTCAATTTTGCTAAAAAAACATCTCAATGATTGGCAAGACTTTTGGGAAAATACCTTGTGGACCGACGAGACAAAAGTTGAACTTTTTGGAAGGTGCGTGTCCCGTTACATCTGGCGTAGAAGTAACACAGCATTTCAGCAAAAGAACATCATACCAACAGTAAAATATGGTGGTGGTAGTGTGATGGTCTGGAGTTGTTTTGCTGCTTCAGGACCTGGAAGGCTTGCTGTGATAGATGGAACCATGAATTCTACTGTCTACTAAAAAATCCTGAAGGAGAATGTCCGGCCATCTGTTTGTCAACTCAAGCTGAAGCGATCTTGGGTGCTGCAGCAGGACAATGACCCAAAACACACCAGCAAATCCACTTCTGAATGGCTGAAGAAAAACAAAATGAAGACTTTGGAGTGGCCTAGTCAAAGTCCTGACCTGAATCCTATTGAGATGTTGTGGCATGACCTTAAAAAGGCGGTTCATGCTAGAAAACCCTCAAATAAAGCTGAATTACAACAATTCTGCAAAGATGAGTGGGCCAAAATTCCTCTAGAGGGCTGTAAAAGACTCGTTGCAAGTTATCGCAAACGCTTGATTGCAGTTATTGCTGCTAAGGGTGGCCCAACCAGTTATTAGGTTCAGGGGGCAATTTCTTTTTCACACAGAGCCATATAGGTTTTGAGTTATTTTTCTCACTAAATAATAAAAACCATCATTTACAACTGCATTGTGTGTTCAATGATGTTATCTTTGACTAATAGTTAACGGTTTTTGATGAGCAGAAACATTTAAGTGTGACAAACATGCAAAAGAATAAGAAATCAGGAAGGGGGCAAATAGTTTTTCACACCACTGTATATGAAACTAGTAAAAAGACCTGCAGTTAAAAAAACGGGCACTAAGCCACGGCGGCTTAACCCCGGCAATGCGCATACCGATGCCTCCTGCTCACCCGTCTCCCACCACTGTCCGAAGTATATGCACACATGGAGATGTTGCTTGCTTGGCAGTTGGAAAAAGCTGTAATTTCCCACAATGCAATGAGATTCTCAGACAGCAAACTGTGAAGTCTGGAAGCAGGGACACACACACAAACAGGGACAGGATGCAGAGACACAGGGGTTTTATTATATAGGATGCTGACTGATGTTTCTAAATTCCCATGTCACCCCTCCATGGTTGAACAATTTGAATGCCATATTGCACTTCAGACAATTCTCTTTTTCTCTTGAGTTTTCTCCAAGTGATATTTTCTCACCTCATCAATAAAATGCCTTTTAAAGGGAGTCTGAAGTGAAAAAAAAAATACTCACCTCAGGAGAGGGAAGGCTCTGGGTCCTATAGAGGCTTCGCCTCACTGTCCCCGTGTTCCCCTGCAGGCTCCCCCATTAGCAGTCTCCGGCAGATTGTTTGGAGACTGCTCTCTTCCGCGTTGGGTGGGCTTCGAGAGTCTTCATAAGCACTAGGGCTTCCGAAGACGGGCCGCTCCGTATTGCGCACCTGTGAGTGACCTCTATCGCACACGCTGTACAGAGCTACCCGTCTCTAGAGCCTGAGTGCTTCTGAAGACTTCTGAAGTCTCCCAGAGTACATTTGAAATCGGCGCCGGTAGACTTGGGCGCAGGATACAGCGGTATATAGCTGATCCTGCTTCTGCACAAGTCTGGGCTGATTTAATTACTATTCCCCCTCCAGGCCGCCATGGATAGTGGGGGAATGAAATAATTCGGCTTCCAGCGGTTGCTGGAGGCCGAATTATTATGTTTTTAAGCAACCTCGGCTCCGTCTTCTGACGGAGCCGACGTTACTCACTGAGCGCTTCAATCCTATTCAAGCCCTGGAGGCGCCGGCTGCGCCCAAATCTAGCAGCGCTGAAAAGCACTGCTCCAGTCTCCCGTGGTGGGAGATTTGAACGGTGAAGCCTGCGGGGGAATGAGGGGACCGTGAGGAGAATGGAAAGGCTCTATAGCAGAGCTCCCCAACTCTATCCTCAAGGCCCACCAACAGTACATGTTTTGCAGAAACCCACAAACATGCACAGATGAGGTAATTAGTGTCTCAGCAGAGCTGATTAACTACCTCTGTAGATTTCCACAAAACATGCACTGTTGGTGGGCCTTGAGGACAGGGTTGGGGAACTATGCTCTGTAGGACCCAGAGCTTTCCCTCTCCTTAGGTGTGTGTGTTTTTTTTTCCCTTCAGACTTGCTTGAAACCACCAGTAAGCAAGAAAATACTCCAAATAATTTTGACAGTACTTTTTCACATAGTATTGGGTACTTTTTGGGTACTATGTGACACAGGAGGAGGGCAGGAGTTGTGTTGTGCTGGGTTGTCTTTTCTTGATTCTTTATTTCCCCTCAGACTTAACTAATTTATAGAAGCAAAAAAGGACAACTCAACATGCCCTGCAACTTCCTTTGTGCGGCAACGTACCAAATAAGAGTCAAGTAAACTGGGGAATGATCATTTATAAACAAGAAAAGTAATAAAGATTTTAACTTTTGGATTGCCTGGTTAGCATCCTTATTATTTATTTACCAGATAAAAATAAAGAATTGATTTTTGATTTTATGACCGACATTTACACTTTAAAGGGAATTTGAAGGGAAAATAAACTTATGATATAATGGTATAGCACAGTTCAATAGTTCATAAGTATCACACAGGCCTAGTACCTTGGTGTAGGAGGATGAGGTCCTCAGCGTTGACTGCCAGTAATGACAGATAGTTCAGGGAACAGGCAGTAGTCCAAGCAGCAAGCGAGAAAGTTCAAGCAAGGTCAGCAGGCAAGGGTTAGTCCAGGTAGCATGCAAGAGTATCCAGGAAACAAGCAATGGTCGGTTCAGGTAGCAAGCAAGAATGTCCAGGTAACAAGCAAAGGTCGGTCCAGGCAGCAGGCAAGAGTACCCAGGTAACAAGCACGGGTCGGTCCTGGCAGCAGGCAAGAGTATCCAGGTAACAGGCAGAGGTCGATTCAGGCAGCAGACAAGAGTATCCAGGTACAAGCAAGGGTTAGTTAACAGCAGACAAGAATGGTCAAATACAAGCCAAGATCAATTCCAGATAGTTCAGATAATATGAGTGCGCACCCAGCAACTAGCCACAGCTATCTTATCACGGGCGATGACTGGGAGCACACTGCACATTTAAATACAACTTTCATCCAATCAGTGGCCGGCCACACTCCGCACATCCAATCACAGCAGACGCACCTGCCAAGTGTCAGCCGCATAGTCAGCTGACGCTGAACTGTCAGCTAACCGCAGTCAGCTGACCATTGTCACACGGCTGTCCCCAGTACAGATCGCAGCGCTGTACACAGTTATTAGACGGCGGATTCGCCATCTAAAAGTCTCTGAGCGGTGATCGCCGCTGGGAGACTGAAGGCGGAGCTCCGCTCTGCCTTCCAAGCAGGATATGTGCGTGCAGCCTGCGCGCGATCTCTTGCAGTAGCCAGCCCCAGGACTTGACGCCAATTGGTGTTAGGCGCTCCAGGGGCTGCGGCCACGGTCACGCCCATTTGCGTGACGCGGTCTTGAGGTAGTTAAGCACTGTACAGCAGTCGCTCCAGATTCACGGCAAAATGCTGCAGGTAACACGTTTTGCGATTGGTTCTAATCACCTGCGATCGGCGCCAATCGAGGCATTAAGATCACTGCCATAGGGTTAGAATAGCACTAGCACTTTAAAAAGCGCTAGTACTTTGCCGATTAGTGGGAACACCCGCTAATCGCCGCAGTGAGAACGTGCCCTTATACATCAAAGAAACAGTCAGAGACAGATTTAGATAAGAATTTTACTGTAGGGAAGTTGAAAGGGTCATTAGCTCTGCTTGTTTTATAGTTTAAAATATAGAGTGTGGCTTGTAGTTGCACATATGACAGAATTATGCACATTATACACATTTCTTTGCTACTAATGTTCTATTAATTATCAGTTCTACACATACAAATCATAACATCTTTTTTTTCTCTCACATCAGTGTCACTTTAAGAAAGGGGTATAAAGGAAATATATCAATTTTATAATTTTATTTTAAAAAATCATTAGAAAAAATATACATATATATATTGAATTGCATAAAAAAATTTGGTTTGTGCTGCTCACCCCTTGGTAATTTATTTATAATTTTCCCCTGTGAGCCTGCATGACCACGCCCACCTCTAGCACAGTTAAGTATATAAATGAGTGCTTTGCACATGTTAAGAGAGTTCGTTTGGTAGCTAGGTGAAGGGTGAGGTGTTTTTAATTTCCTTTTTTTCCATCTAGTTGACACTTTAGGGTTTTTGGTTTAGTTCCCACTAGACTGCTTATAAAAACTGGCATTTTGCATGGTAGAGTAGGACTCACCAGATTGGGGACACTTTGGCGCAGTTGGTGAGCTTAAGCGCGTTAAAGCGTAACCAAGAGCCCCTGTCACTGTTTTCCTGTTGTGTGCTGCAGCCCCTCTGTACTTGTATATATATATATATATATATATATATATGTATATGTATATATATATATATATATATATATATATATATATATATATATAGAAACATATCCAATATGTGTAAATTATTATTATTGTTTATTTTTTTATTTTTTGTAAAGCTTAGCAACTAACCGGATTTTTGGGAGTTATAACGATTGCAAATATTTCAACAAAGTGTTCAATTTACCAAAACACTGAAAGGGACATTTACAACTCTGCAACAGTACTATACTACAGAAATGCCCTGGCTGTTTCATAAACAAAGAATGCATTATATGACTGTATTAAATAATGTGTTATATTAATTTAGCAGTGACACACATAGATTAGATTATGTTTCAATGCATATAATAGCTATGCAGGATACTGTTTTAGATCACAAACTGAAACCACACACTTACCTCCTGTAAAATTTCTTCCTATAGTGCTAGTTATGGTGAGTATCCCATGCTAACTGATTCCTTCATTTCCACAACATATTAACTCTAAGTGTTAGGTTAGGATGGCTCTTGTGCTGTTCCAGAGAAAAAAAATGGTCCAGGGGCACCTTCTGAGTTATGTAACTCTCTCTTTTCACAACTTCAAGTGAACTGCACCTGTTTCGAAATTGATGCTAGCAAGAACCCTGTCATCTCATATGTAATAAAGACAGAAGCTCTATATGCGCCCTCTAGTGGTCAGAAACAGGTACTGTACTCTCTCAAACAATGCAAACTACCCAAAACAGATTTTTCAGTCTTGGTTAAAGGCAGCTTACAGGGGTGTAGCAATAGGGGGTGCAGAGGTTGCGACCGCATCTGGGCCCCACCCTCAACTGCAGTATTAGCTCTCTATTGGTCCTGTGCTGGTAATAATCAATAACAAACTGTTCCCCATCCCCTTCTTGCACCTCTGACACTGTGGTTGTCCTTGGCAGATTTTGGTGCACCGTATCAAATGTTATGTAAAAAGTGCTTGGGGGGCCCCATTATAAAACCTGCACCGGGACCTATAGCTCCTTAGCTACGCCACTGGCACCTTATTAGCATATAGTAAAATGTAGCCACCTCTGGTGAATGTCCAAGTATGGTTTCCAGGCCGCACTGCCCCACAGCACAAACTGAGGTGCAAGGTCCGTCCACCAGAGCACCAGGTCAGACACTCAGTATAAAGTCCACAAGGACCAGCAAACTCAGGGATTTCTTCCAGAACTCATAGAAATCTTTATTACAAAATCTTCAACATCATAAACATTAAAATACCTGAGCCGTCACAAGGACAATCCAGCAATAAGATAACCGCCATCAGTGTCCATCAAAAGCCTAGTCCCAAAGCAGACGGAGTATTTATTGCAGTCGGGTAGACAAAGGTCACCATCATATAGAAAGTCCAAACATCACAGCTCGTGAGTTCTGGAAGAAATCCCTGAGTGTGCTGGTCCTTGTGGACTTTGTCACCTCTAGTGAAGGCATAGAGCCGAAGCAAGTCAGGAATAGGTATTGGTATGCTGGCAGATGAAGTGCCTCAAGGCGATCTGATTTATTCTGGGTCCCTGTTGTACTGGATCCACGATGGGTGTGTTGTTTTTATGATTTGTTTTACTCATCCACGATGTGTGGTAATGGGATTAAACAGAGGCACCAGGAAGTATAAAATACACTAAAAACAAGTATAAAGATGGGAGGTAGTGGTGAACTCACCGCCCCATTGAAGACTTGAATTGTCTAATTCAGGCAAATTTTATTGTATACTCCACAAAACAGTGCAACGTGTTTCGCAGGCATTTCACCCACTTCCTCAGTCAATTAAAGTGGAATATAACCCAGTATTTCTTCTTTGCTCTAAAATATTATTTACAGCATATAATATACTAACACAATGGCCTCAATTCACTAAGATCATGCTGGAGATAATAAAGCAAGAGAAAACTTACCTCCACACAGTGAGAGTTATCTTATCTCTTCATTCCTTACGTTACCTCTTCTGTAGTTAATTTACCTCCTCTGTAGTTAATTTAACTCCTCTGTAGTTAAGTTAACTCCTCTGTAGTTATTTTCACATGCAGTTAATGAACAGCCTGTCTTTAACTCTGGAGTTATTTTAAGGATTAAAGAGTTAACTTAAAGACAGAAGGGTTAACTTTAGGTTTGCCTGAGGTAAAATGTTTCCTGAATACTACATGCCTTATCACCATGGTAGTGTTGGGCGAACACCTAGATGTTCGGGTTCGCGAACGTTCGCCGAACATCGCCGCGATTTTCGGGTGTTCGCGCCGAACTCCGAACATAATGGAAGTCAATGGGGACCCGAACTTTTGTGCTTTGTAAAGCTTCCTTACATGCTACATAACCCAAATTTGCAGGGTATGTGCACCTTGGGAGTGGGTACAAGAGGAAAAAAAATATTTGAAAAAGAGCTTATAGTTTTTGAGAAAATTGATTGTAAAGTTTCAAAGGAAAAACTGTCTTTTAAATGTGGAAAATGTCATGTTTCTTTGCACAGGTAATATGCTTTTTGTCGCCATGCAGTCATAAATGTAATACAGAGAAGAGGTTCCAGGAAAAGGGACCGGTAACGCTAACCCAGCACCAGCAGCAGCACACGTGATGGAACAGGAGGAGGAGGCGCAGGAGGAGAAGGCCACGCTTTTTGAGACACAACAACCCAGGCCTTGCATGAGGACAAGAAGCGTGCGGATAGCATGCTTTGTACCGCCATGCAGTCATAAATGTAATAAAGATAAGAGGTTCCATAAACAGGGACCGGAAATGCTAACCCAGCAGCAGCACACGTGAGGTAACAGGAGGAGGCGCAGGAGGAGAAGGCCACGCTTTGAGACACAACAACCCAGGCCTTGCATGAGGACAAGAAGCGTGCGGATAGCATGCTTTTTACCGCCATGCAGTCATAAATGTAATAAAGATGAGAGGTTCCATAAACAGGGACCGGCAACGCTAACCCATCACAGATGGTCATTGTTCATGTTACTTGGTTTGGGTCCGGGAGTGTTGCATAGTGGTTTCCAATCCAGGATTGATTCATTTTAATTTGAGTCAGACGGTCTGCATTTTATGTGGAGAGGCGGATAAGCCGATCTGTGACGATGCCTCCGGCAGCACTGAAACAGCGTTCCGACATAACGCTGGCTGCCGGGCAAGCCAGCACCTCTATTGCGTACATTGCCAGTTCGTGCCAGGTGTCTAGCTTCGATACTCAATAGTTGAAGGGTGCAGATGGATTGTTCAACACAGCTACGCCATCTGACATGTAGTCCTTGACCATCTTCTCCAGGCGATCGGTGTTGGAGGTGGATCTGCACGCTTGCTGTTCTGTGGGCTGCTGCTGCATGGGTGTCAGAAAATTTTCCCACTCCAAGGACACTGCCGATACCATTCCATTTTGGGCACTAGCTGCAGCTTGTGTTGTTTGCTGCCCTCCTGGTCGTCCTGGGTTTGCGGAAGTCAGTCTGTCGGCGTACAACTGGCTAGAGGAGGGGGAGGATGTCAATCTCCTCTCTAAAGTCTCCACAAGGGCCTGCTGGTATTCTTCCATTTTGACCTGTCTGACTCTTTCTTCAAGCAGTTTTGGAACATTGTGTTTGTACCGTGGATCCAGAAGTGTATAAACCCAGTAATTGGTGTTGTCCAGAATGCGCACAATGCGTGGGTCGCGTTCAATGCAGTCTAGCATGAATTGAGCCATGTGTGCCAGAGTCCTGCCAGAATCCTCATCATCCTCTTGTGAGCGTTGTGATAGTTGTTGTGATGCATCATAGTCGTCACCTTCTTCCTGGTCGGCTTCTGCTGACCATTCGCGCTGAATTGTGGAAGTCCAACGTGCACCGCTCTGGCCCTCGTCAGTGGTGGCAGGAAATTCCTGCTCCAACTCCAGCTGTTCCTCCTCCTCTTCTTCGTCATAGCTGCTGGGGCCAGCGTTTCCTGAGGCGGATGGCCTGATGTTGGTACCATCACGCTGATCGTTTTCTCCTTCAGATTCCTCCAGTTGCATCATGACAGCTGTTTCCTTGATTTTCAACATTGACCTCTTCAGTAAACACAGCAGTGGTATGGTAATGCTGACTGAAGAGTTGTCACTGCTCACAAGCAACGTGGACTGCTCAAAATTTTGGAGGACTTGGCAGAGGTCCAACATGTTGGCCCAATCGGATCCACAGAAGCTTGGCAGCTGTCCGGATGCACCTCGGTACTGCGCCGTCATGTACTGGACCACTGCACTCTTCTGCTCGCAAAAGCGGGCTAGCATGTGCAGCGTAGAATTCCAGCGCGTAGGGACATCACACAGCAAGCGATGGTGGGGGAGATTGAAGCGCTCCTGCATCTTGGCGAGTGCCCCCGAAGCAGTACTGGAATTTCTACAATGTTTGGCCACTCGTCGCACCTTCAACAGAAGATCGGCCACGCCTGGGTATGTCCTCAGGAACCGCTGAACTACTAGGTTTATCACGTGCGCCAGGCAAGGGATGTGTGTCAGCTTAGCCAACCTTAAAGCGCAAATGAGATTACTCCCATTATCACACACAACCATGCCCGGTTTCAGGTCCAGCGGTGCCAGCCACAAATCCGTCTGTTTCTTTATTCCCCTCCAAATTTCCTCCCCTGTGTGCTGCTTATCCCCAAGGCAGATCAGCTTCAGCAACGCTTGCTGACGCATGCCAACAGCTGTGCTGCACTGCTTCCACGATTCTACTGCTGCGGGTGCTGGGTTAGCGTTTCCGGATGAGGTACAGCTTTGAGATGCGTTGGAGGAGAAGGAGTCAGAGAGGTAGGTGCTGCTGTTGTTATCCAGTGGGAGGGACGGCGGTGCAGCTGTTTGCGGCGTGGGCAACACCCGCGCCGTAGCAGGTGAGGAATCGCTGCCAGGCTCCACAAGGTTCACCCAGTGCGCGGTAAGGGAGATGTATCGACCCTGGCCGAACGCACTCGTCCAGGTGTCAGTGGTGAGGTGAACCTTGCAGGCAACGGCATTCTTCAAGCTTCGGGTTATTTTGCTGACCACGTGCTCATGCAACTCAGGCACTGCAGAGCGTGCAAAGTGGTAGCGGCTGGGAACCACGTAACGTGGGATGGCCACTGACATCATACCCTTGAAGCTGTTTGTCTCCACCACTCGATATGGCAGCATTTCGCAGGCCAGAAGCTTGGCTATGCTGGCTGTTACTGCCACGGCCCGGGGGTCATTTGCTGGCAATTTCCTCTTGCGATCAAACATCTCCGAGACAGACAACTGAATCGTAGGGCTGCACACTGAAGGGCTGTTGGTTGTTGTGTTTGATGAACACTGGGAGACCTCAAGAGCACTACTCCGGAAAGTGACAGTGTCAGCGTCTGATGTTTGTGAATGTTGTGAACCACGCAATGGCTGGGCTACTGCTGCTGCTGAGGCGGGTCTGGTGGTGAGTCTGGTGACCCCAAGGGAGGCAGTGTTGCTGGTACCCTGTCCTGCCGCGTTCGCCCACAGAGTGGGATGTTTGGATAGCATGTGGCGGCTCATGCTGGTGGTGGAGAGGTTGTTAATACTTTTCCCCCTGCTCAGGCGGGTCTTGCACACCTTGCAAATCGCCATAGTACCATCCTCAGTGCAGTCTTCAAAGAAAGCCCAGACTTTGGAGCACCTGCCTTGCTGGCGATTTCTGTTTGCGCCTCTTTTGCCTCTCACTTGAACTTCCACGCTTGTGGTGCCTGAAATTGCGCGCCGCCTACCTTTTGGCACAAGGCGAACTCGTGCAGCAGTGGGTTCTTCAACAGACTCATCTGTGCTGCTTCTACGACGGCGATGTTCTCGTTCACAAACAAAATCTGGGTCTATGTCCACATTGTCCATACCCTCCTCTTCCATCTCCTCAAACTCGTCATATGTCATTGTGGGGGGCCGCCGCCGTGGAGTAGAGCTCCCCAGAACAACCTCTGCGCAGCTCACTCCAACGTCGTCTTCCAGATCTTGTCGGCCGACCTCCTGCAATTGCAACTCCTCCTGCCCAACTTGCTCTGGGATTTGGGTTTCAAAGTCCTCGGACTCGCCTCACATTTCAGTGCGCGGTGCATTTCCCACAGTTAATGGTTGTGAATCCGGGCACAACATTTCTGGCTGTTCCTCCATTGACCTTTGAAAGGTGGAAGTTTGTTGGGCTGGGAATAGCTCCTGCGAATACCCCATTGTGTCCTGAGGTAATTCATCGGACTGGTT
Organism: Hyperolius riggenbachi; assembly: GCF_040937935.1. Classification (NCBI taxonomy): domain Eukaryota; kingdom Metazoa; phylum Chordata; class Amphibia; order Anura; family Hyperoliidae; genus Hyperolius; species Hyperolius riggenbachi. The sequence continues at coordinate 125,819,446 of NC_090652.1, read as the reverse complement.
ATCTGGCAGTTGTATGCGTGGTGTCGCTGCCGGTTGTGTCAGCTTTGTGCCCACTGGCTCCTTGTAACTGGCTGAGGACTCGGACCTCGTGCGTGATGTGCTGGTGCTGCTTAACCCACTGCTGGACGCTTGAGAGGTCATCCAAGTAATTATCTGGTCCTGTTCTTTTGGATTTGTAAGGGTTGTTGTCCTGGACAACATGGGCGGTATTGAGTGGGTTTTCTTGGTTGCTCCCCTGTGGCCTGTACGTGAACCGTCAGGGGAAACACCTCTTCCCTTGCCCCTCCCTCTTTCACCGGATTTCTTACTCATTTCACTTATCCTTAAAGTACACGCTGACTGGCAGCAGTACAGTGGCAGTACAGAAATGCTATACAGTGGTGGGTGAGCGGTGTACCACTATTCCCAGCAGCGACACAGAGCACAATGCTATACAGTGGTGGGTGAGTGGTGTACCACTATTCCCAGCAGCGACACAGAGCACAATGCTATACAGTGGCGGGTGAGCGGTGTACTACTGTTCCCAGCAGACACAGAGTGGCAGTAAACACAATGCTATATAGTGTGGCTGAGCGAGGTACACAGAGTGGCAGTAAACACAATGCTATATAGTGTGGCTGAGCGAGCGGTGTACTACTATTCCCAGCAGACACAGAGTGGCAGTAAACACAATGCTATATAGTGTGCTGGGTGAGCGGTGTACACAGAGTGGCAGTAAACACAATGCTATATAGTGTGGCTGAGCGAGGTACACAGAGTGGCAGTAAACACAATGCTATATAGTGTGGCTGAGCGAGGTACACAGAGTGGCAGTAAACACAATGCTATATAGTGTGGCTGAGCGAGCGGTGTACTACTATTCCCAGCAGCGACACAATGACTGGGGGGACCCTGGCTAGCGTGGCTGGAGCGCGAACTACCCTGCCTGCCTACCCAAAGCTAAACCCACAGACAAATGGCGGAGATATGACGTGGTTCGGGTATTTATTTACCCGAACCACGTGACAGTTCGGCCAATCAGAGCGCGTTCGGGTCCGAACCACGTGACCCGTTCGGCCAATCACAGCGCTAGCCGAACGTTCGGGGAACGTTCGGCCATGCGCTCTTAGTTCGGCCATGTGGCCGAACGGTTTGGCCGAACACCATCAGGTGTTCGGCCGAACTCGAACATCACCCGAACAGGGTGATGTTCTGCAGAACCCGAACAGTGGCGAACACTGTTCGCCCAACACTACACCATGGTAACAACTCTAGAAGAGTTATTAAAGACAGGAGATAAGCTTAGTGAATTGAGGCCAATGTTTTTTTTGTTTTTTTTTGTAAAACAGCATAAGGGCCCGTTTCCACTATTGCGTTGCGGAATCGCCGGCGAATCACCGCAGGCAAATCGTATGCGGGTTCGATTACGCATGCATTTTTTGCCTCGATTTCGCATGCGATTTCGCATAGGTTAGGGTGATGCGATTTTAACGATGTCACTGCCTGTGTGAATTAACATGGGTACCTATGCGAAATCGCATGCGAATTCGCGACAAAAACGCATGGGGAAAACGCATGCGATTTCCCTATTAAATACATTGCGTGCGATTCGCCTGCATTCCACACGCAGGCAAATTCTGAGGGCTGTGCCATGCAGAAAAATCCTGCACAGAAAAACGCACAGCAAAACTGACAAGTGGAAACAGGCCCATCCACTTGTATTGGCTGTGCGAATCTGCATGCGGGCAACGCATGCGGATTCGCGATAGTGGAAACGGGCCCTTAACCACTTTACCCCCGCCCGTACGGATTTCTCCGTCCCTTTTTCCATCCTTTAACCCCCAGGGACGGAGAAATCCGTACTTTGCGCACTCCCGCCGCTGCCCGCGCTCCCGCTCGTAAACACGCCGCCCGCCGCTAGTAAACACGCCGCCGCCCGCTCGCCCGGAGATCAATGAATGGGAAAATCCATTCCCGTTCGTTGATCTAAGCCCCACAATGATCCGCTGCTCTCCTATGGGCAGCGCGATCATTGTGAGAAACAACAAACACTCACAGCCTCCTTGTACTTCCTGCGAGCGTCCGGAAGGACGCTCGCAGGTCGCAATAAACAAAAAGTTACTGTTGCCATCTTGTGGCCAAACAGTAAAACTACACCCTTAGCATTTTTTACATAGAAATAAATTCGTTTTACACTAAAAAAAACTCATTACCTCCCACACTCCCCATTTTTTTTTTTTTGTAATTAAAAAAAAATAAAAAAATTTACAATTAAAAAAAATACATAAATAGTTACCTTAGGGACTGAACTTTTTAAATATTTACGTCAAGAGGGTATAACACTGTTACTTTATAAACTATGGGCTTGTAATTAGGGATGGACGCAAAACTGAAAAAAATGCACCTTTATTTCCAAATAAAATATTGGCGCCAAACATTGTGATAGGGACATAATTTAAACGGTTTTATAACCGGGACAAAAGGGCACATAAATTTCATGGGTTTTAATTACAGTAGCATGCATTATTTAAAAACTATAATGGCCGGAAACTGAAAAATAATTAATTTTTTTCCCACATTTTTCCTATTTTCCCATTAAAACACATTTAGAATAAAATAATTCTTGGCATAATGTCCCACCTAAAGAAAGCCTAATTGGTGGCGGAAAAAACAAGATATAGTTCATTTCATTGTGATAAGTTATGATAAAGTTATAGACGAATGAATGGATGGAGCGCTGAAAGGTGAAAATTGCTCTGGTGGTCAGGGGATAAAACCCCTCAGTGGTGAAGTGGTTAAAGGGTTACATCATAGGACTGACTTTTTCTCCTGCAGGGGCTGCCGCATCCGAACTGGTGATTAGCTTATCTTCTGTATACATTCTTTACTTGATACAATTAAGCAAACATTCTCTCTCTGTGCAGAAACTTATGCTAATGAGTCCTGAAGTGAAACACAGGTCAGAAATCACTGATGGCTGCATTTAAAACAGAATTACAACAGTTATGAATAAAATGCACCAGCAGCTTTCAAAGTAAATAAACTGAACTTTGGGAAGTTATAATTTATAAATGCATTATAATACTTGTGCACAAAAGCAAATATGATAATTGTATGGGTTATAAAAAGTAGGAAAAACGTTTTTGTTGAATATTTGGTCAGAGTTTTAAACCGCATTAACAGCAGCAACTGATTACGAGCTCTTAGCAGGCACAGACGCCTCTTTTACAAGTACGATGTGACTTGTTTTTAATCATTTGTTTTACTCAATAAATAGTTTCTGCTTGGATTTGACACAAACAGTGACTTCCTACTAAGGTCCATAGATTTCTATGGGCACTGGGACCTAGCCTTAAAGGCTGGCGCACTAGGCACCCATCACCTTCTTATGCCTGCAGCAGAGAATGTCAGCCTCAAGCATCTCTTGCTATACATACTCTGCTAGTTCTGCCATGTAGGAAGAATGCAGCAGGCCATGTCACATTTTTATATGTAAATTTTATGTAATATATGATAGGAGTGTGTAAAAATCTATTAGGGAGAGTAGTAGCTAAATACAAAAAATGGATTTTGGAGTTAGTTCTGCACTTAGACAAAATGTATCCCTCAGCATAAAACCAGCATAACAGAATATCATAAAAATTATCAGTTCACTACATTTTATTAGCAAAATTAAATTAAATTTAAAGGGAGGAATAAAGCCAGGAATAAAAAAAATCAGTTTTGCTCACCTGGGGCTTCTACCAGCCCCCTGCAGTTGTCCCGTGCCCTCGCAGTCACTCAGGGATCCTCCTGTCCCCCCTCCCTGGCTTAAGTTCCTCTTGAAAGATCAGAGTCATATCCAAAACTCAACTTATGTAGCGAGCGCTATCACATTATCATTTATGGTTCTCCATTCTAGGGATAAACTAAAATATAACCATGAAAGAAAAAGATTCCCTTATAAATGGAGTCCTATATATGTGTAATTATATACTCCAAGACCATGTGTCAAAATTGGAAAAAATCTTTATTAGATGTTCTCACACAATCATAAACAATTAAAATCAATAAAATGCCCCCATATGTCCCACAATAAGAGGACCGCCAGAGAAAATTAATCAATCAAGTAATCACATGTGTTAATACAAGAATCACCATGCAAACATGGCCAGCCAGCAACATCTATAAAGTGCTCAGTGCAAATAGGAAGAAGCTACTGCTAACAATAAATCACCTGTGCAAAAAAAACAATAATAAGGATTGTGGACTGCGACACATGCCTAGAAATCCAGATATGCGTCCCAGACCACAATCAGTGCAATGCCCGATACAATCAAATAATGCAATACATATAGTTGGTGCAAAACATACAAATAGTAAAATGCATAAAGAGTTAATGGCTGGAGTTGCTTACATGTGTATGGAGTGGTCCTGGCTAGTGTTGGGCGAACAGTGTTCGCCACTGTTCGGGTTCTGCAGAACATCACCCTGTTCGGGTGATGTTCGAGTTCGGCCGAACACCTGACGGTGCTCGGCCAAACCGTTCGGCCATATGGCCGAACTAAGAGCGCATGGCCGAACGTTCCCCGAACGTTCGGCTAGCGCTGTGATTGGCCGAACGGGTCACGTGGTTCGGACCCGAACGCGCTCTGATTGGCCGAACGGTCACGTGGTTCGGGTAAATAAATACCCGAACCACGTCATATCTCCGCCATTTGTCTGTGGGTTTAGCTTTGGGTAGGCAGGCAGGGTAGTTCGCGCTCCAGCCACGCTAGCCAGGGTCCCCCCTGTCATTGTGTCACTGCTGGGAACAGTAGTACACCGCTTGCTCAGCCACACTATATAGCATTCTGTTTACTGCCACTCTGTGTACCTCGCTCAGCCACACTATATAGCATTCTGTTTACTGCCACTCTGTGTCTGCTGGGAATAGTAGTACACCGCTTGCTCAGCCACACTATATAGCATTCTGTTTACTGCCACTCTGTGTACCTCGCTCAGCCACACTATATAGCATTCTGTTTACTGCCACTCTGTGTCTGCTGGGAATAGTGGTACACCGCTCGCTCAGCCACACTATATAGCATTCTGTTCACTGTTCTGTGTCTGCTTGGAATAGTGGTACACCGCTCGCTCAGCCACACTATATAGCATTCTGTTTACTGTTCTGTGTCTGCTGGGAATAGTGGTACACCGCTCGCTCAGCCACACTATATAGCATTCTGTTTACTGTTCTGTGTCTGCTGGGAATAGTGGTACACCGCTCGCTCAGCCACACTATATAGCATTCTGTGCACTGTTCTGTGTCTGCTGGGAATAGTGGTACACCGCTCGCTCAGCCACACTATATAGCATTCTGTTCACTGTTCTGTGTCTGCTGGGAATAGTGGTACACCGCTCGCTCAGCCACACTATATAGCATTCTGTTTACTGTTCTGTGTCTGCTGGGAATAGTGGTACACCGCTCGCTCATCCACACTATATAGCATTCTGTTCACTGTTCTGTGTCTGCTGGGAATAGTGGTACACCGCCCGCTCAGCCACACTATATAGCATTCTGTTCACTGTTCTGTGTCTGCTGGGAATAGTGGTACACCGCTCGCTCAGCCACACTATATAGCATTCTGTTCACTGTTCTGTGTCTGCTGGGAACAGTAGTACACCGCTCGCTCAGCCAGAGTATATAGCATTGTGTTTACTGCCACTCTGTGTACACCGCTCAGCCAGACTATATACCATTGTTTACTGACACTCTGTGTACACCGCTCAGCCAGACTATATACCATTGTTTACTGACACTCTGTGTACACCGCTCAGCCAGACTATATACCATTGTTTACTGCCACTCTGATTCTGCTGGGAACAGTAGTACACCGCTCGCTCAGCCAGACTATATAGCATTGTGTTTACTGCCACTCTGTGTACACCGCTCAGCCAGACTATATACCATTGTTTACTGACACTCTGTGTACACCGCTCAGCCAGACTATATACCATTGTTTACTGAAACTCTGTGTACACCGCTCAGCCAGACTATATACCATTGTTTACTGCCACTCTGATTCTGCTGGGAACAGTAGTACACCGCTCGCTCAGCCAGACTATATACCATTGTTTACTGACACTATATAGCAGACTATATAGCATTGTGTGTACACCGCTCAGCCAGACTATATACCATTGTTTACTGACACTCTGTGTACACCGCTCAGCCAGACTATATACCATTGTTTACTGCCACTCTGATTCTGCTGGGAACAGTAGTACACCGCTCGCTCAGCCAGACTATATACCATTGTTTACTGACACTCTGTGTACACCGCTCAGCCAGACTATATACCATTGTTTACTGCCACTCTGATTCTGCTGGGAACAGTAGTACACCGCTCGCTCAGCCAGACTATATACCATTGTTTACTGACACTCTGTGTACACCGCTCAGCCAGACTATATACCATTGTTTACTGCCACTCTGATTCTGCTGGGAACAGTAGTACACCGCTCGCTCAGCCAGACTATATACCATTGTTTACTGACACTATATAGCAGACTATATAGCATTGTGTGTACACCGCTCAGCCAGACTATATACCATTGTTTACTGACACTCTGTGTACACCGCTCAGCCAGACTATATACCATTGTTTACTGCCACTCTGATTCTGCTGGGAACAGTAGTACACCGCTCGCTCAGCCAGACTATATACCATTGTTTACTGACACTCTGTGTACACCGCTCAGCCAGACTATATACCATTGTTTACTGCCACTCTGATTCTGCTGGGAACAGTAGTACACCGCTCGCTCAGCCAGACTATATAGCATTGTGTTTACTGCCACTCTGTGTACACCGCTCAGCCACACTATATAGCATTGCGTACTCTGCCAGTCAGTGTGTATATTGCTGGGATCAGTAATACTCCACTCACCGTCAACCACTATATGAGCTCAACATGAGTTCCCCAGAGACCTCCGCTGTGAGCAGCACTCCCAACAACAGCAACAGCCAACGCCCCACGCAAGCTATAACATCCACCCCAGCAGCCAGTGGTCAGCAGCAGCCCTCCCCGGAGGAGAACGTTGTGTCCATCAGTCCGTCGCCAGAGCGATTAATGAGGGCTGCCATTGAGGAGATGATGGGGCCTGATGTGGAGGAGGAGGTCTGGCTCAGGCCAGCATCCCAAGTTAATGTTGAGGACGATGAGGGGTCTGTGTCTGGGGATGTTGGGGTGGCAGAGGTGGTGGGTGGGTCAGACTCAGGAGAAGAGTTGTATGATGAGGATGATGATCGGGACCATCTGTATGTGCCTCAGAGTCCGACCCCGGAAAACATGTTGTATCGTGTGTTTAGGTACTAAAATCTGCGTTCCCTCCCAGTAGTGTTGGGCGAACAGTGTTTGCCACTGTTCGGGTTCTGCAGAACATCACCCTGTTCGGGGTGACTATATAGCAGACTATATAGCATTGTGTTTAATGCCACTCTGTGTACACGGCTCAGCCACACTATATAGCATTGTGTTTACTTCCACTCTGTGTCTGCTGGGAACAGTAGTACACCGCTCACCCGCCACTGTATAGCATTGTGCTCTGTGTCACTGCTGACAATAGTGGTACACCGCTCACCCACCACTGTATAGCATTTCTGTACTGCCACTGTACTGCTGCCAGTCAGCGTGTACTTTAAGGATAAGTGAAATGAGGAAGAAATCCGGTGAAAGAGGGAGGGGCAAGGGAAGAGGTGTTTCCCCTGACGGTTCACGTACAGGCCACAGGGGAGCACCCAAGAAAACCCACTCAATACTGCCCATGTTGTCCAGGACAACAACCCTCACAGATCCAAAAGAACAGGACCAGATAATTACTTGGATGACCTCTCAAGCGTCCAGCAGTGGGTTAAGCAGCACCAGCACATCACGCACGAGGTCCGAGTCCTCAGCCAGTTAAAGTCTGGGCTTTCTTTGAAGACTGCACTGAGGATGTTACCATGGCGATTTGCAAGGTGTGCAAGACCCGCCTGAGCAGGGGGAAAAGTATTAACAACCTCTCCACCACCAGCATGAGCCGCCACATTCTATCCAAACATCCCACTCTGTGGGCAAACGCGGCAGGACAGGGTACCACCAGCAACACTGCCTCCCTTGGGTTCACCAGACTCACCACCAGACCCGCCTCAGCAGCAGCAGTAGCCCAGCCATTGCGTGGTTCACAACATTCACAAACATCAGACGATGCTGACACTGTCACTTTCCGGACTAGTGCTCTTGAGGTCTCCCAGTGTTCATCAAACACAACAACCAACAGCCCTTCGGTGTGCAGCGCTACGGTTGAGTTGTCTGTCTCTGAGATGTTTGAGCACAAGAGGAAATTGCCAGCAAATGACCCCCGGGCCGTGGCAGTAACAGCCAGCCAGCATAGCCAAGCTTCTGGCCTGCGAAATGCTGCCATATCGAGTGGTGGAGACAAACAGCTTCAAGGGCATGATGTCAGTGGCCATCCCACGTTACGTTGTTCCCAGCCGCTACCACTTTGCGCGCTCTGCAGTGCCTGAGTTGCATGAGCACGTGGTCAGCTAAATAACCCGAAGCTTGAAGAATGCCGTTGCCTGCAAGGTTCACCTCACCACTGACACCTGGACGAGTGCGTTCGGCCAGGGTCGATACATCTCCCTTACCGCGCACTGGGTGAACCTTGTGGAGCCTGGCAGCGATTCCTCACCTGCTACGGCGCGGGTGTTGCCCACGCCGCAAACAGCTGGATAACAACAGCAGCACCTACCTCTCTGACTCCTTCTCCTCCAACGCATCTCAAAGCTGTACCTCATCCGGAAATGCTAACCCAGCACCAGCAGCAGTAGGATCGTGGAAGCAGTGCAGCACAGCTGTTGGCATGCGTCAGCAAGCGTTGCTGAAGCTGATCTGCCTTGGGGATAAGCAGCACACAGGGGAGGAAATTTGGAGGGGAATAAAGGAACAGACGGATTTGTGGCTGGCACCGCTGGACCTGAAACCGGGCATGAAGCTAGACACCTGGCACGAACTGGCAATGTACGCAATAGAGGTGCTGGCTTGCCCGGCAGCCAGCGTTATGTCGGAACGCTGTTTCAGTGCTGCCGGAGGCATCATCACAGATCGGCGTATCCGCCTCTCCACAGAAAATGCAGACCGTCTGACTCAAATTAAAATGAATCAATCCTGGATTGGAAACGACTACGCAACACTCCTGGACCCCAACCAAGTAACATGACCGATGAACATCTGGGATGGTTTAGCGTTTCCGGTCCCTGTTTATTGAACCTCTCATCTGTATTACATTTATGACTGCATGGCGGCAAAAAGCATTGCTGCTATATCCGCACGCTTTTTGTCCTCATGCAAGGCCTGGGTTGTTGTGTCTCACAAAGCGTGGCCTTCTCCTCCTGCGCCTCCTCCTGTTCCATCACGTGTGCTGCTGCTGCTGCTGCTGCTGCTGCTGCTGCTGGGTTACCGTTGCCGGTCCCTGTTTATGGAACCTCTTATCTTTATTACATTTATGACTACATGGCGGTACAAAGCATGCTATCCGCACGCTTTTTGTCCTCATGCAAGGCCTGGGTTGTTGTGTCTCACAAAGCGTGGCCTTCTCCTCCTGCGCCTCCTCCTGTTCCATCACGTGTGCTGCTGCTGCTGCTGCTGCTGCTGGGTTACCGTTGCCGCGTGGTCCCTGTTTATGGAACCTCTTATCTTTATTACATTTATGACTACATGGCGGTACAAAGCATGCTATCCGCACGCTTTTTGTCCTCATGCAAGGCCTGGGTTGTTGTGTCTCACAAAGCGTGGCCTTCTCCTCCTGCGCCTCCTCCTGTTCCATCACGTGTGCTGCTGCTGCTGCTGCTGCTGCTGGGTTACCGTTGCCGCGTGGTCCCTGTTTATTGAACCTCTTATCTTTATTACATTTATGACTACATGGCGGTACAAAGCATGCTATCCGCACGCTTTTTGTCCTCATGCAAGGCCTGGGTTGTTGTGTCTCACAAAGCGTGGCCTTCTCCTCCTGCGCCTCCTCCTGTTCCATCACGTGTGCTGCTGCTGCTGCTGCTGCTGGGTTAGCGTTGCCGCGTGGTCCCTGTTTATTGAACCTCTTATCTTTATTACATTTATGACTACATGGCGGTACAAAGCATGCTATCCGCACGCTTTTTGTCCTCATGCAAGGCCTGGGTTGTTGTGTCTCACAAAGCGTGGCCTTCTCCTCCTGCGCCTCCTCCTGTTCCATCACGTGTGCTGCTGCTGGGTTAGCGTTGCCGCGTGGTCCCTGTTTATTGAACCACTTATCTTTATTACATTTATGACTGCATGGTGGTACAAAGCATGCTATCCGCACGCTTCTTGTCCTCATGCAAGGCCTGGGTTGTTGTGTCTCAAAGCGTGGCCTTCTCCTCCTGCGCCACCCTCCTCCTGTTCCATCACGTGTGCTGCTGCTGGGTTAGCATTACCGGTCCCTTTTCCTGGAACCTCTTATATGTATTACATTTATGACTGCATGCCGACAAAAAGCATGTTACCTGTGCAAAGAAAACAGACATTTCCCGCATTTAAAAGACAGTTTTCCCTTTGAAACTTTAAAATCGATTTTCTCAAAAACTATAAGCTCTTTTTGCTAAATTTTTTTTTCCTCTTGTACCCACTCCCAAGGTGCACATACCCTGTAAATTTGGGGTATGTAGCATGTAAGGAGGCTTTACAAACCACAAAAGTTCGGGTCCCCATTGACTTCCATTATGTTCGGAGTTCGGGTCGAACACCCGAACATCGCGGCCATGTTCGGCCTGTTCGGCCCGAACCCGAACATCTAGATGTTCGCCCAACACTAGTCCTGGCGTGGGGGTAACTGTGCCTTACGCGCTCGCAGAACTAACTGTCCGCTTCCATCGAGGCTGGTTTTCAAACTGAATGTGCGTAGCTTAAATGTCGGCAAGGCGTGGGGCGGGTCCCTAATTCATGTACGTGGCCACGTACTATGACCATGCCGCCCAGCGCGTAGATAACACGCCGTTCAGCAAGGTCCTCTCAATTCCTGGGATCAAAGTTGCGCATGCGTAATGCGGCCCAATGTCCGCGTACAACGCCGCTGTGCGTATGATGTCATCTGGATACGCACGTCGCACATAAGTGCGACCGTGCGTTCCAGGCTTACCTAAACATGCGTTACAATGCCCTTCCGCTGACCTACCTAGCTGTATATACTAAATGAGTAAATAAATAAGCATATCAATGTCAATATGCACATGAATTGTATATATAAAAAAAACAACAATATACATCAATTTCAATAACAAAATATAAACATTATTGTCAGACGGATCCCATGGTTGGAGTATGCTTGTTTCCACAAGGTCATATTTGATGCTATGCTGCCCCCAAGTGCTTGAACTGTTGAATGACATTGGAGATCTCCTGCACACGTCACCTGGCTGGAAAATAGTAAATTCTACAAAATATAAAGCATGTGAGAGAAGAAAGAATTATTTCATTGATCAGCACCCCCATCATTTTATTTTATTTTAGAAAACAGCCATAATTATAGTCCTCGTTAAGTCCCCATGGTCTTTGGGTTTTGAGATCATGTATCCATCTAAGTTCTTTTTTTAGTAAGATTACGGATATATTTCCACCTCTCTCACTGTGTCTCACATGCTGTATACCTTTAAAGGTCCACCCTCTCAGATCGCTGTTATGATAGTCCAGGGCATGTTCTGCCACTGAAGTCAATGTTTTACCCTCTCTCCTATCACGTTCTGCTAGTTTGATCGTAGAAATATGTTTTTGTAGGCGTAATTTTAACTGATTCTTCGTTTGTCCTATATATTGTTTGTTACACGGACATTCTAATAAATATATAACTCCTTTTGTCTGGCAATTTATAAAATCTCTGATTTCATACAACTTACCAGTTTTTGCGCTTGTAAACGTTTTACTCGTAATCATCCATGGGCACACCGAGCATGTTCCACATCTGTGGCTCCCCTTCAAATAAGAGACATGATTTTCCCTAGAGAAGTGGCTCCGACTCAGGATGCTTTTAAGGGTGGGTGCTCGCTTAGCTGTAATGCTAGGATGGTCTGTGATGCATTGTTTTAACAACCTATCATTCTGTAGGATGCTCCAATGCTTTTCCAGAACCCTGTATATCTCTTTCCAGGCATTATTATATATGGTGTAACAAATCGTGTCAAGTTCTTCTGATCTTTATTTTTCGGTTTAGGTACTAACAATCCTTCCCTAGATGTAGCTCTTGCCCTCCTTATTGCGGTCTCAAGGCATTTACGAGGGTACCCCCTCTTTTGAAATCTTGTTCGCATCTTTTTACCTTCTGATTCAAAGGCCTCTTCCGTAGAGCAGTTTCTCCTGAGGCGTATAAACTGACCCGTCGGGATGTTTAATTTCAGGTTTCTTGTGTGGTGTGAATCAAAACTTAGAAGACTATTGGCTGCCGTGGGTTTCCTAAAAATGGTTGTTTGTAAAATTCCAGTAGGACTCTTTTTCAGCTTTATATCCAAAAATTCCACCTCCTCATCAGAAATCCGATACGTCAATTTGATGTTCAGACTGTTCTTATTGAGGGCATCCAAGAATTCTCGACAAGCAGATGCGGGTCCCTGCCAAAAAATTAACAGGTCGTCGATGAAGCGATACCACCCCAAAATGTGGGGGTGGTACCGCTCCATCGACTCCCCCCACACCGTCTCCCTCTCCCACCACCCCAAAAACAGGTTAGCCACGGCTGGTGCGCACTTGATGCCCATGACCACACCCCTTGTCTGCAGATAGTATTGGTGGTCAAAGAGAAAGAAATTCCTGGTCAAAATAAATTCCAAAAGTTCCAAAAGAAATCGGTTTCTCTCCCGGTTCGCTGTGCTGTCCATCTGTAAGAAATATTCCACAGCCCCAATGCCCTCCTTATGTCCAATGTTGGAATACAACGATTCCACATCACATGTAACTAAAAGAACACTGTCTGGTAAGTTTAAATTGCTGACCCTGGACAGGAGGTCGCCAGTGTCTCTCAAATAAGACTCCAGGCTTGTGACATATGTCTGGAGAAAAAAGTCCACATACTGACTGCACTTTTCACTTAGTCCTCCTATGCCGGAGATTATCGGTCTCCCGGGCGGGTGTTCTCTACTCTTATGGACCTTAGGCAACATGTAAAAAGTCGGTGTTACCGGCCATTCGTTCCACATGAATTTGTATTCATTGGAGTTTATGATGTAAGAGTCTCTGGCTTTTTGCAGGATCCTTTTCAGTTCCCCCTGGTATAGTTTCGTTGGGTTATTTCTCAATTTTTCGTAGAAATTTGTATTACCTAGCTGTCTTTCTGCTTCCTTGATGTACATATCGGTGGGCCACACTACCACGTTACCCCCCTTGTCCGCCTCTTTGATTTGTATTTTTCGATCTTTTTTAAGGTCCAGTAACGCTCTTCTTTCTTTAGATGATAAATTCTGATAGCCTTTTATATGATTAACTTGCACTGATTCTAAATCATGGCTTACAAGTTCAAAGAAGACCCTTATTTCAGGGCAAATCGACAAAGCAGGTAAAAATTTGGAGGTAGGCTTGAATGGAGTTGTACCCACCTTTGTTGAAGCTTCATTTTCATCAAGGAGGCTCAAAAGATCCTGCATTGCCCGTTGGTCCTGATAATTGGGAAAGAGGCCTTCAAGTTCGACCATTTCCTTTGTGGGCTTGTCGTACAATTTTCTGAGTGTTAGGCGTCTACAAAAAAGATATAAGTCCTTAATTACTTCAAATTTATCAAATTGATTAGTTGGAGCAAAAGACAATCCCCTTCTAAGGACCCCCTCCTCCTCTCGTGTTAAAACCCTCTCGGACAAATTAATAATTTTAAGTACCTCAGCGTCATCCTCCTCTTCCTCCATTCTGTCTTCTCTGCCCTTATTTCTATTGGGATTTCTTCTATTTGGGTTACTGTTGGTCTTCTTTGGATTGTTACCACCTCCTGATTGATTTATTTGAACCCTTTGCCTGATGTTCTGTTCCTGATTTTCCCATTCTGAGTCTGGGCAATCACTGGAGTCTGAGATAGAGACGGCACTTTGGCTCGTCTCCTCCATCTGCCCTGAGGGGGAGGGTTGTTGTGGTTGAACCGGGGTCCCTCTGGGTTTCCGCTGCCGTCTCCATAGTTGTTGGCCTTTGGGGTTCCCTCTATGATGCCATCTATATGCTCTTTTCATTAAGTAGTCTTTCCTGTCTCTTTCTAATTTAATGTTCTTGTTTTTTAGAATATCTGCCTCTATCTTTGATATATCCTTTTTCAATTTAATCATAAATGTTTCTACCCACTTTTTCTGATCTGTTTCAGTGATTTTTATTTGCAGCTCATTGATCTTCACCTTGGTGGCTACTAGGAGTCTCCTGTCCAGGGTCAACAACATCTCCACAATGATCCTTGAACACCTGCTCAAACCTTCCTCCCAAAATTCTCTATCATCCTGTCCCAACTGCCACGAGGGGAAAATTTGCACACGAAGTCCCCTGGGGTAAATAAATTCCTTCATATAATTTTCCAAGCTTTTAACATTCCACCAGGTTTTGATGTACAAGAGGTGAGTATCCTTCAATTCATTACATAGGGATCTCAGGGGGTCTGATGGTGTTTCCCCCCTATCTGCCGGGGATACATCCTGAAAAAGCACCCTTAATTTATCTGACCAATTGGATTCAAGCGTCTCCAATAAATTGGGATCCATGGTATAAAAAACGCTCTATAAAAAATCAAAGAGATTTCTGTTATTTCCAAAACTCAACTTATGTAGCGAGCGCTATCACATTATCATTTATGGTTCTCCATTCTAGGGATAAACTAAAATATAACCATGAAAGAAAAAGATTCCCTTATAAATGGAGTCCTATATATGTGTAATTATATACTCCAAGACCATGTGTCAAAATTGGAAAAAATCTTTATTAGATGTTCTCACACAATCATAAACAATTAAAATAAATGCCAGGACCACTCCATACACATGTAAGCAACTCCAGCCATTAACTCTTTATGCATTTTACTATTTGTATGTTTTGCACCAACTATATGTATTGCATTATTTGATTGTATCGGGCATTGCACTGATTGTGGTCTGGGACGCATATCTGGATTTCTGGGCATGTGTCGCAGTCCACAATCCTTATTATTGTTTTTTTTGCACAGGTGATTTATTGTTAGCAGTAGCTTCTTCCTATTTGCACTGAGCACTTTATAGATGTTGCTGGCTGGCCATGTTTGCATGGTGATTCTTGTATTAACACATGTGATTACTTGATTGATTAATTTTCTCTGGCGGTCCTCTTATTGTGGGACATAAGGGGGCATTTTATTGATTTTAATTGTTTATGATTGTGTGAGAACATCTAATAAAGATTTTTTCCAATTTTGACACATGGTCTTGGAGTATATAATTACACATATATAGGACTCCATTTATAAGGGAATCTTTTTCTTTCACAGAGTCATATCCACATTATATCGTGATTTAAGGGTGCTTTTCCACAGCATCGCAGATAGCCGCGCCTCCCTGCGGATGTTTTCCTGGGAACCACAGAAGTCCAGATGCGACTGTCACTCACTGTTGAGGAATCGGATGCGTGTTGCAGAAATCTGCAGCATGCAATCCATATTTTTTCCCACAGCACACCATACCGCTCCCCAATGGCACAACTGCATTCAATGGAAATTACTCCACGGAGATGCATTGGTTGAAGATCCATTGTAAAAAATTTAATACGAATTTGCAGTAAGTGGAAATGGGCCCTTACCAAGTTTGAATTAATTATGCTAACAAAATTGTATAAAATAATTGTATTTCAAGCATGTGATGTTCCTTTACTTTACTTACGATTCCCATGTGTAACCAGTTACAATGTAAAATGCAACCATTTAAAATGAAGAAATGTCACCTCAATCTTGTCTGTGGTTGCCTTTTGTATACCACACTCAGCATAGAGAAAAGAAAGAAGAGCAAAGAATTGTCTGAGAACCAAAATGATAGAAAAACATGACCGATACCAGGGCTACAAGTCCATCTACAGAGATTTGAATGTCCATGTGCCCACTGTGTGCAACATTGAGATTTACAGCCCATGGCACTGTAGCTAATCTCTCTTTGGAGTTACTTTGCTGCTTCAGGCACTGGTAGTCTTGACTGTTTGCCTATTAAAATCTGAGGACTACCAAATACTTCTGGGATGCAATGTAGGGCCCAGTATAAAAAAGCTGGATCTCACCAGAAGCATGGGTCTTACAACAGGACAATGACCCAAAGAGACTCTTGCAGTACAGGGACGCTCTACTACGTCGCTGAATGCTACCTTTTGTCAACCTTCAGATTGTGGTGATTCCCCATATATCCCACATTGACACACGGATGTTTGAATACGGTGTGCCTCTGAGGAAGCGGCTTTTGGCCGTGAAACACGTGTCAGGCAGTCTTTTTATGTGAATTGGATGTCTGTTCTGTTGTATCCACATGCCATGTTGGCGATCTGAAGAGACTTCATATGCGGAATAAATAAGAGAATTTGGTTCTAGGAACAACCCCTTTGTGTGTTTTTTGCTGAATAGTATTGATATAGGGGTGGAACCACACTACTATTTTTTATCTTGTTTATATATATTGTTACTTTTTTTTGTGGATCTGCTGTGTATATGGGCCTGAAGAATCTGACAGTTCTCAGAAGTGTTCTTTAAAGGACTTACGAGCCCAAACTGTCTAAAAAAGCAAAGTACCTGTAAGCTGTTTAAATGCACGGAGGACGCCGTCCGCGCCCTCCGTGCAGTTCCGCCGGGTCCCCTTCCTGAGATCGCCCCCCGCGCCGACCCCGACCCCCCAGGCCGGGTCGGGCTCTCGTGCCGCTCTCAATATGGCCGCTTCCATTGGCCGTGGCTGCGCAGTCCGCCTGGCCGCGAGTGCGGCTGCGCAGCTCTACGGCCAACCCCCCGAACCACGCACTGTAGCGTGGATCAGAGGGGTTGGCCGTAGAGCTGCGCAGCCGCACTCGCGGCCAGGCGGACTGCGCAGCCGCGGCCAATGGAAGCGGCCATATTGAGAACGGCACGAGAGCCCGACCCGGCCTGGGGGGTCGGGGTCGGCGCGGGGGGCGATCTCAGGAAGGGGACCCGGCGGAACTGCACAGAGGGCGCGGACGGCGTCCTCCGTGCATTTAAACAGCTTACAGGTACTTTGCTTTTTTAGACAGTTTGGGCTCGTAAGTCCTTTAAAAGGAGTGCATTCCAGGACTTGCAGTATTAGCTCCATATGCAATATTTGCCCACATTCAGTTAGCCACATGATTTTATGGGTGGGCTTTTTATATTTATGCTAGTTGATGTTTTGTACGTTGGTTATTGATTAATAAATGTATTGATTCACGTTAGCTTTAGCTTTGAGCTCCCTTATTTTTCTGATTAATGCATGAGCTTTGTAACATAAGGAGAGACGAGCTAAAAATTTGGATTTATTTATGGTTGATATCACGTGACTTGTTTGTTCATAAATGTGAGGGTGCCATTATTTTTGGCCACTACCGTAGCTTTTCGCATAATAAGCCTGATGCCTAAAGCCTACACATTTCATGTGTCAGCACTTTTTTCTTCTGAGACAGAAAACAAGTGCTACACAGAACATAACTGTGGGACACCCATAAAGAGAATCTGTCTTCCTTCTTTTCACATAATCGAACTGAACATCAAGCCTATGTTCAGCTCTAGTGGGATTTGACTAGTTACTCAGTTACTAGTTACTTTGACTGTTAAACTCAATTTTTCTTCAACCTCAGAATTATGAATTTGGTTGTTTACTTGTGTATTTAATGTGTTCTGTTAACCCTTCTTTATGGCCTCTGATGAATAGAGCACTCACTGGCCAAACACGTGCCAGACATCCTTTGTGAAACGATGATTGAATAAATCAATGAATCATTTTTTGCTCTTGTATGCCTTGAATCTCATGACGTAAGCAACTTAGTATGCTATTATTTAAATTATTTATATCAGTAATAGGTTTAATTAGCTCACATCTTATAATTAGCTCAGATGTCACATCATCATCAATAATACATGCAAGGAATGGTTTTTAATACCCAAATTACATGGTGCATTCTCCCCTCTCCCTTGGTTACTTAATACAGTTTCATCCCTATAGGTGAAGTTATTATATCCTGAAGTTCAAAAAACAAGATATTCTATGTTCCTATTCACATATAAAGCCCCCTTAAGGACCAGAGCACTTTTGAAATTAAAAAATACAAACTAAACTTATTTGCTATCGGCCTGTTATTTATCACTGAGCTGGACTCTTCCATCCCTGAATTGCTATCTTTGTTGACCAAGTTTTCAGTGGTTTCTGGTATTAAAGTGAATCTCTGTAAATCTAAGGTTTTAAATATCACTCTCTCTTTCAAGGCCTGCTCCCTCTTGAAAGCTATGTACCCCTTTCATTGGTCTACTGTCTCGATTGACTATCTAAGTATTAAGCTCATGGCTTCCTACCAAATGCTGTTTTCACAAAATTATTACCCTTTAGCCAAATTGATAACCCAATGGTTATCTCAATGCTCCTTATATAATCACTCCTGGTTGGGTCGGATTAATCCACTGAAAATGACGCTCCTAACCAAGGTCCTTTATTATTTCAGGATGCTCAGACTTTGAATCCACCTTCATTTTCTCTGAATGCTTTAAAGTAAACTGTCTAAGTTTATTTGGGGTAAATCTCATCCGAGAATCTCTAGACTAACTTTAAATGTTCAAAAATGTAATGGAGGCCTAGCGGTTCCCAATTTAGTAAACTATTACCAAGTTGCCCAACTGGCCCATTTACTTGACCTCTATAAAGGCACCAGACTGCCATCCTGGTTACTGTTTGAGATCCTGCCAGTGGCTCCCCAGTCAATTCAGACCCCCATTTGGTTATCTAAAGCCACTGGGACCCAGGGTGTGATACTATAGCACTGTCTGGCAGTTTGATATTCAGTTTGTTACTTGAGGAAGCTAATGTCACCTGCTTTATCCTTGATGTCCTTTATTGGTAATCCAGTGTTCATCCCTGGCTCTGACAGTCCTGGTAGTTTTGGGTGGTGGAGAGAACCGGGCCTTGAACAGGTTAAAAGTTTGATCGGATGCTCAGGCACACTTACCTGGGAGAACCTACATGAGAAATTCCAGATACCTAGTGTGGTGATATATTGGGGTGCTGATAATGTTAAGGATAATAACAGAACATATATCTGTCCTTTTTCTGTCTACTGGGTAAAACCTCAGATGTGTATTGTGCTTGGTAGTAATTGGTCACCTGGCCAGAGTAAACTGAAGGATAATGTAAGTCTGCATGTAAATGTACATTACCTCTGCCCTCCCCTTGTCCAGCCGGGGAAACTGTGTGTACTGCTAATTAGCGGCCAATTGAGGAAGAATAGGCTGATCGGCATGGCTTTTGAACTGGAATCAGCCATTGTCCCATCATACAAAGCAAGCCTACCAGAGTGTTGGGAATGGGAAGCTGACACCTGAAGGTTGGAAATTTACATGGAAGGGGTTGGAAATTTCTACAGACTTTAAAAACGGAAGTGGAATTGCTTTGAAATCTGTAAGTGTAAACAGGATACTTGCTCTCAGGATACAATCTTACCTGTGAAATCGGCAACCTTCAAAAAAGCTGAATTAGGAACCCTTTGAATTTCGCATATCACAGGAAGATTATGACAAGCGTTCAGTGATGTCACAAACGTGGAAAGTGCATTAGTTCCTGGGGGCTGGACATTAAATGCCCCAGGGGACACTTCGGACTATTTAAGCTGGCCCAGGACAGCCACCGGTATCTTCTCTCGGAGGTAGCGAATAGCTAGGGATGATCGCGACTCCTGGTCGAAACGGCGTCCTCCCGTCAAACAATGTTCTAACCTAAGCTGGTAACGTTCTTTTTCCCCCCGTTTATTTTTACGCAAATATCCGTGTGTGTTATCTTTGTAACTTTTATCTTGTAACTATTTTTACTTTGTTTTTTGTAATCTTTTTGTATATATTAAGTTCTGCATTGTTCTATGTTTTTATGGAATATTAAATCATTATTTAATAAGCTGACTTCTGCTGTACTAAACTAACACTCATAGCCTAGAAGAGACTGAAGTGTAACCGTGTATAAGTTCATGCCTAATTGTACGCTTGTGTACGCCTCGATAAAGAAAGGGCATATCGTACAGGTGATAAAGTCCTCTACAAAGCTGCGAAATACAAACTGCAGAGAGCCATTACCGCCGCAAAAAAAGATTATTCTCAAAAACTTGAGGAAACTTTTTCTAACGCAGACTCATCCACAATATGGAAATCTCTACATGAAATTACCAGCTACAGGAAGAAATCTCCTCCCCCCTCACTACATAACCTGCAGCTTGCAGATGAACTGAATACATTTTATTGCAGGTTTGACACTACTAACAAAAGCCAAACACAACAAGTCAATTTGCATCTCTGCCACAGGCAAACTGAACACTCTTCCTGCCAGCCAATGTCTCCACCCCCTGCGGTGCCTCAGCAACTACACAACACAGGAGGCCAGACACAATCTGCTAACCTGTCCCCAGATGTGCATGCTCTAACAATATGCCAATCAGATGTAAATAGACTCTTTAAAAAACAAAACACCAGGAAAGCAATGGGACCAGACGCTGTGTCTGCGAAATGCTTGAATCTCTGTGCTGACCAATTAGCGCCTGTATTTACAGACATATTCAAAGCATCTCTAGAACTCTCAATTGTTCCTACCTGTTTTAAATGCGCAACTATTGTACCAATTCAAAAAAAAACAAAACCTACATGTTTAAATGATTACAGGCCTGTTGCCCTGACATCACTGGTCATGAAAGCATTTGAAAAACTGATAATGACTTATCTGAAATCCATCACAGATCCCCTGCTGGACTCTTTGCAATTTGCCTACAGACCTAACAGATCCGCAGACGATGCCGTGAACATGTGCATGCATTATGTACTACAGCATTTAGATAACCCAGGAACCTACACCAGGATTTTATTTATAGATTTCAGCTCTGCATTTAATACCATAATTCCATCACTGCTGCACAGCAAGCTCTCCCAGCTACACATACCTGAATCCCTCTGCAAATGGATAACCGACTTCTTAACCGACAGAAGACAGCGTGTTAGACTTGGTAAACTCACATCAAGCTCTCTGACAGTCAGTACTGGTGCACCCCAGGGCTGTGTGCTTTCCCCACTGCTGTACTCACTTTACACCAATGACTGCATCTCCACAGATCCATCTGTTAAGGTTCTGAAGTTTGCAGACGACACAACAGTTGTTGG
The DNA here is from genome assembly GCF_040937935.1 of Hyperolius riggenbachi. Taxonomy (NCBI): domain Eukaryota; kingdom Metazoa; phylum Chordata; class Amphibia; order Anura; family Hyperoliidae; genus Hyperolius; species Hyperolius riggenbachi. The sequence goes on along the minus strand of NC_090652.1, from coordinate 125,798,107 downwards.
TCTCATTCAAAACGGGGATGAGTCTGCATACAGGCATGTGGTGGGACAGCTTTCCTCCTGGTGCAGCAGCAACAACTTAGAACTAAATGCTCTCAAAACCATGGAGATGATAATAGACTTTAGGAGATCTCCCCCCCAGCACCTCCCCTTAACCATAAATGGATCCACAATAACCCAAGTAGAGTCATTCAAGTTTCTTGGGTCCACAATCTCAAACGACTTAAAATGGGACAACAACACTGCCACTATTGTCAAGAAAGCACAACAGAGAATGTACCATCTGCGGCAGCTGAAAAAGTTTGGCCTACCTCAAAAGCTAATGGTGCAGTTCTACACTGCAATCATCGAATCCACCATAACATCATCCATGACTGTATGGTTCAGCTCCTGCTCAGCATTAGAAAAGGGGAGGCTGCAGCGCATCATTCGATCAGCGGAAAGGATAATTGGCTGTAGCTTACCTTCCCTGCAGGATCTTTACACTAGCAGGTGCAGAAAGAGAGCGACCAAAATTGCCTCTGACCCCTCTCACCCAGCTCACTCCATCTTCCAGCGCATGCCTTCAGGAGTAAGATTCCGGTCAATCGCTACCAAAACCTCCAGACACAGGAACAGTTTTTTTCCTCAAGCGGTAGCCATACTTAATGCTGAACCACGTTAGAGCTGCTAGGACTGAAAGTAATCAGCACAGAACTAAACATGAACAATTCTCACATTGCTTACTGCCACTATACTTATAATGTCCTTAACTTGTAATATTCACACTGTCTGTCCTTGTATTGTTTTTTGTTTGTGTTTGTTAAGCAACTGCCAAGACAAATTCCTTGTAGGTGCAAACTTACTTGGCGAAAATAAATTGATTCTGATTCTGATTCTGATTGAGCAACACTACCGTATGAAATTGTAATTGCATTGTGTGTGGGGGCGTTTGTCATACGTTGGCCTAAGCGCGCAGCTGACCCAACGTACGAACAACGCCAGTGCGGGTAGCGACAGCAGAGTGGCTAACAGTATCGTTCGGAACGACTGTTAGTGGGTTTTCGCTTCACGACAGTGTAAGATTGCAACTGTGTGTGTGTGTGGGTGCGTGGCGTTCCCGTATTTGGCCTAAGCGCAAAGCTGACCCGAATACAAAAACGCGGAGTGCGCGCTGAGGACTCGACAGCAGTGGAAGTGTCTAGCGAACCGCTAGTGGTGGCAGTGAGGTGTTCTGAGGGGTCCCAGCCTTGTTTTAGCTTGACCAAGGCTGCTTCCCCTCTCAGTCTAGTCAAACCCGCAGTCGGGAACCGTATACGCAGGCGTGCCACGGGCCGGTTCCTGACACCTAGTACTGAACATTTCTCTTACAATCAGCTGAGACATTGGTTGCGTTGTCTTCCTCCATCCCAGACACAATTTCCAGTAGTCTTGACCAGGTTTGAACATCTTTGTGATAAGGACCCCTTTAAGAGAGGAGCGATATCTGAACTTTATGCTTTGCTAAATGAGCCGCTGAAATCTTTCAGGCACAATTATGTAACCAGGTGGGAGTCTGACTTGGATGAGAATAAGACTAAGGAGGAATGGGAGGAGACTTGGAAGATGACCCCTAGATTGTCTATCAATTTAGCAGTTATTGAATCAGCCTATAAGGCGTCCCTTAGATGGTACCGGGTACCAGCTAGATTATTTTCCAGGTACGAATGCAGGACTTTGTTTCAGGGGTTGTGGGGTCAAAAGGAGATATCCTACATATTTTTTGGACTTGTAAAATGCTAACCAGGTTTTGGCACAGAGTATCTTGGCTGTTTCAGACGTTATTCCTTAAATCTGATACAAAAAACTCTGGGTAGCTTTGTTACACTTTAAATTGTAGTGCTTGAATAATTACCAGCGGACCCTGGCCCATTTTATTTTTGTTGCCGCCAAACAGACATTAGCACAAGCATGGCGAACCCAATTTGTCTCTTTTGAGGAAATGAACAGCAGGGTAACTGCATTCATGGTACAGTAACAGATGGCAGCTATAATAGATGAGAGAGTTGACAAATTCCATAAAACCTGGGACCCCTGGCGTGTGTTTGTTCATTTGTGTGGGTACCTCATAGGATGTGGTACTTAGTTCTCTTGGTGGCAGTCCCTGGTGATGCTTGGACCTTTTTGGTCAACTCTTCTCTTTTCTTTTTTTTAATCTCTTTTTCTTCTTCTTTTCCTCTTTGTCGCTGTGCGTCTATGCACAGCAGCCTTTCCTCTTTCTACTCTGTTCTTAAGTCTATGGACCTACTTGTGACTTGAGACCTTGTGCAAGGTATTGGGTCTCATGAGATTTTATGTTGTTATATGAGTGACGTTCCTAGCGGGTATAATGGGGCCTTGTTTGTAGATGTGTGTACGTTTTAAGGCACGTGATATGTAATGTTACATATATTTACATGTTATGAACATTTTGAAAACTTTCAATAAACATTTTCAAACAGAAAAAATACAAACTTTATTTGGCTATTTCTCCTTTTTATCTCCAAACTTACAGTCAGTAAATGATGTTCCTGCCAAAATTTATGGTAATGAGATTTGATCCTGAAATAAAGGTTGATTTTTGATACAGTGTGTTCTTTTCACCTTGAACTGGGAAATATAAAAAAAATAATTTTAGTGCTAAAAAATTGGGAGAAGAGGTTAATGGGGAGGGTTAATTAATACGTTTATTGTGTAGAGGGCATGGTCTCAAACGTGGGTGTGGTTTAACAGTGTATATTATTGTAATATTTTATACTGCATCCCCATTATTATATTTATACAAGAAAAAACGTGTGATTGCAGCACTCACCAATTTGTGACTTCAATGGCCTCCCTCTCCTCCAGTATCAATAGCTCCAAATCTGATGTGCTTCGTATCAAGAATAGGATAAAGACAGTATTGATTAACTTGTCATTGGAAGAAAAAATATGTGCACCATCTGACCAGTCTGAGCAATTTATTTCTAAACCACAAAGAAACAACATCTGTTGCTAACTCTGTACAATACTGGAAAACTCCATATGGCCTGGCCTCCACGTAAACAGGTGTACCATACCTAACATGACACAGGCATCATGAACAGCTCCCAGTGCCCGCAGCACCCACTTTACGTACCCCTCTCTACAGCGCCTCCAGACTTGATGACAACACATCTGGAGTTTACCAGTATTTTTCTTTGTGGATTACAGTTGCTTAGGCAAGTCTGGTGGTGCACGTCTTTTTTCTTCAAGCGACAAATCCCCATTATTATTGTTTCCCTATTACATGTCCCCATTTGACCTGTCCCTCTTTTAATTTTCCTGGAACTGGATGCACATTTTGAAGAAATCATGGCCATGATAGACAATACCCACCCTCAGTACTAATGTACCCTCAGACACCCTCTCATTTTTTTTTTATCTGTTGATTTGTTATTGAATCTCCACCCCCAATCTTCTCTTCCCCTCTCCCTCTCCTTTTTTTCTCTCCCAGCCCAAAACTTATCTGTAACATGGATATTGGTAAATGCACATCTTCATATGATCAGGGTACTGCCAGACAAATGTAAGTAACTTTTAGCTGTTGTAGAATTACTTACATGTGATTTACATTTTGTTGCTTACAAGATCGTAATTAATTAATGCTGTAATAATAATCTCATAAATTGTTTATGCAGAGATACAGTATGAATCACAATTGTATCATTACATGGAGTATTAAGTAGAAGATACTGTATTTGTATAAGGCTTTGATGTTTGTAAATGTTAACTATGTTTACAAAATTCAATAAAAAAGTTTCTGTTAAAAAAAAAAAAGTATCTGCCAACAGTTCAGGGACTGGAAGAGCGGAGAGCCAAACTTCCTTCCGTAATCACTAGAAAATTAGCATGGCACCTGATCAATGCTGGAAGATGTTAGCTGTCAAATGAAAAAACCTAGCTCATTTGACTTGGTGCTACTGTTCAAGGTCTTGTCGGCAGGCTTCAGGGAGAGGGATGGGGATACAGGGGATCCCAGCACTGTAACGGGGTCAGGGGACAAGGGAAGCCTCTGGATTATCCAGAGGCTTTACTCTACTTAGGTAAGTATCCATTTGTGGCATTTTTTTCACTACAGGTACACTTTAAGAATAATTAATCCTCTACCTCCCATTAACCCTGCATCACAGATACCAGATTGTGGTAACATGTTCTCTATGCCCACTTCAGCATCTCAAGTACAACTCTTTGTTACACAATGACTTTTATCCGGCCATTTTAAGGCAAGATTCTAGGCAGTTAGGTCTGCAGTATCTAAAAAAAAGCGCTTAAACATTTTAGAATGGAGTTAGGATGGGGTCATACCTGGCCATGGTGGCGTGAGGATGGTTACATCTGTGGCTTTCCTGTAAACCAGCCGAATCCTCCAATGAACCAGCCAAATCCTCCAGCAGCCTGAGCCTAAATTGCCTCCCAGACAGCATCAGATAATCAGTGAGTCTCCCTAGAACCTGCCATTATGAGGAAGTATGGGGAAATTAAAGGTTTAGGGCCTGGAGGGAAATTGGTGCATCTTTGTCATATTGAGTAGAAGACAAAGATGGTACTGACACGTGGGCTGGGGACTCTGAGCCTCGGAGGATCCCAGAATGCAGGCAGCAGTCAGGCACTATGCTGAGGACTTAAAGAACACTGAAATATCCACAGCCTGATGCAGCCGTCTAGTAAGGCTGCTGCTGAAGACACCCTCAAGTCCAAGAGAGATAGATCAGTGGAGGCGAGGAAAGCTGCAGCAGCAGGAGGCAGATGCAGTGGAGCCTACAAGAATTGAGTTGATGGCAGCTATAAATGGCCTGCAGCTCTCCTTCACAACCCAGCTTGACTCCATCTACAAGAAATTATCATTTGTCAAGCATGACACTAAAAAGCTCAAAGATAGAGCATAGAGTGGGTGAGCTGAAAGACATGCTCAGGCCTATACTGGATCATTACAGCAATGTTAGCAAAACCTTGAACATTCGTTCAAATAAAAGGACCTGAAAAACAGATCTTGTGGGAATAATATGAGTTTTGTAGGTTTGCCATGTTCTGAGGTATTCCTGGAAAACTGGCTTATTTACTCCCACAACAGGTCCCACTCCTTTACAAATGAGCATGCCTACAGAGTACCTGGAGGACCCCTATAGATTGTAACCCTTTGACAGCCCCCCCCCCCCCCCTCCCTTAGTGTGTTCTTCTTAATTTTGCTACCTCAGCAATGACACCCTTCTCATGGACTAACTCGGACTTGATTTGGGTCTGTGTAAAACACATTTTATACCCTGATTGCATGTATAACCTTGTGCTATGTTGTATAACCGTTTGCTACATCTCTGTCTGTCATTCCTTGTTACAATGTATGTATCCCTATTTATTGTCCAGCGCTGCGTAATATGTTGGCGCTTTACAAATACAATAAATAATAGTAAACAATAATAAACCTGGAGCAACCCCGACCTGCTGTTGCTAAATTTTTGAAAGAAAAGGGATACAGTGGATGTTCTACATGTGGCCAGGAAATGGCGCAAGCATTTATATATGCTTCTCTGTGGGGATTTAGAAGCAAAGAGTCATCTTAATGTAACTTAAAAAGTGCCTCAGAGATGACCAAGTACACTACTGTATGCTCTATCCAACTAAATTATGAACCCAGCACAAAAGAAAAGTTTACTTGTTTACAACTCTTGAAGAGGCAACTCTCATGGCTTGACACCTAGGATGAAAAAGGCCCTGGTCTACGAGACTCTAGTGATGAGTGGTTGTTATGTGGAACTATGTAAAAGTTGTTGCTTGTTGTGTTGTTCTGGCTTATAAATCCTATACAACAGGCCACTGTAAATTTGTTACACTTTAATTGCTTGCTGCTTGTTGTCTTAATTTTAAAGGCAACCTGTAGGGAAAAAAAGTGCCCAATTTTGGTGCTTACCTAAGCCTCTGAATGATCTAGAGGGTTCTCCCATCCTACTCCTCTTCACCGTTCCCGTTGCTTTTACTATAACAGCTCGTCCACAGCTCGCGCATGTGCAGTAACACAGACCCACTTCGGCTTGGGTGGGAAAAGCTAAGCCTGATCGGATCTGTGCTACTGTGTATGCGTGAGCTGTCAGCACCTGGATGGATCAGTCTGCATTATAGGGGTTATGCTAGCTGAAAACACAGCATTGCTCAGGTTTGTATTTGATTGTTGTTGGGTCTGGCCACTTTTTCTAACCTTGACACACAGTCACTTGGTGAGTCTTTGGCATCAATAGTGTGAGAATGGAAGCAGTTTATCAACCAAACAAATCTGATTGTATTTTTGTAGCCTTGCCCACTATTTAGAATTTTAACACCAGTCACCCAATGACTGACTGTACCAGGTTTGAGGCCTCTGCCACTAACAGTGTAAGAATAGCAGCGGTCTACAGTAAATATTCCCCTTGAAAATCAATAGGCAAATTTTGATTGGCTGTTGTAGTCTCCACTTACGTTCCTGACTATTAATCCCAGTTATCCAGTGACCATTAGTGTGAGAACCCTGCGAATAGCTAAGAATGGAAGCAGTTTACATTTTTCCATTTAAAATAAATATCTGAAATTTGATTGGTTGTTATACGCTCCTCCCATTGTCACAAAATCTTTAACCTCGGTCACCAAGTGACCAAGTGTGCCAATTTGGGGCCTCTGGCTTTATTACAGTGAGAATGCCAGCCTTCTAAATGTACCCATTGACATCAATATGTGAAATCTGATTGACTGTGTGAGGTTTGGTTTCGCCCAGGTGCGCAAGGGGCCGGGGGGTTGGGGTCTTAGAGACTCCCAGAACATATCTTCCCAGGTGGTAAGGGATCTGTATACCAAGTTTCATTGAAATCAGTCACATACATACACACAAACACACACGCACACGTCTGATTTAACCCGTACAGGACCACAGGCTTACACCGCCCTAGTGACCACAATATTTTTTACAATTCAGCACACTGCAGCTTTAACAGTGTGCTGCACAGCCATACAACTTAGCAGCCAAATGAACCCCCCCCTTTTCTGCCCACCAACAGAGCTTTCTGTTAGTGGGCTCTGATTGCTGCATTTTGTTATTATTAATTTAAATATATATTTTTTTAATATTTTTTTTTTATTTAGCCTATGAGAGACAACCATTTGTGAGTCTCTCCTGGGGACAGCGCTGCACTAGATCGCAGCTCTGTACAACCGTTTGAAACGTTTTAAAATTTCTAACAGACTGCTAGATGCAATCGCGGGCTAGCAGGCTGATGTCGGAGCTCCATTCCGTCATTCAGCGGGGATGCACTCGCGTTCACGCTCGCGATTCCCACTAATCCCCGCCTACCACTCTTGACGCTGATCGGCATTAGCCAGTCCTGACCTGGGGCTGCCACCTTCTTACCATAGTCATCTGTCATGCCATACTTCCGCAATCTCAAATAGAGTAGGGGATACATTTAAATCTTGGCGTTAGTTAGCAATGTCAACACGAGCAGTTAAGCCAGGAATAGTAGCCACTTGAAAATTTTGGGGGTCTCTTGCCCTTGACTTGCATGGCAAAGTATGTATTATTATTATTATTGATTTATAAAGTGCCAACATATTCCGTGGCACTGTACAAAGTAAGAAAAGAACATGGAGTACATAATAATACAGACAATAGTGTACACTAATATACAAGATACATAGTTAGTGACAAAATACAAAAATGATATAAAATACAGAATACAAAATACAGAATTGGTAATGACAGTGATAAAAGTAACATGATGAATAAAATGTATAATCATTTTCAAGACACAAAAGGGGGAGAGAGCCCTGCCCTAGCGAGCTTACAATCTAAAGGGAATCGGGTAGTATACATCAAATATATAGAATGTATGGTTAAAGTTATCATAGCTTGAAAAAAATACTGTACCTGTCATTTTGCTGGTTTAAAAAACATTTTATCTTTGAATTTTTTAAATAGAATTTCTCAAAAACTACAAGGTCTTTTTGAAAAAAAATATTTTTTCACTTGTTCCCACAGAATCAAATTTCACATTTCCAGGCCGTTCGTAAGTCAGATGTTTGTAAGTTGGGGACTACTTGTACAGGTGAAACTCCAAAAATTAGACTATCGTGCAAAAGTCCATTTATTTCTGTAATTTAGCTTAATAAGTTAAACTAATATATGAAATCGGAACCCTTTGCAGGTATTTTGGATTAATTAACTTATCAGGGTCTGACACTTTGAGCGTAGAATATTGAACATTTTCACAATATTCTAATGGTCTGAGATTTTGATTTTGGGGTTCTCATAAGCTGTAACCCGCAATCATCAAAATTATAACAAATAAAGGCTTGGAATATATCACTTTGCATGTAATGAGTGTATTAGTTTCACCTTTTAAGTTGAATTACTGAAATAAATGGACTTTTTACACAATATTCTATTTTTTTTTTTAGTATCACCTGTATACTGCATGACCCCCCCCCCCCCCCAGCAATCGAGACAGGTAGTTTGGGTGCGGCATGGCGCTTCTGAATTGGGTGCCGCCATAGGCTGTAATGAGAATTACGGCTATAGCGGTGTTCACTGAGTAATTTGGGTGCTGGCAATAGGCGGAGCCCACAGTACAATAAAGATGGCGTAATTTTAAGTGTCATCATTAGCCCCAATTACATGAGGAAAAAATGTACCAGTAGTGAAATAGTTTTTAATTCAGGCAGGAGTATAGCTAGAGCAGCCCTGGGCATACTACGGCCCACGGGCAGTATCTGGCCACCGTGCGCTGTTGCTCCGGCATGCCGACAGGCAACTGGATTCCTCTCCTTCCACCCTACCTCTCTGCTGAGTTGCGAGCGGGCGTCGGGGGACTCGAAACTCACCTTGATCACCGATTTACGCGGCACATCTCCATGGCAACAGGGCGTCACATGACGTGGCGTTAGGAACATGCCAGCTGGCACATCCCGATGTCAAGTGATGTGATGCCCTGTTGCCATAGAGACATGATGTGGGAATCGGTGATTGAGGTGAGTTTCAAGTCCCCCGCCACCCGCTTGCAACTTTGCAGGTGAGGGAGGGAGGGGGGGTTGGAGTTGAAGGAATGTGGCCCGCGGTCCGCAGCATGCAGCCTGGGCCGCTTGGAGTTTGCCCAGCACTGAGCTAGAGGCAGGGTGAGCCATCTTTCGGCTTCACCCTGCACCCAAATTTCCCTGGAGCCTTTATAGATGTACTAGGCGACCTATCTAGGTCTGTCACTGCCGCATGTCAGGGCAAATGCGCCGGCCCCTCCTGGCCCAGTCCTTCCCTGCAAACCCCTCAGTGTCTCTGCGTCCCTGCACATGCACACCACGAAAAAACACACACACAGGGACATGGGACACAGACACAGGGGATTTATTAGGTAGGATGGCCAGCAATAACTAGCAGAGTGGCACAGATCTCATCTAGGTAGCTCCTCGTTTGTGGCTGATACCGTTATGGCTTTATTTACAGATACAGAGTTCAGCACTCAAACAAATGAGACAGGTAGAGTGAGAGGACAACAAAGACTGGATAACAGTGGCAACTGTCCAGTGAGAGGATTGTGTATCCACAGATAAAGGCCATCAGATTCCTGCTATTCTGCCTGCCAGATGGAGGTGAAGAAATGATGATGCAGCCTGTAGTGATAGGCTATAGAAATGAGTGATTATTAAACGAGTCAATGAGTAGAAACCCATTCAGTTCACCAGATATTTGCAGACCCACTGTCTTTTTATTTTCTTCAAATGTTACTCTAGAAGGTGAAGATAAATAGTAAAGCTGTATTGTCATTATATATACTGCCCACTCAGGGCAGTTTCTAGGCCGGGCATGGGCAAACTTGGCCCTCCAGCTGTTGAGAAACTACAAGTCCCACAATGCATTGCAGGAGTCTGACAGCCACAGTCATGACTCATAAAGGCAAATGCATTGTTGGATTTGTAGTTCCTTAACAGCTGGAGGGCCAAGTTTGCCCATGCCTGTTCTAGGCTGATTTGCCCCAGTATAGGCCAGCTATGTAGATGCATCCAGTATAGGGTAGCCAGCATAGTTGCCACCAGTATAGGTTAGATAGGTAGGTGCACGCAGTATAGGTTATATAGGTTGGTCCCTGCAGTATAGGTTAGATAGTTAGGTACTCCTAGTAAAGGTTAGATAGGTAGGTGCCCCCAGCAGCGGCATCGGGTATAGTAGTTATAACTCTCTTTCCGCCACTGATCCCCCGCAGCCTCTATCTCATTCCTCTCCCAGTGTCTGTCTCATTGGTAACAGCGCCCCCTGTGATGACATGCGGTCACGTCATCACAGGAGCCACTGTTACCAACTAGATGGACGCCTGGGAGAGGAAGGAGTTAGAGGCTGTGGGGGATTGGAGGTGGAAGGTGAGTTGTAACTACTATGCCCGCTCCCCCCACTGCTGCGCCCCCCCTTCTGCCCATCAATCTGGCGACCCGGGCGATTGCACTATTTGCACGCCCATAGAAATGGGGCTTTGCCCACTGTTTCATGTAGGTCAGACAGCAAAAGGTAATTTGGGATCTCTTGGGGATTCTTGCTTGAAAGGCCATACAAGATGAAGAAATAAATCTGCAGAGGCTGCCAGCCAGAGAAGACCGGAGCTGTGGCGAGGGACACACGTGACTTTTAGGGGCTGGAAGAAGCTCCAGGTAAGTAAAGACAGATTTATTTCTTCACCTCGTTTGTCCTTTAAAGTAAACCTAAAGCGACGTAAAAACAAAAGAGTCAGATACTCACCTATATAGAGGGAAGTCTCTGGACCCCATAGAGCCTTCACGGTTGTCTCATCATCCCCTCTTTCCACCACCCTCCTCCTGTTGAAGTTATTCGACCAGCAATCGGACACCATTCCAGCACTCTTCATGCGGGCTTCGAAAGTACTCGGATCCTTTGCCACAGACGTCTAAAGGCATTTAGTGCAAAGTTTTGGCTCAGTGAAAACTTTTTACTTGAGTTCTCTTCCTGTCCGTTGATGTGAAGGCCTTCAACACAGTAGTATGGGACTTCATGTTAGAGATACTAGTGTATGTCAGTGCATCAATGTGGGTGACCTGATGAGACAGAAAATATAGGCTCTATACACCGCTCCGACTGCAAAGATTAAAGTTAATCCGCTGGTCTTTATTTTAACACTGGAGCCGTGTGTCAGTTCGACAGCAGCAGTTTAAAATCGCTTTTGATGATTTGTTGTTACTCTCAAACCCTCTCATGCCATCAGTAGTAGCGGCCTTTCGGGAGTATGAAGTTTTGTCCAACTTTAAAGAAAATCTGTAATGAAAAAACTTCCCTTGGGGGGTACTCACCTCGGGTGGGGATCCTACTGAGGCTTCCCCCGTCCTCCTCGGTCCCACTGCAGCGGCGAAAATCCTCCCGGAGCACCGGCGCTGTAAATATTTACCTCATTGGCTCCAGAGCAGGAGAATATCTGCTCTCTGCACGGAGATAGGTGAAAATAGCCGATCTCCGTCGGGCTGCTCTACTGCACAGGCACAAGTCGCCTGCGCAGTGGAGCGGACCCGACAGAGATCGGCTATTTTCGCCTATGTCCGTGGGAAACCGCGCCCCCACTGGAGCCAGAAAAGGTAACTATTGCACAGCCCAACAATTGTCGCCTGGCATTCCGTGGGCTGCAGCGAGACCGCCGTGGGACACAGGAGGACGGGGAAGCCTCAATAGGGTCCAGAGGCTTCCCTCTACTGTGGTGAGTACCCCCCAGGGGAACTTTTTTTTTCAGTACAGGTTTTCTTTAAGATAAGCTTAGTAAAATCTGAAATTTTGCATATTAACCAATTAATGACAACCAGACTTATAAAAAAAACCTCCTGCTAGAGCCTCTGAACGGCTCCAGGACATTTTTATAAGTCAGACAGTGCTGCTGCCGCCGTGCGCGTGCACGTGAAATTAGTGAGAGAAAAAAAAACACCATAGAAAAAATACACCTTTATTTCCAAATAATATATTGTCACCATACTTTGTACTAAGGACATAATTAAAATGTTGTAATTACCAGGACAAATATGCAGATAAAATGTGTGGATTTTATGTACAGTAGCTGTGTTTCTCCAATTTCATTCCCTATAGTTTTAATATAAATAGTGAATTTTTTCATTTTTTCCTAGTTTTTCCCTTTAAAATGCATAGAAAATAAAGTAATAACTGAAAACAAATATCAACCCCAAAAAGCCTAATCTTTTCATTGTGATTAGTAGTGATTAAGCTATTGGCAAATGAAAGGGATGAGCACTAAAAGGTGAAAATCGCTCTTGTCCGTTAGGGTAAAAAGCGCTTTGGGGTGAAGTGGTTAATGTTCCCACCAATGTAGTGATGCGACCTCCCAAATGGAATACTGGGGCAATTACATACTTAAGTGTCACGCTTCAATATGATACTTGGCTTTTGTTCAAACTTAATTTGCAGACTATACAGACTAAACCGTTCGAGGTTCTGCAGAGGTGTAATGGTTTGACTCTTTCCTGGTTTGGACGCATAGCAGTTGTGAAAATGAATATCCTTCCTCAGATTCTTGGCGGCCCCAACACAGCTGCCCAGGCAATACATCAACACATTGAAAAGGAAAGTGGGGGAGTTTATATGGCACAAGTTCGCCCCAAGAATTAATAGGCAGATTCTGTCCTTGCTTAAACAGAGAGGCATATCTCATATCTTGCTGGACTTTTGTTAAGCTTACAGTACTGTCTGATGAAGCGGGATATTGCCCATGAAACGTGTTGCAATATATCAGAGTTTTCTTGAACAAAACTATTTTTCAATTTAAATCGACTTTTGAGTCCATTTGTGGGAGGTAAGTCCACCACTACCTCCTTTTTAAATGGACCCTGAGCAGTAAAAATAAAAGCAATCGGGGCTTACCTGGTGTCACGGAACAGCCGGGAGAAACGTGGGCGAATTGGAAGGATCTGCGCAGTCCAATTTCTGATCGCTTTCTGGCTAAATTTGTGCAGCCATTACAGGAATCAGAACTGGGTTTTTTTTTAATTTTTTTTTCTCTTTCCCTCCTTCCACCAAAAGGACAATAGCCTGCTTCCGAGTGTCCCTGGCTTCAAGCTGTGCTGATGACCCATCCATCAGGTATAGTTGATAAGCACGATGGCAGAAACAATCTAGTTGGGAGGAAAGTCAGACACTCTGGCTCCCTCCCAGCAGGGCAGCTGACACGTAGCTGGCTGCCCCAAACTTCGAAGAGCCTTTGCCTGGGAATGACCTGCTATAAATCCCAGAGGTATCTCATATTCCATAAACTGCTATATGTGTCATATTTTCTGTGTTGCCAGGCTGGCAGACCCTCCAAACTAACAGAGCATGCTTAGCCCTATCTGGCGCTGGTTCTGAAGAAGTTTCAGAACATTCTGAGGTAAAGACTGCCAGTTAGGCAGTTTGAAAGTGCCCTGATGATACCACAGGGGTCCCACCCCTCATGTTTGGTATCAGGCTGCTGGGTAAATCGAGACAGACCTGAAAATGTTAGTAAATCTGCCCTGACCTGTACGGTTCTGTGAGATAGAGCCCATATATGGTTAGATATGATTTCTGGTCCCCAGGACAAGGGGAGGACTCCTCTCATATTCTAAGGGGGTGTGTGGCCCCCGCCCTCACTCCCTCCTACTGGATCAGAGGCATAAGAATAGCAGAGGAGACAAACTCAGTGTCCTCCACCCTGAAACATCATCCTGATTTCATCTGTGCCAGCTTGAGGATATGCTGGCATCCACCTGGTCTGAACTCTGAACTTTGATTGAAACCAAGAACTTTACAAGTTTTCCCACAAAAGGACATCTTTCCAGGAACTAAGTATTTTTTCTCCCCTTTATTTTCATACTGTGTTATCTCATGTCTCAATAATTGTTGATTTTAATAATTTTCTGTATATATTAATTATTTATATTGCCGTGAATAAAGACTTTACAAAAATCATTCACTGTCCCGCTACCCTATTATTCAGCATACACAGGAACTGAACTCAGATCTCTGAAGAGACACTACTATTGTTGATATCTAGACAGAATAGAGTGTGTTTAACCGTTTTTATTCGCAGGAGTAGTCAGTCAGTCGGGTCCAGTGGTGGTGGCAGTTATACCCTGAAATCGTGTGTAAGTTGTAATTACCGTACCTCACAGGTTCCCTTTTGGTCGGGCTGCTGCCCAAGTTCCGTCGATTTCCGTGCACCGAGTGCGACCACAGCTTGCATTATTGGTGTGCTGAAACCGATTGGAAGGCAACTTGCGGTCTGACCACTAGGGCTCCTGGGGCTTCCTCCAGCCCACCGTAGGTCAGGAGGTCCCCCGACGTCCTCCTGGCTCCTCTCCCGGTCCCGCTGCAGAATTGATGACCGGCAACACCAGAGCCCAGTGTCGGGCTGACACTTTCTTAATGGTGTCACCACGCTGGCCGCTACACGTCATTACGGCGTCAGGCGTAATAGTACTGCACATGTGCGGTTTAGTTAGAAAACCGCACATGCGCAGTACTGTCACATCGGCCGGCGTGATGACGCATAGCGTCACCGTTAAGAAAGTGTCAGCCCGACACTCGGCCGGGTATTGTTGTTGGTCATCAATTCTGCAGCAGGACCGGGAGAGGAGCCGGGGAACCTCCCGACCTACGGTGGGTTTGAGGAAGCCTCAGGTAAGTCCCGATTTTGTTTATTTTTACTGCTCAGGGTCCCTTTAAACAATGTTTCACTATTTTATCCTGGCGCCTCTGTTTCACCAACTGTTCTTCACGCGTTTCCACCCCTGGTAGATCTTCCTATCTACAGAGAGCGACATTTTTAACCCAAGTGGGGTCTGGCATAATCTCCCCACCTGGTTACCAGTGGTAACCCACCTTTGTGAGTGTATTACTACATCCAATTCATCACCACATTTATTGAATCGACATGTTGCACTATTGGGGCTCTCAATCTCTTTTGTCTTTCTTACATTTTTCTGCTGTTATCACTTTGCACGTTGTCAGAAGCATGTGAATGTTTTGTGAATCTTTCTGTTGATCTTTGAAATAAAGTCTTCTATTGGAAGATAAAACAAACTTTTTACTTGAGTTGATGCAGAATTATACAAATGTTACTGCAAATCTATGCAGCT
Source organism: Hyperolius riggenbachi (assembly GCF_040937935.1). Classification (NCBI taxonomy): domain Eukaryota; kingdom Metazoa; phylum Chordata; class Amphibia; order Anura; family Hyperoliidae; genus Hyperolius; species Hyperolius riggenbachi. Next base: position 125,782,993 of record NC_090652.1, on the reverse strand, counting down.
TGAAAATTGACCAATCAAATGCTTTCACTGCAAGATTTGATCATTCCATTTACAGTTTACAGTTTCATAATAATTCCCAATCATCTAAAATTTATTTGCACCTCAGTGACAATCTCTTCTGACTAATGTGGACTTAGGTACATGTAGACTTGGGCAAGACATTTAATAAATAAAAAGCAAACATAGTTGATTCTGGAGTGTACCCTTTAAAAAGACTCTGTAACAACAAAAACCTCCCCTGGGGGGTACTCACCTCGGGTGGGGGAAGCCTCCGGATCCTAATGAGGCTTCCCACGCCGTCCTCTGTCCCACGGGGGTCTTTCTGCAGCCCTCTGAACAGCCGGCGACAGAGCCGACTGTAGCTTCAATATTTACCTTTGCTGGCTCCAGCGGGGGCGCTGTGGCGGCTTTCGGCACGGAAATAGACGGAAATACCCGATCTCCGTCGGGTCCGCTCTACTGCGCAGGCGCCGGAAACTTGCGCCTGCGCAGTAGAGCAGACCCGACGGCGATCGGGTATTTCCGCCTACTTCGGAGCCGACAGCCATCAGAGCGCCTGCGCAGGAGCCAGGAAGGTAAATATTACGTCACCGCTGCACGGAGGGCTGCAGCGAGACCCCTGACGGATGGAGGACGGCGTGGGAAGCCTCATTAGGATCCGGAGGCTTCCCCCACCCGAGGTGAGTACCCCCCAGGGGACATTTTGTCGTTACAGTTCCTCTTTAAAAAAAAAAATGCTGGGAGGTGTGTCAGGGAATAACCACGATGCCTCCGGATACATAAGTAGTCATGGGCACCTAAATATCATTATAAGGTGTCACACGCCCCCTAGTGGTCTAGGCCCCCCTAGTGGTAGTTTCAGCACACAGACCATGCAATCTGTGGTCGCAATCGGTGCGCAGAAACCACTGGAATTTTGGCAGCCGACAGACTAGAAGGGAGCCTGTGAGTTACAGTAATACAATTTACACACTATTTCAGGGTATAACTGCCACCACTCCTACAGAAGGGTAGGAGACCTCACTACACTGACACTAATACCTGCAAATAAAACGGTAAAGCACACTCTATTTTATCTAGCTATCAACAGTAGTAGCGACTCTTCAGAAGCTAGCTTTCGGTTTGTGCGGCTGAATAGCAGAGGTAGCTGAACAAATAAATTACTTTTGAGTCGTTTATTATAAATGCAATATCAATAATTAATACATACAGAAAATCATTAAAATCAACAATTATAGAGACAATAATAGCGTAGTATGAAAATAAAAGGGGAAGAAAATACGTATACTTAAAGTCAGGTGAAAATATGTCCTTTCTGGGGAAAAACACGTGAAGTTTCTTTGTTTCCAGAGCAAAGTTCAAACAAAAATGGCCGCTACTCATCCTCAAAGCAGCAGCATGTTCCCATGGAGATGGAATTCGGAGGACTGCCCCTCCTTATATGCATCCTGGTTTTAGAGAAGCTAGTTTTAGGGTGGGACCAAGCCCGCCCCTCTGGTTGACAAACCAATCACAGTTCAAGTCCTTGGAGAGAAATTTAGGATTACACTTATAAAACGCTGTAATTCAAAACCGATAAATGCCATATTTGTGCGGATGACAGATTCATATTCTTCAGAATATGACAATTCCTATGACAGACGTGGCTACCATATTATGTTTAGTTCCTGAGAGGTTTAATACTTTGTCGTGGCTTATCCCTGGTCTGGTATCAAAATGTCCGTCAAGACACCCCGAATCAAATGATATAACTTTCATATCTCTCATATAAACGGTATTCCTTAAAGGATACCACAATCGAAAAAAAGTTTGCAGCAGTGTGTGGGGGTTGAAATTAGTTAGCCAGTCCTGCCCCCTCCGTCTGCCGCCGTTAGTCTTCTATAAGTCCCGGTGCCTGTCGACTTGATTGACCCCCAACCCGGACATACTGCGCCCTGTGCGCGCAGTATGTCCTCCCCTCTTCACTTCTGGCTGGCGCATAGCGATCGGCTCAGAAGCACGTTCATTCCTCTGCCTCCCCTGCGCTGCGTGTGCGCTCCATTACACTTAGCGTCACATGATTAGCATGTGACGCTAAGTGTAATGGAGCGCACACGCAGTGCAGGGGAGGCAGAGGAGGGGGCAGGACTGGCTAATGGTATGTAATTTTAACCCCCCACACACTGCGGCAAACTTTTTTTTCGACTGTGGTATCCTTTAAACAGGCTAAAATTCATATACTACATTTATGTTTTCTCTGTCTCTAACGGAGTCAGGAAGTCTGATCTCCCGCTGGGTTTATCCTGTCTCTTCAAAAGGCAGCAACACTTTGCCATTTGGGATTACTGCTGGAAAGCTTTCACACCTAGGTGTCACTGGCCATGAAGGAACTTCTTTTGATCAAGTTAATTTAAACAAACATGCTCTCACTGGTCAACAAACATACTTCAGGAAAAGAAAAAATGTCACTCTGATCCCTGCAATGACTGTGCAAATCTAACCGGGAAGCCTGCGTTTCTCATGGCTGTTCCGTGACATAAGGCCCCTTTCACTTGGGCAACTGACAGGTAGTAAAGTCACTGCCTGTCAGCTGCTCTCCTGTACCGGCTAGGTATTTGTGCCCTTTATGGCCTATGGGTCTTTTGTGGTGAACCTGCTCAGAGGAGTTTACAATCTACCCAATAATCATGATACAATAAAAAACTCTGCCCATGAAAGTTTACCACTAACAAAGAGGAAACCTGATCGATTACCTGATAGATTATAACTTTTAAAAAGGCATCTGTGGACATTCTTGAAGTTCATATAAAGAAAAACATATACATTAAAGTCCCGGTTAACCAGAACTCAGGCAACTGGCACTCTCAAGTAACCAACACTTTAGGTGTGTGTGTGTGTGGGGGGGGGGGGGGGTTTGCAGTATGGACCTATTTCCACTATGCCCGTATCCGGACCGTAATTAATTAATGCTGTAATAATAATCTCATAAATTGTTTATGCAGAGATACAGTATGAATCACAATTGTATCATTACATGGAGTATTAAGTAGAAGATACTGTAATTGTATAAGGCTTTGATGTTTGTAAATGTTAACTATGTTTACAAAATTCAATAAAAAAGTTTCTGTTAAAAAAAAAAAAGTATCTGCCAACAGTTCAGGGACTGGAAGAGCGGAGAGCCAAACTTCCTTCCGTAATCACTAGAAAATTAGCATGGCACCTGATCAATGCTGGAAGATGTTAGCTGTCAAATGAAAAAACCTAGCTCATTTGACTTGGTGCTACTGTTCAAGGTCTTGTCGGCAGGCTTCAGGGAGAGGGATGGGGATACAGGGGATCCCAGCACTGTAACGGGGGTCAGGGGACAGGGGAAGCCTCTGGATTATCCAGAGGCTTTACTCTACTTAGGTAAGTATCCATTTGTGGCATTTTTTTCACTACAGGTACACTTTAAGAATAATTAATCCTCTACCTCCCATTAACCCTGCATCACAGATACCAGATTGTGGTAACATGTTCTCTATGCCCACTTCAGCATCTCAAGTACAACTCTTTGTTACACAATGACTTTTATCCGGCCATTTTAAGGCAAGATTCTAGGCAGTTAGGTCTGCAGTATCTAAAAAAAAGCGCTTAAACATTTTAGAATGGAGTTAGGATGGGGTCATACCTGGCCATGGTGGCGTGAGGATGGTTACATCTGTGGCTTTCCTGTAAACCAGCCGAATCCTCCAATGAACCAGCCAAATCCTCCAGCAGCCTGAGCCTAAATTGCCTCCCAGACAGCATCAGATAATCAGTGAGTCTCCCTAGAACCTGCCATTATGAGGAAGTATGGGGAAATTAAAGGTTTAGGGCCTGGAGGGAAATTGGTGCATCTTTGTCATATTGAGTAGAAGACAAAGATGGTACTGACACGTGGGCTGGGGACTCTGAGCCTCGGAGGATCCCAGAATGCAGGCAGCAGTCAGGCACTATGCTGAGGACTTAAAGAACACTGAAATATCCACAGCCTGATGCAGCCGTCTAGTAAGGCTGCTGCTGAAGACACCCTCAAGTCCAAGAGAGATAGATCAGTGGAGGCGAGGAAAGCTGCAGCAGCAGGAGGCAGATGCAGTGGAGCCTACAAGAATTGAGTTGATGGCAGCTATAAATGGCCTGCAGCTCTCCTTCACAACCCAGCTTGACTCCATCTACAAGAAATTATCATTTGTCAAGCATGACACTAAAAAGCTCAAAGATAGAGCATAGAGTGGGTGAGCTGAAAGACATGCTCAGGCCTATACTGGATCATTACAGCAATGTTAGCAAAACCTTGAACATTCGTTCAAATAAAAGGACCTGAAAAACAGATCTTGTGGGAATAATATGAGTTTTGTAGGTTTGCCATGTTCTGAGGTATTCCTGGAAAACTGGCTTATTTACTCCCACAACAGGTCCCACTCCTTTACAAATGAGCATGCCTACAGAGTACCTGGAGGACCCCTATAGATTGTAACCCTTTGACAGCCCCCCCCCCCCTCCCTTAGTGTGTTCTTCTTAATTTTGCTACCTCAGCAATGACACCCTTCTCATGGACTAACTCGGACTTGATTTGGGTCTGTGTAAAACACATTTTATACCCTGATTGCATGTATAACCTTGTGCTATGTTGTATAACCGTTTGCTACATCTCTGTCTGTCATTCCTTGTTACAATGTATGTATCCCTATTTATTGTCCAGCGCTGCGTAATATGTTGGCGCTTTACAAATACAATAAATAATAGTAAACAATAATAAACCTGGAGCAACCCCGACCTGCTGTTGCAAAATTTTTGAAAGAAAAGGGATACAGTGGATGTTCTACATGTGGCCAGGAAATGGCGCAAGCATTTATATATGCTTCTCTGTGGGGATTTAGAAGCAAAGAGTCATCTTAATGTAACTTAAAAAGTGCCTCAGAGATGACCAAGTACACTACTGTATGCTCTATCCAACTAAATTATGAACCCAGCACAAAAGAAAAGTTTACTTGTTTACAACTCTTGAAGAGGCAACTCTCATGGCTTGACACCTAGGATGAAAAAGGCCCTGGTCTACGAGACTCTAGTGATGAGTGGTTGTTATGTGGAACTATGTAAAAGTTGTTGCTTGTTGTGTTGTTCTGGCTTATAAATCCTATACAACAGGCCACTGTAAATTTGTTACACTTTAATTGCTTGCTGCTTGTTGTCTTAATTTTAAAGGCAACCTGTAGGGAAAAAAAGTGCCCAATTTTGGTGCTTACCTAAGCCTCTGAATGATCTAGAGGGTTCTCCCATCCTACTCCTCTTCACCGTTCCCGTTGCTTTTACTATAACAGCTCGTCCACAGCTCGCGCATGTGCAGTAACACAGACCCACTTCGGCTTGGGTGGGAAAAGCTAAGCCTGATCGGATCTGTGCTACTGTGTATGCGTGAGCTGTCAGCACCTGGATGGATCAGTCTGCATTATAGGGGTTATGCTAGCTGAAAACACAGCATTGCTCAGGTTTGTATTTGATTGTTGTTGGGTCTGGCCACTTTTTCTAACCTTGACACACAGTCACTTGGTGAGTCTTTGGCATCAATAGTGTGAGAATGGAAGCAGTTTATCAACCAAACAAATCTGATTGTATTTTTGTAGCCTTGCCCACTATTTAGAATTTTAACACCAGTCACCCAATGACTGACTGTACCAGGTTTGAGGCCTCTGCCACTAACAGTGTAAGAATAGCAGCGGTCTACAGTAAATATTCCCCTTGAAAATCAATAGGCAAATTTTGATTGGCTGTTGTAGTCTCCACTTACGTTCCTGACTATTAATCCCAGTTATCCAGTGACCATTAGTGTGAGAACCCTGCGAATAGCTAAGAATGGAAGCAGTTTACATTTTTCCATTTAAAATAAATATCTGAAATTTGATTGGTTGTTATACGCTCCTCCCATTGTCACAAAATCTTTAACCTCGGTCACCAAGTGACCAAGTGTGCCAATTTGGGGCCTCTGGCTTTATTACAGTGAGAATGCCAGCCTTCTAAATGTACCCATTGACATCAATATGTGAAATCTGATTGACTGTGTGAGGTTTGGTTTCGCCCAGGTGCGCAAGGGGCCGGGGGGTTGGGGTCTTAGAGACTCCCAGAACATATCTTCCCAGGTGGTAAGGGATCTGTATACCAAGTTTCATTGAAATCAGTCACATACATACACACAAACACACACGCACACGTCTGATTTAACCCGTACAGGACCACAGGCTTACACCGCCCTAGTGACCACAATATTTTTTACAATTCAGCACACTGCAGCTTTAACAGTGTGCTGCACAGCCATACAACTTAGCAGCCAAATTCTGCCCACCAACAGAGCTTTCTGTTAGTGGGCTCTGATTGCTGCATTTTGTTATTATTAATTTAAATATATTTTTTTTTAATATTTTTTTTTTATTTAGCCTATGAGAGACAACCATTTGTGAGTCTCTCCTGGGGACAGCGCTGCACTAGATCGCAGCTCTGTACAACCGTTTGAAACGTTTTAAAATTTCTAACAGACTGCTAGATGCAATCGCGGGCTAGCAGGCTGATGTCGGAGCTCCATTCCGTCATTCAGCGGGGATGCACTCGCGTTCACGCTCGCGATTCCCACTAATCCCCGCCTACCACTCTTGACGCTGATCGGCATTAGCCGGTCCTGACCTGGGGCTGCCACCTTCTTACCATAGTCATCTGTCATGCCATACTTCCGCAATCTCAAATAGAGTAGGGGATACATTTAAATCTTGGCGTTAGTTAGCAATGTCAACACGAGCAGTTAAGCCAGGAATAGTAGCCACTTGAAAATTTTGGGGGTCTCTTGCCCTTGACTTGCATGGCAAAGTATGTATTATTATTATTATTGATTTATAAAGTGCCAACATATTCCGTGGCACTGTACAAAGTAAGAAAAGAACATGGAGTACATAATAATACAGACAATAGTGTACACTAATATACAAGATACATAGTTAGTGACAAAATACAAAAATGATATAAAATACAGAATACAAAATACAGAATTGGTAATGACAGTGATAAAAGTAACATGATGAATAAAATGTATAATCATTTTCAAGACACAAAAGGGGGAGAGAGCCCTGCCCTAGCGAGCTTACAATCTAAAGGGAATCGGGTAGTATACATCAAATATATAGAATGTATGGTTAAAGTTATCATAGCTTGAAAAAAATACTGTACCTGTCATTTTGCTGGTTTAAAAAACATTTTATCTTTGAATTTTTTAAATAGAATTTCTCAAAAACTACAAGGTCTTTTTGAAAAAAAATATTTTTTCACTTGTTCCCACAGAATCAAATTTCACATTTCCAGGCCGTTCGTAAGTCAGATGTTTGTAAGTTGGGGACTACTTGTACAGGTGAAACTCCAAAAATTAGACTATCGTGCAAAAGTCCATTTATTTCTGTAATTTAGCTTAATAAGTTAAACTAATATATGAAATCGGAACCCTTTGCAGGTATTTTGGATTAATTAACTTATCAGGGTCTGACACTTTGAGCGTAGAATATTGAACATTTTCACAATATTCTAATGGTCTGAGATTTTGATTTTGGGGTTCTCATAAGCTGTAACCCGCAATCATCAAAATTATAACAAATAAAGGCTTGGAATATATCACTTTGCATGTAATGAGTGTATTAGTTTCACCTTTTAAGTTGAATTACTGAAATAAATGGACTTTTTACACAATATTCTATTTTTTTTTTTAGTATCACCTGTATACTGCATGACCCCCCCCCCCCCCCCCCCCAGCAATCGAGACAGGTGGTTTGGGTGCGGCATGGCGCTTCTGAATTGGGTGCCGCCATAGGCTGTAATGAGAATTACGGCTATAGCGGTGTTCACTGAGTAATTTGGGTGCTGGCAATAGGCGGAGCCCACAGTACAATAAAGATGGCGTAATTTTAAGTGTCATCATTAGCCCCAATTACATGAGGAAAAAATGTACCAGTAGTGAAATAGTTTTTAATTCAGGCAGGAGTATAGCTAGAGCAGCCCTGGGCATACTACGGCCCACGGGCAGTATCTGGCCACCGTGCGCTGTTGCTCCGGCATGCCGACAGGCAACTGGATTCCTCTCCTTCCACCCTACCTCTCTGCTGAGTTGCGAGCGGGCGTCGGGGGACTCGAAACTCACCTTGATCACCGATTTACGCGGCACATCTCCATGGCAACAGGGCGTCACATGACGTGGCGTTAGGAACATGCCAGCTGGCACATCCCGATGTCAAGTGATGTGATGCCCTGTTGCCATAGAGACATGATGTGGGAATCGGTGATTGAGGTGAGTTTCAAGTCCCCCGCCACCCGCTTGCAACTTTGCAGGTGAGGGAGGGAGGGGGGGTTGGAGTTGAAGGAATGTGGCCCGCGGTCCGCAGCATGCAGCCTGGGCCGCTTGGAGTTTGCCCAGCACTGAGCTAGAGGCAGGGTGAGCCATCTTTCGGCTTCACCCTGCACCCAAATTTCCCTGGAGCCTTTATAGATGTACTAGGCGACCTATCTAGGTCTGTCACTGCCGCATGTCAGGGCAAATGCGCCGGCCCCTCCTGGCCCAGTCCTTCCCTGCAAACCCCTCAGTGTCTCTGCGTCCCTGCACATGCACACCACGAAAAAACACACACACAGGGACATGGGACACAGACACAGGGGATTTATTAGGTAGGATGGCCAGCAATAACTAGCAGAGTGGCACAGATCTCATCTAGGTAGCTCCTCGTTTGTGGCTGATACCGTTATGGCTTTATTTACAGATACAGAGTTCAGCACTCAAACAAATGAGACAGGTAGAGTGAGAGGACAACAAAGACTGGATAACAGTGGCAACTGTCCAGTGAGAGGATTGTGTATCCACAGATAAAGGCCATCAGATTCCTGCTATTCTGCCTGCCAGATGGAGGTGAAGAAATGATGATGCAGCCTGTAGTGATAGGCTATAGAAATGAGTGATTATTAAACGAGTCAATGAGTAGAAACCCATTCAGTTCACCAGATATTTGCAGACCCACTGTCTTTTTATTTTCTTCAAATGTTACTCTAGAAGGTGAAGATAAATAGTAAAGCTGTATTGTCATTATATATACTGCCCACTCAGGGCAGTTTCTAGGCCGGGCATGGGCAAACTTGGCCCTCCAGCTGTTGAGAAACTACAAGTCCCACAATGCATTGCAGGAGTCTGACAGCCACAGTCATGACTCATAAAGGCAAATGCATTGTTGGATTTGTAGTTCCTTAACAGCTGGAGGGCCAAGTTTGCCCATGCCTGTTCTAGGCTGATTTGCCCCAGTATAGGCCAGCTATGTAGATGCATCCAGTATAGGGTAGCCAGCATAGTTGCCACCAGTATAGGTTAGATAGGTAGGTGCACGCAGTATAGGTTATATAGGTTGGTCCCTGCAGTATAGGTTAGATAGTTAGGTACTCCTAGTAAAGGTTAGATAGGTAGGTGCCCCCAGCAGCGGCATCGGGTATAGTAGTTATAACTCTCTTTCCGCCACTGATCCCCCGCAGCCTCTATCTCATTCCTCTCCCAGTGTCTGTCTCATTGGTAACAGCGCCCCCTGTGATGACATGCGGTCACGTCATCACAGGAGCCACTGTTACCAACTAGATGGACGCCTGGGAGAGGAAGGAGTTAGAGGCTGTGGGGGATTGGAGGTGGAAGGTGAGTTGTAACTACTATGCCCGCTCCCCCCACTGCTGCGCCCCCCCTTCTGCCCATCAATCTGGTCGACCCGGGCGATTGCACTATTTGCACGCCCATAGAAATGGGGCTTTGCCCACTGTTTCATGTAGGTCAGACAGCAAAAGGTAATTTGGGATCTCTTGGGGATTCTTGCTTGAAAGGCCATACAAGATGAAGAAATAAATCTGCAGAGGCTGCCAGCCAGAGAAGACCGGAGCTGTGGCGAGGGACACACGTGACTTTTAGGGGCTGGAAGAAGCTCCAGGTAAGTAAAGACAGATTTATTTCTTCACCTCGTTTGTCCTTTAAAGTAAACCTAAAGCGACGTAAAAACAAAAGAGTCAGATACTCACCTATATAGAGGGAAGTCTCTGGACCCCATAGAGCCTTCACGGTTGTCTCATCATCCCCTCTTTCCACCACCCTCCTCCTGTTGAAGTTATTCGACCAGCAATCGGACACCATTCCAGCACTCTTCATGCGGGCTTCGAAAGTACTCGGATCCTTTGCCACAGACGTCTAAAGGCATTTAGTGCAAAGTTTTGGCTCAGTGAAAACTTTTTACTTGAGTTCTCTTCCTGTCCGTTGATGTGAAGGCCTTCAACACAGTAGTATGGGACTTCATGTTAGAGATACTAGTGTATGTCAGTACATCAATGTGGGTGACCTGATGAGACAGAAAATATAGGCTCTATACACCGCTCCGACTGCAAAGATTAAAGTTAATCCGCTGGTCTTTATTTTAACACTGGAGCCGTGTGTCAGTTCGACAGCAGCAGTTTAAAATCGCTTTTGATGATTTGTTGTTACTCTCAAACCCTCTCATGCCATCAGTAGTAGCGGCCTTTCGGGAGTATGAAGTTTTGTCCAACTTTAAAGAAAATCTGTAATGAAAAAACTTCCCTTGGGGGGTACTCACCTCGGGTGGGGATCCTACTGAGGCTTCCCCCGTCCTCCTCGGTCCCACTGCAGCGGCGAAAATCCTCCCGGAGCACCGGCGCTGTAAATATTTACCTCATTGGCTCCAGAGCAGGAGAATATCTGCTCTCTGCACGGAGATAGGTGAAAATAGCCGATCTCCGTCGGGCTGCTCTACTGCACAGGCACAAGTCGCCTGCGCAGTGGAGCGGACCCGACAGAGATCGGCTATTTTCGCCTATGTCCGTGGGAAACCGCGCCCCCACTGGAGCCAGAAAAGGTAACTATTGCACAGCCCAACAATTGTCGCCTGGCATTCCGTGGGCTGCAGCGAGACCGCCGTGGGACACAGGAGGACGGGGAAGCCTCAATAGGGTCCAGAGGCTTCCCTCTACTGTGGTGAGTACCCCCCAGGGGAACTTTTTTTTTCAGTACAGGTTTTCTTTAAGATAAGCTTAGTAAAATCTGAAATTTTGCATATTAACCAATTAATGACAACCAGACTTATAAAAAAAACCTCCTGCTAGAGCCTCTGAACGGCTCCAGGACATTTTTTTTTTTTTAACTTCTTTTTATTGACATAAAAGAATAATACAATCCAACAAGACTGAAACATATCTGGAATCTCAGCTTAAGTTTACAATAACATGCATATCATATAAATCGCAGTCATATACAGTCATGATGGTATATTGCACAGGAGAGCATCCTATGTTGCCAGATAATTTAACAGGGTCACTTATACAACCCAAGTGCCAACAGGGCACTTGTACAACATCCTACTTCTACATGGGGGTATGTCATGCAATCTCGCAGTACTTTTTAACTGGGTATTTGAGTCATCATTCTGGTGGAGAGTCCAGTGTTTCCTGGGAGTCGAGCCAAATATCCCATATTTTCCCAAATTTCGTGGGTGCACCTCTATGGGTGAAAAGGATCTTTTCATATTGAACTACTTCATTGACTAAATTTTTCCAGTGTTGAATCTGGGGACAGTCAGCAGCCAGCCATTTAAGTATTATAGTTTTCCGAGCTAGAAAGAGAGTCTCCCTCAGGAAAATTTGTTTGTACCGCTGGTTGTCTTCCTCCTCCATTACACCAAACAGGCACAATAGAGGAGCAAGAGGGACAGAAGTACCTACCATATTAGCAAGACATTGAGTTACCTGTACCCAGAAAGAGGACACTTTGGGACACTGCCAAATTAAGTGGAGGAAGTCTGCATCCGAGCTCCCACATTTAGGACAGTCTGCTGAGTCTCTAAGATTTTTAGATTTCAGCGTCACAGGTGTCCAATATGCTTGATGTACAATGTATAGTTGGATTAGTCGGTTATGAGCAGCTGGGGAAGCTAAACGAACTGAGAGAAAAATATCTTCCCAGTCTTCCTCCTGTATTTCTAAATGTTGAGTATCCCATTTGGCAGGTCCCTTCATGTCTAGACCTTCAAATTTAGCGTTCAATAAATGGGTATATAGATATGATGTTAAACCTTGGGCACCCTGTGTTTTTAAGACTCCAATCAAGGGAAAGTCAGATATGGGGAGGCTAGTTCTACCAAACTGGGCTCTAAGAGAATGTGAAAGCTGGAATGACCGAAGATAAGAGGATCTAGGGACCTGAAACCGATTTGTAATCTCTTCTGCTAAGAGAATCAGACCAGTATTGGTCGTTACCTGTGATACGTTTATTAAACCTTTATTGACCCAGAAGATTGGCTCAGGGATGGACAGCAGGTGTGGAAAGCTGGAGTTCTCCCATAAAGGGGTTTCCAGAGGGATGTCAGAGTATTTATAGATTCGCTTTCCACTGCGCCAAACTTGTAGTGCCAGCTTGTGTAGGGGCAAAAGAGAGGCATAGGAGTTCCCAGCGCCAGCTTCCAAAAAAGTAAATAAATTTTTACCACGAAGATTCTGGGCCAGTAGCAACTCACTAGTCCATTCAGTATGGCCGGGCATCCACGCTTGTATGTATCTTAACTGGCCGGCCAGATAGTATAGAAAGAAATCAGGGAGGGCTAAACCACCCTCATCTAATGGCCTAGTGAGTGTCTGTAGATTAATCCTAGCTCTCTTATTGCCCCACAGGAAGGAAGCAACCACGCTGTTTAGTTTAGAGAAGAATGACTTGGGGATGGGGACTGCCGAGTGCTGGACCACATATAGAATTTTAGGGAGAGAAATCATTTTTATTAAGTTCACCCTTCCCACTACTACCAAGGGGAGAGAGCTCCAAGCTTTGCACTTGGCTGTTAATTCAGATAAAAGAGGTGAAATATTGGCATTAAAGAACTCTGCTGGGTCTCTGGTTACTACTATTCCCAGGTACCTAAACTTCTGAACTATCTGTAGAGGGCACTCAACTGAGTCCAAACTGATAGCATCAGAGTCCAAGGGCATAATGCATGATTTTTCCCAATTTGTCTGCAGGCCTGAGAATTCCCCGAACTGGTTAATTAGTTGCATTGAATTTTTAAGGGAAGTATGCGTGTCTTCAAGAAATAAAATTACATCGTCCGCATATAAGCCAATAATATCAGTATGCGAATCGCAAGTAAGCCCTCGAATATTAGTAGCAGAACGAAATTTAATAGCTAAAGCTTCAATTGCGATGGCAAACAAAAAAGGTGATAGTGGGCAGCCTTGTCTAGTGCCGCGATGAAGAGCGAAAGATCGAGAAAAGAGACCATTTACTGATATTCTTGCCCTTGGACTCCGATACAATGCCCTCACCCAGCCCAGAAACCTAGGACCAAAACCAAATTTTTGCAGGCAGGTATCCAGAAAAAGCCACTCAATAGAATCAAAAGCTTTCATGGTGTCTAATGACACCAATGCTCTATCTCCGGTGACATTGTGCGATATCTGCGAGTGTATTAAAGTCCTCCTTATATTGATAGACGTCCCCTTACCAGGCATAAATCCTGTCTGGTCGGGGTGGATTATGTCAAGAATTACCTTAGCTAATCGGTTGGAGATGATTTTGGTAAAAATCTTATAATCGGTATTTAGCAGGGATATCGGTCTGTAAGAACCGCACTGCAATGGATTTTTCCCTTCTTTTAATAAAACAACTATTGTAGCATCATTCCAACTATCGGGGAGGCCGGATTGGGAATCTATACTCAGAAATACCGCAAGTAGATCTTGTATTATCAAATCTCTATATTTTTTATAAAAGTCTGCTGGAATTCCGTCAGGGCCGGAGGCCTTATTAGGTTGCAATGAGGATATAGCTATCTCCACTTCCTCGATTGTAATGGGGGCATCTAACATTTTTACCTGTTCAGGGGATAAAGTAGGGAAGGTACAATCTGAGAGGTATCGCACAATGTCATGTTCAGAGTATATCAGTTTTGAGGTGTATAGTGAGTCATAGAAAAGGACAAACTCCTCTAATATGTCAGAAGTGGCATTAACTAGAGAGCCATCTGGTTTACTTAATCCTGTAATCACTGCAGATCCTCTAGCCCCATGGGCCAGTTGGGCCAGTAGTCTTCCAGTGTAGTTTCCACACTCAAAAAAGGATTGTTTAGTAAAAAACAATTTCCTCTTGGATTTATGATTTAAGCAGATGTTCAGCTCCCTCTGTGCTAGAAGCCATTGTCTGCGGCTCTGGTCAGATGGCTGGGTAATATATAGGGCCTCAGCATCCGTGCAGGCCTCAGACAAGCGCTCCTCTTTTTCCCGAGAGCTCCTTTTAATAAATGATACTGTGGCGTGCAAGCATCCCCTCATATGGCATTTAAATGCCTCCCAGACACTGAACAGGGCGGCAGAGTCTTTATTACAAAGGAAATATGTAGTTATTTGCTCTATGGTTCTATCTGGGGAAGGGAAGAGAGTGAACCAAAAGCTGTTAAACTTCCAGGGGCTATTAACCTGCCTGGTATCCAAGCGGAAGTGTATCAGCAGTGGAGAGTGATCAGAGATTCCCCTATTTAAATGTACGGCAGATTCCAGCCTGGCAATGGCCAGGTCATTGACTAAGGCTAGATCAATTCTGGAGAGGGATTTCCTGGCAGGTGTATAGCAAGTGAAGGCAGCTGTCTCAGGGTTTAAGGTCCTCCATGCATCAAACCATCCTAGATTAAGGGCCCATTCTGATAGGGAAGTTTGACCTAGCCCCTTTGCCCCTGCGGGGACAGGGAACCTGTCAATGGTCTCATCCATCACCAAATTGAAGTCCCCAACACATATTATGGGTGTGACCCTGTCATTTAAGATCCAGGGTATAATTGGTTTCAGAACGGAGAGGGCAGCTGGTGGGGACAAATAGACAGCTACGATCTTAATCGGGAGGGAATCTACCTCAGCTTGTACATAGATATATTTGCCATTTGGATCCACTTTGCATGTTATCATGTGCCACCTTACCCTCTTATGAACCAAAATAGAGACCCCTCTGGAGTTGGAAGTGTAAACCGAGTGTGCGGCCCACCCTACCCAGTGTCTGCGAAGTCTAGAGGAGGTGCTTCCAGTCAAGTGCGTTTCCTGGAGAACACAAATGTCGGGATCATATTTTTTAAGGAAAGAAAATACAAGGTTACGTTTCATCACAGTCCCTAGTCCTCTAACATTCCATGATATACATTTTAAACTCCTAGCCATTATCCAGCTTCACAGTAACATTCTCCACAGGATAGACTCTGCTATACATTGAGACCACACGATCACACCCTCGTAACATAACCAGAATCCCTTCCCTACCCCTCACCCCTCCCCCCACCAGCCACAACGGGAATGTATTGAATAATAAACATTGATAGGTATCACATACATAGTATATACCATATAGTGAGATTAATATCGCAACCCAGGGAGCTGGGGAGATCAGGGCTAAGCATAAACAGAGAAAACAAAACATATTTTGTGCAGATTCGTGAGGATTACTCCTCTAAGGGGGGTGAATGCGGCATGAGTCCACCAACTCACTCCTGATATTTCAGATTAACAGCGAACTTTTAGAAATATGCAAAGCTGACTGTTTCTGGGCGACCTGGTGCCTATTATATCCATGTCCACAGGATACAAAGAAAATCCAGGTTGTTAAAGGAAAGTTCCAGAAGCGAAAAAAAAGAAAAAACAGGGTAGTAGAGAGTCTCTTCATGGCAAACGGCCTGCCCGAAAACTTTATGCCATCTCATCTAGCGCTACAGCATTGCTTTGCAAACTTTTAAACAGTTATTACCTTGGTAGCGAAGTCCATGGCTTCTGAGGGTGTCTCAAAGAAAAGCGTCTTACCCTCATGTACGACTCTCAGGCGGGCAGGATAGGACATGGAATAGGGCACATGTTTGGCCCGCAGCTTTTTCTTTACCTCAATGAAGGTGGCTCTCCTCTTTTGTAGGGCCAGCGAAAAATCCGGAAAGACCTGTAAATTAACGTTCTCAAAGGGGAGTGCACCCTTCTGACGGGCCATTCTCAGGATCGCGTCCCGGTCTCTAAAGTTCAGAAGGCGAGCTATAAATGGACGGGCGGGCGCTCCAGGTTTTGGGGCCCGGCCCGGGATCCGATGTGCTCTTTCCACCACAAAAGCTGATGATAAGCCCTCTGACCCGAACGTGGATCTGACCCATCGCTCCATAAAGACCTCCGGAGCATCTCCCTCCGCACGCTCCGGCAGGCCCACTATACGAACGTTGTTGCGTCGGAGTCGATTCTCCATGTCGTCAATCTTCTCCTTAGTAGCCGTATCAGAGGTCTGTAGGTCTTTGATCTGTTTGGGGATCGGTGCTGTCAATTCCTCCAAGGCAGAAACTCTCTTTTCCACTTCGGAAGTGCGTTCTCGGAGCTTACCGAGGTCTTGACGCAGGAGGCCTACTTCCGCCTTCATCTCCTCTATCTTAGTGGTGAGGCACGTTTTCGATTCCGTAATGGCTGAGAGAAGATTCTCATAGATCATGGTTAGAGATAGTTCTCCGGTATCTTCAGATGCCGGAATCAGAATAGGCGGTTCGCTATCGCTATTAGATGCCTCTGCTTCTTCCTCTGCGGCCTGCATGGATTCCCCGTCGGCGCCATCTTGGGAGGAGGAAGTCCATTGGTATTGCGCTAATTTCTCAGCGGCTGCCTTGGCGGAGTTCACCTTTGTGGACATGGTTATGATCCCCAGGAGTTCAGCAGTACCCCGAGACCCAGATTCAGCAAGTAAGTTCGCTGTAAAGCAGGATATTAGCCTCGGATTTTAGGAGTGAGACGGAGCTCACTTAAATTGCGTCCTCCCGCATCGCGCGCTAACTCCGCCCCCGGCTCCAGGACATTTTTATAAGTCAGACAGTGCTGCTGCCGCCGTGCGCGTGCACGTGAAATTAGTGAGAGAAAAAAAAAAAACACCATAGAAAAAATACACCTTTATTTCCAAATAATATATTGTCACCATACTTTGTACTAAGGACATAATTAAAATGTTGTAATAACCAGGACAAATATGCAGATAAAATGTGTGGATTTTATGTACAGTAGCTGTGTTTCTCCAATTTCATTCCCTATAGTTTTAATATAAATAGTGAATTTTTTCATTTTTTCCTAGTTTTTCCCTTTAAAATGCATAGAAAATAAAGTAATAACTGAAAACAAATATCAACCCCAAAAAGCCTAATCTTTTCATTGTGATTAGTAGTGATTAAGCTATTGGCAAATGAAAGGGATGAGCACTAAAAGGTGAAAATCGCTCTTGTCCGTTAGGGTAAAAAGCGCTTTGGGGTGAAGTGGTTAATGTTCCCACCAATGTAGTGATGCGACCTCCCAAATGGAATACTGGGGCAATTACATACTTAAGTGTCACGCTTCAATATGATACTTGGCTTTTGTTCAAACTTAATTTGCAGACTATACAGACTAAACCGTTCGAGGTTCTGCAGAGGTGTAATGGTTTGACTCTTTCCTGGTTTGGACGCATAGCAGTTGTGAAAATGAATATCCTTCCTCAGATTCTTGGCGGCCCCAACACAGCTGCCCAGGCAATACATCAACACATTGAAAAGGAAAGTGGGGGAGTTTATATGGCACAAGTTCGCCCCAAGAATTAATAGGCAGATTCTGTCCTTGCTTAAACAGAGAGGCATATCTCATATCT
Source organism: Hyperolius riggenbachi (assembly GCF_040937935.1). Classification (NCBI taxonomy): domain Eukaryota; kingdom Metazoa; phylum Chordata; class Amphibia; order Anura; family Hyperoliidae; genus Hyperolius; species Hyperolius riggenbachi. The sequence continues at coordinate 125,765,283 of NC_090652.1, read as the reverse complement.
TGCTGGACTTTTGTTAAGCTTACAGTACTGTCTGATGAAGCGGGATATTGCCCATGAAACGTGTTGCAATATATCAGAGTTTTCTTGAACAAAACTATTTTTCAATTTAAATCGACTTTTGAGTCCATTTGTGGGAGGTAAGTCCACCACTACCTCCTTTTTAAATGGACCCTGAGCAGTAAAAATAAAAGCAATCGGGGCTTACCTGGTGTCACGGAACAGCCGGGAGAAACGTGGGCGAATTGGAAGGATCTGCGCAGTCCAATTTCTGATCGCTTTCTGGCTAAATTTGTGCAGCCATTACAGGAATCAGAACTGGGTTTTTTTTTAATTTTTTTTTCTCTTTCCCTCCTTCCACCAAAAGGACAATAGCCTGCTTCCGAGTGTCCCTGGCTTCAAGCTGTGCTGATGACCCATCCATCAGGTATAGTTGATAAGCACGATGGCAGAAACAATCTAGTTGGGAGGAAAGTCAGACACTCTGGCTCCCTCCCAGCAGGGCAGCTGACACGTAGCTGGCTGCCCCAAACTTCGAAGAGCCTTTGCCTGGGAATGACCTGCTATAAATCCCAGAGGTATCTCATATTCCATAAACTGCTATATGTGTCATATTTTCTGTGTTGCCAGGCTGGCAGACCCTCCAAACTAACAGAGCATGCTTAGCCCTATCTGGCGCTGGTTCTGAAGAAGTTTCAGAACATTCTGAGGTAAAGACTGCCAGTTAGGCAGTTTGAAAGTGCCCTGATGATACCACAGGGGTCCCACCCCTCATGTTTGGTATCAGGCTGCTGGGTAAATCGAGACAGACCTGAAAATGTTAGTAAATCTGCCCTGACCTGTACGGTTCTGTGAGATAGAGCCCATATATGGTTAGATATGATTTCTGGTCCCCAGGACAAGGGGAGGACTCCTCTCATATTCTAAGGGGGTGTGTGGCCCCCGCCCTCACTCCCTCCTACTGGATCAGAGGCATAAGAATAGCAGAGGAGACAAACTCAGTGTCCTCCACCCTGAAACATCATCCTGATTTCATCTGTGCCAGCTTGAGGATATGCTGGCATCCACCTGGTCTGAACTCTGAACTTTGATTGAAACCAAGAACTTTACAAGTTTTCCCACAAAAGGACATCTTTCCAGGAACTAAGTATTTTTTCTCCCCTTTATTTTCATACTGTGTTATCTCATGTCTCAATAATTGTTGATTTTAATAATTTTCTGTATATATTAATTATTTATATTGCCGTGAATAAAGACTTTACAAAAATCATTCACTGTCCCGCTACCCTATTATTCAGCATACACAGGAACTGAACTCAGATCTCTGAAGAGACACTACTATTGTTGATATCTAGACAGAATAGAGTGTGTTTAACCGTTTTTATTCGCAGGAGTAGTCAGTCAGTCGGGTCCAGTGGTGGTGGCAGTTATACCCTGAAATCGTGTGTAAGTTGTAATTACCGTACCTCACAGGTTCCCTTTTGGTCGGGCTGCTGCCCAAGTTCCGTCGATTTCCGTGCACCGAGTGCGACCACAGCTTGCATTATTGGTGTGCTGAAACCGATTGGAAGGCAACTTGCGGTCTGACCACTAGGGCTCCTGGGGCTTCCTCCAGCCCACCGTAGGTCAGGAGGTCCCCCGACGTCCTCCTGGCTCCTCTCTCGGTCCCGCTGCAGAATTGATGACCGGCAACACCAGAGCCCAGTGTCGGGCTGACACTTTCTTAATGGTGTCACCACGCTGGCCGCTACACGTCATTACGGCGTCAGGCGTAATAGTACTGCACATGTGCGGTTTAGTTAGAAAACCGCACATGCGCAGTACTGTCACATCGGCCGGCGTGATGACGCATAGCGTCACCGTTAAGAAAGTGTCAGCCCGACACTCGGCCGGGTATTGTTGTTGGTCATCAATTCTGCAGCAGGACCGGGAGAGGAGCCGGGGAACCTCCCGACCTACGGTGGGTTTGAGGAAGCCTCAGGTAAGTCCCGATTTTGTTTATTTTTACTGCTCAGGGTCCCTTTAAACAATGTTTCACTATTTTATCCTGGCGCCTCTGTTTCACCAACTGTTCTTCACGCGTTTCCACCCCTGGTAGATCTTCCTATCTACAGAGAGCGACATTTTTAACCCAAGTGGGGTCTGGCATAATCTCCCCACCTGGTTACCAGTGGTAACCCACCTTTGTGAGTGTATTACTACATCCAATTCATCACCACATTTATTGAATCGACATGTTGCACTATTGGGGCTCTCAATCTCTTTTGTCTTTCTTACATTTTTCTGCTGTTATCACTTTGCACGTTGTCAGAAGCATGTGAATGTTTTGTGAATCTTTCTGTTGATCTTTGAAATAAAGTCTTCTATTGGAAGATAAAACAAACTTTTTACTTGAGTTGATGCAGAATTATACAAATGTTACTGCAAATCTATGCAGCTTGAAAATTGACCAATCAAATGCTTTCACTGCAAGATTTGATCATTCCATTTACAGTTTACAGTTTCATAATAATTCCCAATCATCTAAAATTTATTTGCACCTCAGTGACAATCTCTTCTGACTAATGTGGACTTAGGTACATGTAGACTTGGGCAAGACATTTAATAAATAAAAAGCAAACATAGTTGATTCTGGAGTGTACCCTTTAAAAAGACTCTGTAACAACAAAAACCTCCCCTGGGGGGTACTCACCTCGGGTGGGGGAAGCCTCCGGATCCTAATGAGGCTTCCCACGCCGTCCTCTGTCCCACGGGGGTCTTTCTGCAGCCCTCTGAACAGCCGGCGACAGAGCCGACTGTAGCTTCAATATTTACCTTTGCTGGCTCCAGCGGGGGCGCTGTGGCGGCTTTCGGCACGGAAATAGACGGAAATACCCGATCTCCGTCGGGTCCGCTCTACTGCGCAGGCGCCGGAAACTTGCGCCTGCGCAGTAGAGCAGACCCGACGGCGATCGGGTATTTCCGCCTACTTCGGAGCCGACAGCCATCAGAGCGCCTGCGCAGGAGCCAGGAAGGTAAATATTACGTCACCGCTGCACGGAGGGCTGCAGCGAGACCCCTGACGGATGGAGGACGGCGTGGGAAGCCTCATTAGGATCCGGAGGCTTCCCCCACCCGAGGTGAGTACCCCCCAGGGGACATTTTGTCGTTACAGTTCCTCTTTAAAAAAAAAAATGCTGGGAGGTGTGTCAGGGAATAACCACGATGCCTCCGGATACATAAGTAGTCATGGGCACCTAAATATCATTATAAGGTGTCACACGCCCCCTAGTGGTCTAGGCCCCCCTAGTGGTAGTTTCAGCACACAGACCATGCAATCTGTGGTCGCAATCGGTGCGCAGAAACCACTGGAATTTTGGCAGCCGACAGACTAGAAGGGAGCCTGTGAGTTACAGTAATACAATTTACACACTATTTCAGGGTATAACTGCCACCACTCCTACAGAAGGGTAGGAGACCTCACTACACTGACACTAATACCTGCAAATAAAACGGTAAAGCACACTCTATTTTATCTAGCTATCAACAGTAGTAGCGACTCTTCAGAAGCTAGCTTTCGGTTTGTGCGGCTGAATAGCAGAGGTAGCTGAACAAATAAATTACTTTTGAGTCGTTTATTATAAATGCAATATCAATAATTAATACATACAGAAAATCATTAAAATCAACAATTATAGAGACAATAATAGCGTAGTATGAAAATAAAAGGGGAAGAAAATACGTATACTTAAAGTCAGGTGAAAATATGTCCTTTCTGGGGAAAAACACGTGAAGTTTCTTTGTTTCCAGAGCAAAGTTCAAACAAAAATGGCCGCTACTCATCCTCAAAGCAGCAGCATGTTCCCATGGAGATGGAATTTGGAGGACTGCCCCTCCTTATATGCATCCTGGTTTTAGAGAAGCTAGTTTTAGGGTGGGACCAAGCCCGCCCCTCTGGTTGACAAACCAATCACAGTTCAAGTCCTTGGAGAGAAATTTAGGATTACACTTATAAAACGCTGTAATTCAAAACCGATAAATGCCATATTTGTGCGGATGACAGATTCATATTCTTCAGAATATGACAATTCCTATGACAGACGTGGCTACCATATTATGTTTAGTTCCTGAGAGGTTTAATACTTTGTCGTGGCTTATCCCTGGTCTGGTATCAAAATGTCCGTCAAGACACCCCGAATCAAATGATATAACTTTCATATCTCTCATATAAACGGTATTCCTTAAAGGATACCACAATCGAAAAAAAGTTTGCAGCAGTGTGTGGGGGTTGAAATTAGTTAGCCAGTCCTGCCCCCTCCGTCTGCCGCCGTTAGTCTTCTATAAGTCCCGGTGCCTGTCGACTTGATTGACCCCCAACCCGGACATACTGCGCCCTGTGCGCGCAGTATGTCCTCCCCTCTTCACTTCTGGCTGGCGCATAGCGATCGGCTCAGAAGCACGTTCATTCCTCTGCCTCCCCTGCGCTGCGTGTGCGCTCCATTACACTTAGCGTCACATGATTAGCATGTGACGCTAAGTGTAATGGAGCGCACACGCAGTGCAGGGGAGGCAGAGGAGGGGGCAGGACTGGCTAATGGTATGTAATTTTAACCCCCCACACACTGCGGCAAACTTTTTTTTCGACTGTGGTATCCTTTAAACAGGCTAAAATTCATATACTACATTTATGTTTTCTCTGTCTCTAACGGAGTCAGGAAGTCTGATCTCCCGCTGGGTTTATCCTGTCTCTTCAAAAGGCAGCAACACTTTGCCATTTGGGATTACTGCTGGAAAGCTTTCACACCTAGGTGTCACTGGCCATGAAGGAACTTCTTTTGATCAAGTTAATTTAAACAAACATGCTCTCACTGGTCAACAAACATACTTCAGGAAAAGAAAAAATGTCACTCTGATCCCTGCAATGACTGTGCAAATCTAACCGGGAAGCCTGCGTTTCTCATGGCTGTTCCGTGACATAAGGCCCCTTTCACTTGGGCAACTGACAGGTAGTAAAGTCACTGCCTGTCAGCTGCTCTCCTGTACCGGCTAGGTATTTGTGCCCTTTATGGCCTATGGGTCTTTTGTGGTGAACCTGCTCAGAGGAGTTTACAATCTACCCAATAATCATGATACAATAAAAAACTCTGCCCATGAAAGTTTACCACTAACAAAGAGGAAACCTGATCGATTACCTGATAGATTATAACTTTTAAAAAGGCATCTGTGGACATTCTTGAAGTTCATATAAAGAAAAACATATACATTAAAGTCCCGGTTAACCAGAACTCAGGCAACTGGCACTCTCAAGTAACCAACACTTTAGGTGTGTGTGTGTGTGTGGGGGGGGGGGGGTTTGCAGTATGGACCTATTTCCACTATGCCCGTATCCGGACCGAATCTGCAGCATTGCCCTGCATGCAAGTGGGGCTGGGAAACGCTGCCTATCTCCCTAGTGGGGTGATCACATTAGTGGCTGCAGAAACAAGTCACGATCGCTCTGGGAATTGCAGCACTTCTGTGAATTGTGAAATTGTGGGTGGTTTGCGATTACCCACAAAGCACTTGCAGCGGGTCCGTAGCCTATAAGATGCGCACATATGTACAGGGGTTGGGACTCGGTTCCTTAGGTGACATTTTAGGGCGCATATAAATGCTTTATGTTACTGTGAAGCGGGGATGATGGCATAGCCTGCAGAACTATGGATAAGGATGAGAACTGCACATGTGGCTGAGATGAACTCTGGGCGATGCATCAAAAAGACTACAGGCTAAACTTCTAGTAGAGACTGTCTTGGCTGAGAGCCCATCAGTGTTTAAGGTTTCTGACATGCCCTGTCATGCCCTGTCACACTGCTAGTCATGCATGCCACATAGAATTCATGAACAAAAAGTGCAGTTTCATAGTTCAAACACCACTCCAATCCTTTCTGTCACTATATGTAAGAAAGGAGAACCGAGAGCCCGATATAGTGTAGTAAGTAAGGCAATTGGGTATATGGAACAAGTATAAATATATACTCACAAACCAGGGTTACCTCCAGGCAACCACTGTATAAGCAGGTGAGGAGATTAGCCTATCCCCACTCAGGATTAAGAAGTCGCTCGCTGTAGATAGGAACAAAGGGGTATCCCCCTCCACCAGGGGTGGATATTAATGATAATATAATGTAGAACAGAGGTGGCAAAAGGATAAAATTGTTTGTTAAAAAGTTTAAAAGTGCTTAGGAGGCAGTGGTGGACTTACCTCCTGCAAGCAGACACAAAAACTGTGTATTCAAGACAAGTAAAATTTATTGGTACACTCCAGAGCTTTAGCAACGCGTTTCGCAGGCTCTCACCCGCTTCATCAGGCAATAAGTTAACGGAGTACACAACTGGGAACAGAGGCACAAATTGGTGTGTGTTAGGGCCACATACATAAATAAATAAATAAAACACAGTATCATAAGTGCATGTGGTTCTGTTTCAAATTTCTATTGTTGTGAATTAAACGAACAAAGTGTGTGTATTTGGGGGGGGGGGGGGGGGGGGAATGGAAGGGACGTATATCAAAGGGGTCAAGTAGAGTGTTATCAAAGTACAGATGGAATGAGGTGGGTTGGGGAGGGTGTGATGGATAGGATACTATCAGTAGACGTATGCTGTAAACTAAATTTAGTGCACATAACAGTAGTGTGGGGATTTTATCAAGTGTCAAAAATGGGGGGGGGGGGGTTGTTTATCAAAGGCAAGGAAGTGTGATAAATTAAATGCTGTCAATGATATAAGCATTAGGCTGTGTATAGTCTAGGTGTAGTGCAGGGAAAAAAACACCCATAGTGTATGCTGTAAAAACCATTTAATGATGTAAACTCACCAGTATGTGGTCCGGGTTACACCTGGCGCCTCAGTGCCGAGGTGTCCCCGTCTGGTGGTTTAAACGGGGGAGTTGTGCCGCCCCCCGGCCAATCATAAGGCGGGGTGGGTTGGAGGTTTCCCGCCAAGCGGGGATGTGACATTATGGTCGCGTCATCATTGTGAGTCATGGTGCAACCTTTTCATCGCACCTATGACTGTTTCAAAGGGGCGTGTCGGTGCGACCATAGCGGCGCATTGCGGGACATGGTACACTTCCGGGTATCGGCGGTGGTTGTAATCCGCCGCATTACGCATGTGCACGGAGTACCCGCCGCCATTTTAGCTGTGGGCAGGAGGGGAAACGAGTCTTATTACGTGCATTGCGATAAGCATAATTATAAAAACATCAGTATGACGGATAGTAATGATAGATAGACAATAGACCCACGGCCCATATCTCTTGGAAATTATAGTTGTAGTGGGCGTTTATATGGCTACGTATTAGCTGTAGTGGGAATTTTAGTGTGTTGCTGCCATCTACTGGTCAGCAGCGGTATTGACGTTTAATTGTCATGTATAGCCATATACAGTGTTGTACAATACAACAAATATGTATAATAATGTTTTTATTAATCTAAACACAGAAATGGGTTTCTGTCACTACTTTTCTGTATATCTCAATGACAAATTTTTAGTACATAGATGCACAAATCTTCTGTACCGCAAAAGAGGGACAAATAAGGAAACAAGAGGGTCAAAATGATTTTATCCCCCCAATGGGCCAGCTGAAGTCTAAGGAACAGCATCAGATGAGCAGATGTCTTCACACATCAAATGCACACTGTCACAATCAATGTTGATGCAAACAGCTTTTCCTGATCAGTGTTACTATACCAATTAATGATACAATTTTGTGTGAATGATTGACAAATTCAATCGTTCAATATTGTTGAATGAAAAAAAAATCTATAGCATCAATTGGGTACATAAATTGTAAATTTTTTTAATAACCAATCACATACCCATACTTCCCAACTTTTTGAGATAAGTAAGAGGGAAACTTAAGCCACAGCCACAACACATCCCTATTCACGCATACCATAAAGATTTAATAGGAAAAATATGTTATTTTTTAATTCAAACCCCACTGGTCCTTTCTATCCAGGTTCATTTTCCTTCAGGCTAGGTGCACACTCAGCAGAAACGCTAGCATTGCAGAAAACGCTGGGTTTTGCTGCTAATGGAAGTCTATGGGCCGCAGGAAAAAACGCATATCAAAAACGTATATGCGTTTTCAATGCGTGCGTTTTCAAAAATACTGGTTTTGTTGCATAATATGCAAAATCTCATCAAAAAAGCACATAATGAAAGTCAATGGAAACGCAATGGTATGCGTTTTTCTATGTGTTTTTGTAAAAATTGTTCTGTGATGTATTTCCGCTTCCTGTTGTCTTCCTATTAATTTGCATAAAATGCAATTGTAAAACGCATGAAAAAACACATACAAAATGCACATGCGTTTTGTATATGCACCGCAAACGCATTAAAACGCACACAAACGCTTGAAAAATGCATCTGCGGTAAAAACGCTAATGCAAATGCACACAACATAAAACATGACATAAAACGCAGCCTTTCATGTTATGTCTGCACCTACCATCATATGAAAATAAGAAATATATAAATTTAAAGGATGGGAACAAAGTTTAACCATAATTTTTTTCAGTACAAAAATACAGAGGGACAGGGTTCCCAAAGAGGGACTGTGCCTCCAAAAGAGGGACAGTTGGGAACTATGCGTACCAAATGATTTTTACATCTGAAATTCCACTTGATTCATTTTGAGAAAAAAATAATTGACTTTACTATCGTAAGTAATCAGTTATTACCAATGATCAAATTATATTCTCCAAATCCATCAAATTATGATCAAATTCATCGATCGCTTACACATAATTGTACTGTTGATGGGTACCACGTTTGTAATATCGATCAAATGTGATCGAATTGGATAGCAGTGTTTGTTAGTGGGCCCAAACGAAGAATTGTATCGTTTAAAGGGAATCTGAAGTGAAAATAAACGCATGATATGATTTGTATGTGTAGTACTGCTAAGAAATAAAACATTATTAACACAGATATAAGTCTCATATTGTTTCCAGTACAGGAAGAGTTAAGAAGCTTCAGTTGTTATCTATCCATGTCTTTTGAAGCACTAAGGGCTCGTTCACACTAGAGGCGCTTTTGGACTTATTTAAGCGCTGACGGTTTTTCAAAAGCACCCTAAAAGCGGCTACACATGCTTTCCTATGGTGTAGTTCAGATTGGGGCATTATGTGCGCTGTCAGTTGACGCTGCATGTACCATTTTCAGGGCGATTTGCTCTGAATGGAAGGTATAGGAAAAACGCAAAACGCTCACAAAATTACTTTGCACAGCGATTGCGTTTTTAAGAATAAATACATTGTATTTATTCTTTTCCGGATCAAAGAGTTCACTTCCTGACTTGCGTCAGGGAGTGAATTAAAAAACCGCTCTGGAAAAGCGCTTTTAACAAAAATGTATCGTCCACCCAAGCCCCGGGAAAGGAAAAAAAATGCCTCAAAAAACTGCCAATGCGAATGGACATGCTATTAGAATGCAATGGGAACAAGTCTTATCTCAACTGTCTCTCATTGTTTCGTCTTTGTTTATGGTTTTTCTGGAGAGAAAAATTCAAAGGGTCACTAGCCTGCTCTGTGAAATCATTTAAAATGCTGAGTGTATTGTGGAAACTGCAATTATTAAAAATGATGCAGTGTTATAAATAAAAGCTATATACCTGAAAATAAAAATGACACTTTTTTCTTTGCTACTAATGTTCTATTAATTAGCCATATTACACAACCAATTTATTATATCTTGAGTTTTGTTTCGCTTTAGAGTCAATTAAATATACCATGCTATTTGGATAACCTGCAGCTTGACTCTGCAGTAGTGTTGTCCGGATCATGAACGATTCGGATCTTTGATCCGAATCTCTTTTGTGAGTCGAATCATCCGAATCATCAAAATGAGTGATTAGGATCGCAAAAGGGGCGGGGCCATGAGCGACACGCCCCCCCCCATCAGCGGGCAGCGGGGTCCTGGAAGCAGAGCAGAGATGGATCGCTCTGTTGGAGGGGAGCCAGGGACAGGTAGATGAGAGAGAGGGGACATCGGTGCCACTGCCAGATATGTGTAGACAGTGGTGTAGCTAAGGAGCTGTGGGCCCCGATGCAAGTTTTACAATGGGGCCCACCAAGCACTCTATACATAACAATTGATACGGCGCACCAAAACCTGCCAATGACAACTACAGTGTCAGAGGTGCAAGAAGGGGATGGGGAACAGTTTGTTAATGATTACCACTATTCTAAGCATCTATAGAAGTGATTATTACTAGCACAGGACCAATAGAGAGCTAATATTGTAGCTGAGGAAGGGCCCTTCAGGGCCCTGATGCGGTCGCAACCTCTGCAACCCCTATTGCTACGCCCCTGTGTGTAGAGCACACATACTGGCTATAATGTGCTGCTCATTACAGGCTGTCTGTTCCGTAGTTGTGCACAGTGAACAAATTGGAAACTTTTGGCTCAGCTCAGCACAGCTCAGTAACTTTGCAGGCACTGTGATTGCTGTGCAATATGATCCTCCTGCACTCAGCACTAAACAGCTGCACTTCACTTCTGGGAATGCTTTGGGGAATGCTTTCTTTCACTGTGCGACGATATATGTAAAGCCTATGATTGCAGCATGTGGGTATTGTGTGCAAACAAACATTTCTGCTCTCTGCTCGTCCCTCCTCCCTTCTCTGTCCACTCCCTGCCCTCTGTCCATCTTCTCCCCTTCTCTGTGTGTCCCCCCCCTTCTTCTCCTGTCCTGCTAGTCATTTAACCCCCGAATGCTTCCCTAGTAAAATGATCCGAGATTCGGATCAAAGATCCGGATCTTTTCAATGATCCGATTCGAATCATCCGGATCACTGAAAAGATCCGAACTTCGCATCTCTACTCTGCAGTGCACTGACTGCTATTACAACAGAGTATTTAGGCGCCACTAGTCGGCGTCCAACCAATGAGGATCTCTGTCGTGTTTTCCAGGCGCCGTCCTTTGCCATAATACGTCAGAAGTCCATCTAAAGTGATGGTCTTTGCATAGACTCGGCTTTTCCGTGAGCAGAGCTCGTTTTCGGGGATTTTGCCTATCATATCCCCGCACTGTACAGCCGATTGTCCCCCGTAGCGGGAAATGCGGAATACGTCGCCCTGAGTGTGCAGGGATGTGCCTGAGCAGACGGTGCTCTCCCGACATGCTTAGCGGGCCCGGCCTTTCGCGCAGAGGCTTCTGGGAGGGGAGCCGGGTTGTGTGCTGGAGAGGGTGAGGAGGAGGTGCTGGGCCGGGTACACGGATCGGGCAGCAGAGGTAAGGGGCATAGGAAGCAGGCTTACTATCGGGGTTGATAGGGAGTGGATGAAAGGTGGCCTTACACCTGGAAAAGGCCACTCTTGAGGCGGCTGCTGCTGCTAATGGAGGCGCACTATTATATTGTGTGCTGATTGAGCCTAGCTCGCAGTGGGAGATTTAGTGCAATCCTTTGTTGGGGATTTCGGGTTAAGCATGTGCATTATAATTGTTTGTTATTGGGAGCCTTTTTATTATGGCAAATTTTCTACATTCTATTGGGTATCAAAAAAAATAAATCTTATTTCAATAGATTAAGCCTCTTGATGTCCCAGAGGCTCCCCCGGTCTGCCTATGCCAGGACACTTTTTAACTTTTTATAGTATTCGACATTCATGTCAAATATTTCTTGCGGCTGCGTTCTACTCTGTGTATGAGCTCCAGAGGCTTCCTACGTCGTCCACTATATATCCACTGCTGGATGGGACCCTCCTATTTTTTTACACCTCTGCCCTCTTTATTCAAGCGCTTGCGTGAGTATGGTTTACACCTGTGCAGTAGCATGGGGCGGAGCGTGCACTGCATGGTGAAGAAAAAGTCATGTACAGGAAGCTCCATGCTAATTTGCAGACCATACTTTGCGCCTGTGCAGTAGCACGGAGCCATTTGTGCATGTAATTTTCTTAACCATGCAGTGCTTGTAAACCCTACTGGCGCATGCACTTGTATACAGAGAGCAGGGGCTGTAAATATTAGAGGGGTCTGGCCGCAGAAGGGTAGTGGACGATTGGGGAAGTCTCTGGAGCATCCACTCTACAGTGGTGATTATAGGAGCTAGTATGGTTGTGGCGAGCCAGCATGAAAGTCCATAGGGAACAGTTCTCCATTCACAGCAAAATCTACAGCTTGAAGCATTCTAATTGGGTAAAGAATGTGGGCGTATCAATACTACAACTTATCTAAAACCTAGCGGTTCGAGAGGGTGCTGTTCACACAATCACGTTAGCAGAATTTTCTTTTGGACTTTAACGCTGGCTCACGTCAGCCATACTAGCGTCAAAAATAATTGGGTGTGTAATGGTTAATATTACTTTTCTGGAGTCTCATATTCTTATTTTCTATGCATATGAGGCAGCTGGACTCGCAGTCTAACTCTCCAAAAATGTAGTTAGAAGCTTGAAGGGCTGCAATTTTAAGTGTGAAGTGTAACAAGCAGCCATGGCAGCGTGGCACAAAACTTTGCTTCATTTAGCTCCCGCACAGAAATGTGAAACGCGTTGTCCATTTTTTTTTTTTTTTTTTGTTCAAATAAAATTGACATTTCCCACTGTATATGATTGGTGTGTAATATTAATTATGCCTCAGGTTTCTCTACTCAGTTTTTTACTTTTCGGCACTATCCTGTTATTAGGAGTGATTGTTCTTTCAAATACAAATGTATAAAGGATTTCCAAGGTGACAATGGTAAAATAAGAGTGCATACATGTCTGCATAAACTGCTCCTGACGTGGACCGAGTCCTCTGTTTCTCCCTGCACTGCTTTGAACAGCTGTAATTCGTGCCGTAGTCGGCCAACCCACTTTAGGTCATGGCTTCTGAATCTGATCTAATATCAAGTTAACAAGGTGGTACACCTTTGATATCCAGTACATGCTGATTGTACTATATGCAATGCTTATTGGATTCAAAGGGCACTGCAAGCTGAGTGCTGCAGGTACTTGAGCGACTCTGCTGAAGCAAATAGAGCTAGTGATGACCACTGCCTGCAGCTTCACTCACATTGGCAAATGGGGTTGGGTTTCAGAGGGTATCAGAACCACAGCTCTTGGGTCTCTGACTGACATGACACGTGCGCCCGCCCACTTTCCACTATAGCTGGATACAGAGTGCCGAATGGGCCAAGAAAAACAGGTTCTATTATATCTGGGTTTACTATACCAGACATTACTGCCATATACTTATAATGGTGCCTTGCCGGGACCTGGACGTTTAGTTTATGATCCCCCGAATGTTTACTATATCAGAGTTTACTATAACAAGATTATACTGTAGTATCTGAATTAACAACACAGAGGCAAGATCTGCCAATAGTGGTAAAGGGGGGTCGGGGGAAAATGAGTTGAACTTACCCGGGGCTTCTAACGTTCCCCTACAGACATCCTGTGCCCGCGCAGCCACTCACTGATGCTCCGGTCCTGTCTCCAGTTCACTTCTGGAATTTCAGACTTTAAAGTCTGAAAACCACTGCGCCTGCGTTGCCATGTCCTCGATCCCGCTGATGTCACCAGGAGTGTACTGCGCAATCACAGACCATACTGTGGAACAGAGTTGCAGTAGTGGAGGAGTAAGGACCCTCCCAGTCTGTGGTTACAATGGACTGTGAGTTACAATTACGGTAATTCTGATTTACACGATGGCTTACTGCAGGTGGAATACAGGCTCAGAGCATTTGATTGGCCTAATTCCAAGCTGCATGCATTTCACATTTAGTTCAGAACTATTTGCATCTCATTGATCACCTGCATTTACTGTTTCAGCCTTGTTTGTTTTCTCGGCTAAAAATGACACAATGCATTATTTTGTATTTTGGTATGTATGGTAAATTCCTTGCAATACTAAGCTTTCTGGAGCCAGTATGGTTGAGGCGATGTAGCAAGAAAGTCCATAGGAAATAGTCCTCCAATCACAGAAACGTCAACTTAAAGCATTCTAATTGGCCTGAATAGTGTGGGTGCATTATAACTGCAACCCATCTGAAACCCAGCAGCTTGTTTGAGGGTGCTGTCCACCCAATCACATTAGAGGAATTTGCCTATGGAGTTTGTCGTTGGCTCACCTCAATCATACTAGCCTCAACTTCCCAAAGTGTTGTAACTGCTCCTTGGAGATGGTCAATGAGATAGATGTTAAATATTCTGGCTTTCATGCAAGTTTTATACATATTGAGTACAGCCTGAAATTGGCTTGTTTTAAAGTGACACTGAAGCAAATATAATGAATTGGTTGGGTAGTACGGATAATTAAAACACTATATTCGGTACCTGAAAATAAAAATAGGACACTATTTTCTTTGCTACGAATGTTCATTTTTTTTATATATAACATTGCATCACTCTCTAATAATTGCAGTTTCTACAATACACTCAGCATTTTAAATGGTTTCACAGAGCAGGCTACTGACCCTTTGAACTTTTCTCTGCAGAAAAAACATACAAAGAAAAAAACAATGAGACAGTTGAGATAATTGCTTCAAAAGACAGTGCTGTCCACAACTTTATAAAGTCACAGAGCTCATAGCTCTTTTACATAGATAACTGAAGTTTCTTAACTCTTACTGTACTGGAAACAATGAGACTCATATCTGAGCTGCTAATGTTTCTTACTAGCTGTACTACACATACAGTTCATTAGATCATAAGTTTATTTTCACTTCAGATTCCCTTTAAATTTACACCCTGCTGATTATATTCTGAGGTTCACACAATTTGGGTAAAAGCCAGAATCTAATATACCATCTTTACTGCCGCATTGTTTTTCAGCATGTTGGACAGAGTGCCTGTTTTGGGGCATTGTTTTCCTGCATAAGTTTTTGTATGTGCTTCCCAGTGTAACCTATTTTAAGGGGGCCATACACTAGGCGACCAACCATCCAATTCCATTATTATAATCAAATTGGATGAAAATTGCTTCTGCCAAGTGCATGCTCGACCGACAAAGCGACCATTTTCGGGACAGAAATTGGCCGCACAGCCGATCGCGAAGCTAGAAGCTAGTTTGCATATAGAACTTTTTTTTTTTTTTTTTTAATAACTCTTCCTGCATTGGAAACAATATGATACTCTCTTCTTTGCTACTAATGTTCTTTTTCTTAGCTGTACTACACATACAATTCATGATATCGTAAGTTTATTTTTGCTTCAGGTTTGCTTTTAACTAGTGAATTTTTTTTTTCACTGATTACTTTGTTTCCGGTAGCATGCTTTCTCTCCTCACCACCTGTCTTCATACGACAGTGCATTAACTTACTGGCTGACAAAGAAGTGCAAGTTAAAATTGAGATTTATCATTATTGCCGGCAATATTAGCAAGTCTGTATGAGGCCTCATTGTGGTTAACTGACTGAAGGACTGCTGGAGACTTGTGTATGGATAAAGTAAGCTTAAAGGGAACCTTAACTGAGAGGGATATGGATGTTTCCTTTTAAACAATACCAGTTGCTTGGCAGTCCTGCTGATCTCTTTGGCTGCAGTAGTGGCTGAATCACAGACCTGGAACAAGCATGCAGCTAATCCAGTCGGACTTCAGTCAGAGCACCTGATCTGCATGCTTATTAGGGGGCTGTGGCTAAAAGTATTAGAAACACAGGATCAGCAGGAGAGTCGGGCAACTGGTATTATTTTAAAAGGAAAAATCCATACTCTTCTCAGTTTAGGTTCCCTTTCATTCACAAAGGTGTCTCGATTGGGGTTATAAGTCGCCCACCAAATGATTTTTTTTTTCCTGTTTGCTGTAATTTGGTGAGATTGCTACCTTACCCTGGTCATGTTAAAACTTAGTGTGGGGTTTGCTGAAGTCTATCTCTGTAGACATCTCATTATGTTTGTCAATTCAGGTACACTTTAAATCCAGGCACATTAGGTATTACTCCTTAGACCTAGGTCGGGTGTCAAACTCAAATACAATGTGGGCCGAAATTGTACACTGGGACCTAGTCGTGGGCCAATTGGCCACCTTCCACCCTTATAAAGTTCCCTGGTGTCTAATGGCCCCATTCCAACCCCTACACAATTCCCTGGTGTCTATTGGTCCTCCTTCCCCTATAGAGTTCCCTGGGGTCTGGAGGCTCCCCCTTCCCCTATACAGCTCCCTGGTGTCGAGGCCCCCACCCTCCCCTATACAGTTCCCTTGTGTTTTAGTGCTTTCCTCCTACCTTGCCCATATGGCTTCCCAGGTGCTCTAGGGCTTCAGCTCCAATATAGCTTTCCTGGTGGACTAGGGTGGGCCAAACATAATGCAAAGTGGGGAAACCACTGGAGGGCCAAATTTAATGACTCTGAGGGCCAGATTTGGCCCGTGGGCAGGAGTTTGACATGTATGTCCTAGAATAGATAAAGCCAGTAGTCAGCCACTATGCAAATGGGTCTGAGAAAAATGTATTCCATTTTTCCCTCTTTAAAAAAAAAAAGTTTATTTCAGCCGTTAGTCCTCCTTAAAGTACCTCTGAAAAGTTCTAGAAATAGTTATGATTCTTACCTCATAGTAGGAAGCCTCTGTATCAGGGGTAGGGAACCTATGGTTCGGGATTTTGATGGCTACATCTGGCTCACAGTCAAATCAGTAGGGGTTAATTCACTAAGCTACACTGCTCAAGCAGCACAGCTTAGTGTGGCAGAGCAAGTAAAATTTTCGAATTAGGCATGCTACTGTTGTAGCATACATTACCAACTTACTCACGCTCTCCCCCTCCCCCCCCCCCCCCCCCCCCCCCCCAAAACTAACAGCTTCTCCAATTGTCCCACTCTGAGCCCTGTCAGGTCCAGAGACGGTTTAGGACGCGATCCCCACACTTTGGTCCAATATAGGCCTGAACGATTTTAGGAAAAGATTGAATTGCACGATTTCTGCAAGAAATTGCGATTTCAATTCAATACACGATTTTCTACTCACAACGATGGATCAGATCGCTCTGACCATCCATGACACAAAACCTCAATGTGTGTGAACCCAGGCTGAACCCAGGTGTAGAATTTAGTAATAGGTGCCCCTTTTATGCAGCTTATTACTCCTGGAAGAAAAAAAATATAAGGCAGCACAGTGGCATAGTGGTTAGTGCTCTTGCCTTGCAGTGCTGGGTCCCTGGTTCAAATTCTAGCCCGATCCTAGCCCTGCGAGGAGTTTGTATGTTCTCTCCATGTCTGTGGGTTTCCTCCGGACACTTCGGTTTCCCCCCACATCCAAAAAAACCTACAGATAAGTTAATTGGCTGCTGAAAATTGGCCCTATACTATGGTACATATATAGACATATGACTGTGGTAGGGATTAGATTGTGAGCTCCTCTGAGGGACAGTTAAGTGACAAGACAATATACTCTGTACAGCGCTGCGTAAGAGATTAGATATATATCTATATATTATATATTACTATACTATACATTTCTCAGTACTGTGTGACATGACAGCAGTGACTCCCCATGTAGCCTATCAGGGTGACATTTTCACTGTCAGTCACTGCCACCCAGGCACACAGCAGCACACACCACAGGGCATGCAGAGAGGGGACCACAGTAATAGTAGTTTGACTGTCCCCTGCCAGGTAGAAAGCAGACAGAAGTGTTAATTAATTACTGCGTGAACGGCTCGCCCGGGCAGCACGTCTCTCAGGCTCTTCTCATTTTTCGGGCGAAGGGGGGGCGGGACAAGTCATCCTTCCTGTGTATGCCTGTCTGCTGGCCCCATTCACCAGCCTGGCTGTCACCCAGAGAGGGAGGGGGAATGATCCAACTCATTAACCCCTCACTGGCCTCCTCTCCAGCACCTACAGGGAACATTTCTGCTTTTGCTATACGCGACTGAGGAGGAGGGAGCCGGAAGCAGAGCAGGAATCAGCAGCTGCAAAAACCGCAGCTCTGGCGATCTCAAGATCGTCACACTGCTGATCGCGATTTTCGGTTTAAAACCGAAAATCGTTCAGCCCTAGTCCAATAGACTGTCTGTCACTTGACAGGCAGCCTATTGGGCCAAAGTGCGGGGATCTTGTCCTACAAAGTGAATCCAACCCCCAAGTCAGCTAGCTAATTAGCTGTTTAGTCAGTATTTCTCCTGTCTGGCTCTCTGGGAAATTGCTGATGTTGCTGAAACCCAAGAGAAGCTGAAGACGTGTCTGACACTTCTGCTGCCTGGAGGATCAACTGTATACACATCACCATGGCAACAGGGACATGAGCCCTCTGCTGTGCATGCGAACTGTCCTAGTTTGAAACATATTGTATAGCTCTCACGGAATTACATTTTAAAATATGTGGCGTTCATGGCTCTCTCAGCCAAAAAGGTTCCTGACCCCTGCTCTGGATGGTAGAATAAAGCTGCTCATGCACAGCTTTTCTTTTCTTTTGTACACGAGCACTGTATTTTACTGGGCATGCGCTCTTCCATGGCCAAGAGCACATCCAGAGTGGACCTTACTCGCATATTCCCAGTCAGCATGCGCTCTTCCATGGCCGGGAGCACATCCAGCGTGGACCTTACTCACATATTCCCAGTCGGCATGCGCTCTTCCTTGGCCAGGAGCACATCCAGAGTGGACCTTACTCGCATATTCCCAGTCAGCATGCGCTCTTCCATGGCTGGGAGCACATCCAGAGTGGACCTTACTCGCATATTCCCAGTCAGCATGCGCTCTTCCATGGCCGGGAACACATCCAGAGTGGACCTTACTCGCGTATTTCCAGTTGGCATGCGCTCTCCCTTGGCCAGGAACACATCCAGAGTGGTCCTTACTCGCATATTCCCAGTCAGCATGCGCTCTTCCATGGCCGGGAGCACATCCAGAGTGGTCCTTACTCGCATATTCCCAGTCGGCATGCTCTCTTCCTTGGCCAGGAACACATCCAGAGTGGACCTTACTCGCATATTCCCAGTTGGCATGCGCTCTTCCATGGCCAGGAACACATCCAGAGTGGACCTTTTTGATTGTCTCAAGTTGAATAAGTTTAGAAGGGACCCTTCATTGGAACGGTGGGGTGTAAAAAGATATGGGAAGCCTCTGCAGTATATATAGAGGTCTCCCACTACTTGGTTAAGTATCTAGTCTTTTATTTTTAGATAGCTTCAGGGGTACTTTTGAGGCCTGGTTTACCCTGAAACCATTGTAGTGCTATGCATTGTGGATGCTCAGCGCACACAAGTGTATAGCAATGACAATCTGTTACAGTTCGTTGTGTTGAACACACTGCTCCATGCATTTTGACACAATGGCATTGACATACATTGGTGTGCACTATGCATCCACTATGCGTTACAAAGTATAAGGTGTTAACCAGCCCTTAGTGTCTTCATCCTGCCCTGCTTAATAGATGTACAGTATAACACAGTCCAGACTACGCGGTGAGCCAAAGTGAGTGGGTTTTCAGAGGGGGTATCCGCTGTCATAATAGTCATACGCTTTTCAGCAGATCCGTGGACTCGGCTTATGTTGTTAATCAGAACAGCGGAAAGTTGAGGGCAGAGTTGCAGGAAACTTGCCCACTTATTTCCACACACAAGCTTGAGGAGATAATCCTCCTTTAAAGAGGAACTGTCGCGAAAATCTTAAAATTTAAAACGCATACAAATAAGAAGTTAATTTCTTCCAGAGTAAAATGAGCCTTATTACTTTTCTCCTATGTTGCTGTCACTTATAGTAAGTATTAGAAATCTGACATTACTGATAGATTTTGGGCTAGTCCATCTCTCTATAGGGGATTCTCAGCATGGCCTTTATTCTTTTATAAAGACATTCCCTAAAAAATATTTATCCAAAGATGCTACCCAGCTTCCCTGCTCGCTGCACACTTTTTTGGCAGTTGGACGGAGCAACTGCCATTCACTAAGTGCTTTTAAAAATAAAGAAAACCCTGAGAACCCCCCCCCCCCCCCCCCAAGAGAAGATGGGCTTGTCCAAAACCTGTAGGTAATGTCAGATTTCTACTACTTACTATAAGTGACAGCAACATAGGAGAAAAGTAATTTATTGCTAATTTTTCTCTGGAAGAAATGTACTTCTTATTTGTATATGTTTACATGTATTTCAAATTTTAAGATTTTCTTGACAGAGGTCCTTTAAAGTGAACCTAAAGTCACTTAAAAAAAACGAGATTAACTCACCTGGGGCTTCCCTCAGCCCCCTGCAGACGATCGGTGCCCTCGCAGCTCCGCTCCGATGTCCCAGGACCCGCCGGCGAGCACTTCCGGTTTGGCCGTCACCGGCCGACAGGGATGGGAACGCGAGTGATTGTTCGCGTTCCCAGCCTGTATATCGCCCCCTATGCTGCTATTGCGACCTCCTGGCCGCAATAGCAGCATAGGGGGCGATATACAGGCTGGGAACGCGAACAATCGCTCGCGTTCCCATCCCTGTCGGCCGGTGACGGCCAAACCGGAAGTGCTCGCCGGCGGGTCCTGGGACATCGGAGCGGAGCTGCGAGGGCACCGATCATCTGCAGGGGGCTGAGGGAAGCCCCAGGTGAGTTAATCTCGTTTTTTTTTAAGTGACTTTAGGTTCACTTTAAGCAACTGGAAATTAGTGTGACACCAATAGCATGAGTTGGACAGTCATGAAATACTGGTGTCACAGAACAGGAACACGGTTTTTATACTTCACCTGAAAATGTGAAAGGTACATTTATTTTGGCATTGATAGAACACAATTGTTATGTCCTTTTTGAGTGTGCGTTCCTCATTGGCTTGTTAATGGCATTTTACTGTGAAAAGCTTACAGAACTGTCTAAAGAGCCTATGTTTCTATAAATACTTGAAGTTTTTTTCTAGATTTGGTTATTGTCATGGATCTGATTTTGCTTTGGATTAATTTTAATTGTATGTTCAGCAGGTGGAATGAAATATCGACTGCTGCATTAGTCATCAAAATAAAAGCAGAAAATGGCATTTGTACCTCCACCGGGTCCCACTGTGGTGGACCAGACCACCCTAATGAAGAAGTACCTCCAGTTTGTGGCTGCTCTGACTGATGTCAACACTCGTAAGTTTCTTAAATGTTGACATTATGTGGTAGAGGTTGTGTTCTCATAATCTAGGGGTCGATCACCTGGGTTAATGGGAATTGTTGGTAAATTGATTACTTACGTTTTTTTTTTTGTTTTTTTTTGAAACTTCAATAGAGATTAAAATGCTAGCAGGTGCTTGTAACCTTGTATCTAAAATAATAAGTTTGGATGAAGAATGATGTAAGAGAAATATGTTTAGTTACAGATATTGTGGAAAGAGATTAGAGCATCTGCTGTATTTTTACTGCTGTCTGTAACCTGGGGAACATTGCCTCACTTCCTGTACCTGAGACTTCCTTGGCTTCAGGGTGTACTCTGGTGGTGCAGGAACTAAGGGATGGTAATAAAAACTCTACTGAGGTGCCAGTAATTTTTAATTATTGCTGTCTCTGCCACACTTCTAGACTGTCCACTGTCCTGTCAAGCTACCTCATGACAGGAAAGGGAGTTTAGGGAAGGCCTCCCAGATGGTGGCACAGTACAAAGACAAAATATATAATCATTTAAACATATGCCTCCCTGTTGTATGTTCAACAATTAGCATTATTCTTTCCAGGAGTTAGGCTTGAAAATATTTTATTTTGAATTATACGTTTTAATGAAGTTGAAAAGGTGACTTCTAATAATGTGTAGGTAGATGGGAGGGGCCCTACATACAACAAACTGAAAGACAGACCTGTGGCAGGGACATTTGTTTGGTGAAAGGCTTATTTCAAGTGAACAGCAAAATGATGAGACTATCACGCTTGAGCCCACAAATTGTAACGTGTGTGTGTGTGTGTGTGTGTGTGTATGTATGTAGAGTACACACTGGGTGCTGAGAGCTAAACTGATAAGATCTGATTGCTGTCGCTTTGTGTAACCCTTGTTGTTGTACTTCCCTGGTAGTTTGCTATCGTAAATACTCATGTATAAGCTGAGGGGCCCACTTTTTGCTTAGAAACCAGGGAAAAGTGATTGACTCGTGTATAGCCCCCTCCACATTATGAATAGCCAGACATGCCCCCAGTATGCGGAAACCCCTCTTCAGTATATATGTGGTTCTCCTACCTCCCCCCCATACTAGGCAGCCCTCTCTACCCATAGCCAGTGTCTGTGTTTAGGTGTTTCTGAGCAGTCAGGCAATCTGCATTGTTTAAAAGGAGATTAATGTCAGCCTCCATATCCCCCCTCAATTAATATGTCCTTTAACCAATTCCTGCAAAATGGATGTTTTAAAATGTTCTATTTGTGCACTTATTGGTGCAAATTAACGTTTTTATAAACGTCCGTTTTGCGCGGCTCCCCGCCTCTGTCCCTTCCTTCCCCGCCTCTGTAAGCTGATTGTAGGAAGCTTACGGAGGCGGGGAGGGAAGGGAGAGAGGTGGGGAGCCGCGCGATAGAGGAGGCGGGGGAACGGCACTGAGTTGCAACCAAAAGGTAAACAGCCGACTAGCGACAATCTGCGTGTCGCTAGCCTGTCGGTTTTAATAATGGGGGGCTGCAGAGCATGGGGGGAGACTGGGGGCAGACTGTAAGGAGACAGAGGCTGGGGGGCATTTTATGCAGAATGTGCCTATGTGTCCTAATACAACCCACGTTGGGTTCTCTTTAAGACCTGTACTAGTTCAAAAGTTTAAGAGGTTCAGAGCTGTCAGATTAATACTCACTGCACTTGACCGCTATCATGGCTTAATTTATAGTACATTTTACTGCAAAACACACACACACACACACACACACACACACACACACACACACACACACACACACACACACACACACACACACACACACACACACACACACACACACACACACACACACACACACACACACACACACACACACACACACACACACACACACACACACACACACACACACACACACACACACACACACACACACACACACACACACACACACACACACACCTCTGAATGACCACAAAATATTGCATATGCATTGTGCTTGTGTATTGGTCATTCACATTGAGTGGTTTATAACCTAGGTTCTCAACGTGTGGTACGTGTACCCCAGGGTGCACTCTGGCTTGATATACTTAACTAAGAATAACAAATTAAGAGTTAGAAAATGATAAATATTATTTGACCACCAAATGAGTGTTTTAGCTAATTAAAAGCAATGGTAAATGCTTGGAAATTGTTTAGAACCAATTTCCATTAAATATTTGTCAAGGGGTATTTGTGATAATGTTTACTATGTTTTGGGATACTTGGTGAGTACAGGGTTTTAAAAGGGGTAAATCCCAATAAAATGCCGGGAAACACTGATTTATAAGATCTGATGGCACTTTGTTTACTGTTTTTTTTTGTTTTGGTTTTTTTTTTGTAAATGTTTTTGTTCCCCTTTTTCAGCTGATGAAACAAAGTTAAAAATGATGCAGGAAGTCAGTGAAAACTTTGAGGTATGCATATTATTGTACACTGTACACAATTAATATAACTTCAGTTTTTTCCAGTTAAGAATGAAAGCCTGTCTAGTAAGTCTCTCTCAGTGGGTTTGGTTTCTCATGGTGGAGTAAACAGCCAGACAGGTCTCAGTTGGCATATGTAGCTATAAACTCTGCGTATATCAAAAAAGGGCGCCTGGAAAAAAGGGCGCGGGGTGTAGCCGAAATTAGAAGTTTGAATGCAAAACCGTATTTTTCGTTTAAGAGGTTATAAACGATAATTTAGTGCTAAATACGTTAAATAAACGGAAATGAAATGGCAAAATACCGTCTATAACAGTAAACGAATTCTGAAATGAAACGTCAAATAGCGTCTATAGCAAAAACGATATTTACACTTGTATTAAGCATAGTACTAGAATGGTAGGTTTTACAGGTATTTTACTACAATTATACCTAACTTTAGGGTCACAGATATCTCTCCTTATCCCTATCCCTCACACCTAGACCCCCCTTTGTGTAAATACACATAATGTAATAAATTGTATATATTACATATATTGTACTATAACTATACCTAACCTTACTCTCATACAGAGCCCTCCCTGTACCTATCCCTAACCCCTATACCCCCCTGGTGGTGCCTAAACCTAAGACCCCCCTGGTGGTGCCTAAACCTAAGACCCCCCTGGTGGTGCCTAAACCTAAGACCCCCCTGGTGGTGCCTAAACCTAAGACCCCCCTGGTGGTGCCTAAACCTAAGACCCCCCTGGTGGTGCCTAAACCTAAGACCCCCCTGGTGGTGCCTAAACCTAAGACCCCCCTGGTGGTGCCTAAACCTAAGACCCCCCTGGTGGTGCCTAAACCTAAGACCCCCCTGGTGGTGCCTAAACCTAAGACCCCCCTGGTGGTGCCTAAACCTAAGACCCCCCTGGTGGTGCCTAAACCTAAGACCCCCCTGGTGGTGCCTAAACCTAAGACCCCCCTGGTGGTGCCTAAACCTAAGACCCCCCTGGTGGTGCCTAAAACTAACCACCACCCTGGTCCTAACCCTCCCTGTACCTATCCCTAACCCCTAGACCCCCTAGTAATGCCTAAACCTAACCATCCCCACTGCACAAAACACGCTAAACACATATAAACAATAATATATTTAATCCTTAAAATACTTCACTTCAAATAACATGAATAAAATAATTTATATATTTGTAATAGAATAACTAGCCTTAAAATCACGTAGAAATCTTAAAATAACAGTAATTTTGTAATAGAACAACTAGCCTTAAAATCACGTAGAAATCTTAAAATAACAGTAATATTTAAAGCGATATTTTAGTAACTATAATCAACGCATTAGAAGTGTAAAAACAAAGTTAATACCATAAGCGATGTATTTCTAATACAATCAGCTTTAGAAACGTTATTTAGGCATTATACATATGAAAACGAATTTTAAATGATAAAAGAAGTGTAAACGAAATTTTAGTTGTTATAGTTTTATAAGCGCATTTTTAAAACGAAAAAAACTAGTTAAAACCCATATAAGCGAAATTTACAAACGAAAAAATAAGTATAATACAAAGTCTAAACGAACTTGTAAACGATATTTGTTATAAACTTTATCCTGTAAACGAAAACCTTTGTTAACACGATCCCTGTAACCGCTATTTCTCGTGCGCCCTTTTTTCCTGTCGGGCGCTGAATAGCCGATATTTTGCATTGCAGTCTATGGCGGCGCCCTTTTTGTCCACTATCCCTGTGCGCCCTTTTTTACTAGTTCCATAAACTCTTGGCAACTGCTCTGCCTTCTCTAGTACAGTTTCTGTTCCTGTCTTGGTAAATAGGCCTCAATGGATGTTGTGTGCTGTGCTACATATAACAAAATCCTCATATATGGGTGCCACAGCTCTTCACCAAGACATATCAAAGTTTGTTAGTTTACAATGGCCTCCTTTTTTTTTTTTCTACCTGTACAAAATTATTTAAAGTGGAAAGGCCTGTTCATATTTGTAGTGGCCCCGCAGCACTGTGTTTTTGCATCTTTTCTGGCCGGTACGGTCAAGCTTCTGGTCTGGCTGTACTCCATTGAATGGTGAGCTATTTAGGTGCCTTTTCTTAACCAATTAGGGGTCCTCTCCCTCTACCTTTAACAGTCTGTTGCTGGAGATTTTCTGGTTTTATTCCCAAACTCCCTTCTCCATTGTACAATCTCCCACAAGTGCCCTGAGTGTGATTAAATGGTCTCCCTGAACAGAGTAGTGCAGCACTGCGTAATATGTTGGTGCTTTATAAATACAATAAAAAAAATAATAATAATAATTGTGCATATACTATTGGATTTAGGACAGCATTGGCGCTTTGGAGTGGCAGCAGACTTTTAAATTTGCTTTAAAGTACGGTACCTCTTTAGAAGGCTTCATGCAGCACAGCCTGCAATTGCTGGTGCAGATTTTTCAGAGAAATAAGTGTAGTATAAGTGTAGAAATAAGAGGTATGGCCATTTACACCCACAGTGACTGTTATCTGCAACACATGTACTTTAGATCATGTGACCACACAAAATGGTTACATTTGTTGTTGTTGTTTAGTTAGTGGTTTGATGGCATAAATAGATCTGTACAGGTTGTCCCCGACTTACGAACGACCCGCCGATACGAACGGCATGGATTCTCTGTTTCCATGGGAACAAGCCCCCCCCCCCATTTTTTTTATTGGACTTGTAGTTTTTGAGAAAACCGATTTTCAAAAAAATCAAAGAAAAAAATGGCTTTTAAACTTGTATAAACAGGTACAAAGGGCAGAGGAGGTACAGGGGACAGAAATGGCACAATGTTCTGACGCAACAGGTTCAGGTTAAGAACGAACCTACAGTCCCTATCTCGTTCGTTAACCGAGGACTACCTGTACTTGGATATTGGCTGTAAGGTAGCATAGGGACATTTTTTGCTGCCCCTCATCCACCAATTCTGCACTTTGGAACAATTGCTAAGAGGAAACAATACAGCAGCCTTGTATGACTTGATGGGTGCTGCCATCCACCAGCCTGCCACAGCAGTTTCACTAATTGGATTAAAAGATGCCAGGATCTGAGAGGTGGCAAGTATGGACCTTGCACTCACAGGGTAAATGCATACCTTGCTTATTTGTGCACTTTAATACAAAAATACATGTACAGGTGTGTGCTTTTTTCTGGTCAATGTAAAAGGCTATTCATGTGAACATGTGAAAAAAAAAAAAAGTGTCCATTGTGTGAATAAGTCCAAATGATGAAAGATTTTTGCATGCTTGTTTATGTGCGCTTGTAATGGTTGTCTTGCTTGTCTTCTCTAGAATGTCACCACATCAGCCCAGTATTCCACCTTCCTGGAGCACATCATCCCACGCTTCCTCACCTTCCTACAAGATGGTGAAGTCCAGTTCCTCCAGGAGAAACCTGCCCAGGTATTTGGTTGACAGTGACTGTTCAGGAGCCTGATGGATCACACTCTAATTCTATTGTTTAGCCTATCCTCAAATGGAGGGGAAAAAAAGTGTTCTTCAAATTGATGTCTTCTCCCAGTGAAGACAAATATTCATACCAAAAAAAAAAAAAAGTGTGTGTTTTTCAAAAATGACATCTTTATAACTAGGAAGCTGTTAAGTTTGCTGAGCGGTGGACCGTGACGGTTATCAAGCCACTCTAGACCATCATGTGTTTTTATACCATGTTGAGCAGCCCAACCTGTGGCAGGGCAGGAAATCCCCTGACCTCATTATCCAAGGCATTGGTTATAGAGGGGTGCAGGTTGGTAGGGGCTGTGATTACAAGCAGAGGCTGCTCTGTGGTGAGAACATAGCAGGGCTGTGGAGTCGGTACAAAAAATCATCCGACTCCTCGGTTTATGAGACCACCAACTCTGACTCCAGGTACCCAACTCCTCGACTCAGACTCCTTGGTCTAATTCTCACCAGAGTTGTGGATTTGGTACAAAAATCATCTGACTCAGACTCCTCAGTTTATGAAACCTCTGACTTTGGCTCCAGGTACCCAACATTGCTCTGACTCCACAGCCCTGGAACATAGTGAGGTTTCAATTGATGCTTTGCATCTAAATGGGACCTATCACTTTAGAAATATTGTAGATTTTAAACTTCATCTCAACCGCCAAGTCTCTGAAATGCTCACATCCAGGCACAGTTTTAAAAGACCTGTGTAGGCAGCAAGCTTGTAGAGGGTGTTTTTTTTTTTTCTCCCCCCCCCACCCCCCCTGTATGGAAGTTCCTTGATGTTAAATTACTTTATTGCACCAGGTTTTTTTTCCCTTACGGGACAGTCGATTTATAACTGCGACCAACTTGTTATAGGCTTATTGAAGGGGGAGGAGAAACAAATTACTGTTGAGACAGCTTGCTGCAGTATTCTTTGAGTACAGAAGATCTGAGTGTGGTGAATCTAGTATATTCCTGGCATTGTGTTCTTAAAGGGACTTATCTTTTAAAATGCCCAGGCAAGGAAAGTGAACAGCAAAATGATGAGACTATCACTCTTGAGCCCACAAATTGTGACTCTGTGTGTGTGTGTGTGTGTGTGTGTGTGTGTGTGTGTGTGTGTGTGTGTATGTATGGAGTTCACACGGGTGCTGAGAGCTAAACTGATAAGATCTGATTGCTGTCACGTTGTGTAACCCTTGCAGTTTAACTTTCCTAGTAGTTACCTACTTCTAGAAGTGCAGTTTGAGTATTTATGTAACAAAAGGTGTGCATATAGTGTGGCTACATAAAGAATACACGCAGACGTTATGCAACAACCCTAAGGTTCTTTCCTTTTCAGATAGTGGGTAATAGAAGGGTTATGCTTTGACAGGTGTCATATTGCTTTCATGGAGGAAGCAGGTAGATTCTTGCCTGCCCTGTGGGGAAACAGCAACTATTGGCCCTGCCTGACTCTTCTCATGTCAATTGACTTTGTCCAGGGATGTCTAGAGAATCTATAAGGCGGGGGAACACACTTGTTTTAGTGTTTTTCATGCGATTTTGGGGTGTCCTGTGATTTAGGTTTTTGCTATGTAACTTTTCACGTTTGTTTCCATGTTGTTTCCATGTTATGGTGAAAAATATATAGGAACAAGTTATGTCTTATAGAAAGCGGTTTGACTTAAAATTTGTAGGCAAAAATGCAGAACACAAATGACATGCAGTTTCCCCAGTGGGCCCTGTGCGAACCATACTCGCGCATGCGCAGTACACGCTCGTTCACGGGCGTACTCTGAAGAAACACATTTGACCTGCTGGGTTGAACATGTTTAGAGTGACTTGGCACTGGAATGGTATGGTGTAAAGATATATCGGAAGCCTCTGGACAATCCAGAGGCTTTAAAACTAACAAGACTTTCCACTTTACCTGATTTATTATTAATTTAATGTTTAAAATGACTTTTCATGTCAGTCTGCTGCCATCTGATTCTCCAGACTTAGCAGTTTATGCATAATGGTCTTACTTCCATCGATCAACCGTACAATTCATGCATAGACTAGCCCAGTTACATTATCCGCTCAACTACACCAGCAATTATTTAAAAAAAAAATGTTTTCACCTCCCTAACTTGTTTTTGCTACGTGTCATTGTTTTTCTACAGCAATTGCGGAAGCTAGTATTGGAAATAATTCACCGGATCCCCACCAATGAACATCTCCGTCCTCACACCAAAAATGTTCTTTCGGTCATGTTTCGTTTCTTAGAGGTATGGTTGAAAACTTTCTATTATTTCTGTTACATTTCAGATGCCAGCTCTATTTATGTAAGCAGGAAATATAAATATTCTTTTTTTAGGCCAGATTGTAACATACTGTGCATGTTTTATTAACCTTTACATTTTCGTCACCTTAATTCCTACAATGAAGATTTGTCCAAATGTATTTTTCCCTCAAAATTGTGGTCCTATACAACCAGCTTTCCAAAACTTGTTTACAAGTGTACCAGAGGCGAACCTCAGGTCAAAAATGAAATACTTGCCTAAGAAAACTAAGCCTTCCTTGGGCCCACCGTTGCTGAGCGCGGACTCCCTTAACGGAAACCACCAAGAGCTTGTATGGGTTAAAGAGAAACCGTCACCAAGAATTGAACTTCATCCCAATCAGTAGCTGATACCTCCTTCCCCTTGAGAAATCTTGACCTTTTCTCAAATAGATCATCAGGGGGCTCTGCATGGCTGATGTTGTGGTAAAACTCCTCCCACGGTGATATGTCAGGATCTAGGTCCTGACCTCACACTGTGGGAGCCTTGTTGCATTGTGGGAAATAACAGCGGTTTCTAACTGCCAAAAATGCATCATCTTTTTCCACAGACTTTACCTGCCAGCAGTAAAAATGTCACCATGTGATAAATGTCAGAATGTAAATCAGGGAGAGAAAAGATGGTACTTTTCCGTTAGCTGGGCGCATCCACTAGGTGGCGATAAAACTCCACCAGAATTACATCTTTCCCTACTATTTATGGCGGCCTGGAGAGGGAATAGTAATTAACGCCACCTAGTGGATGCGCATGGCTAACGGAAAAGTACCGAAAATATTTTTACAATGGTCACACACTGACTAAATCATGTATACATAATTATTGTAAAAAAGAATCACTTTTTTTTTATTACATTTATTTTCACTGGAGTTCCTCTTTAAAGCTTGTGCCAGTGTTCATCTTCAAGCATGAGTGTGGCTATTTAGCACCTGGGCACAAGCGGCTCTGTGCTACTGCACAGGCAAGGCTGTGCTCGCGCGGGTGCGGTGGGACTGCGCTCGTGTTCAGGTTCTGGGCCGTTTCTTAGTTGTACTTCTGTGCATACTTACAACTGTAGGTTAGTATATAGGATGCCGGTTGCCTGCCTGTCATGCTGAGCTTTAGGCTTTAGTTGTTTTTAAGACACACACCAGCAGCCAGTGGAGTCAGATCATAGGCAAAGCATCTGATCTGCATGCTTATTCTGGGCAAGTGACTTATAGTATCAGAGGCAAAGCTGCAGCTCAGAATTCATGCAACTGGCATTGATTGTTAGAGAATGAAGATGGCAGCCTCTATATTCCTCTCACTTCAGGTCCCCTTTTTAACAAAAGCCCATCACATCTTCACCACAGGGAAAGCTGTAATGTTTAGACTGTGACTGTTTAATGTTTACCTCTGGGGTTATGGAGTCAATACAAAAGTGACTCAGACTCCTCCTCTGACTCCACAGCCCTTGCAATGCTATGGAGGGGGCAAACCATCCATTTCCCACTTATCAGTTTATGAAACCTCTGACTCCAGGTACCCAAAATTGCTCCAACTCCACAGCCCCATTTACCTCAGCTGAAAAGAAAAATAGTTCAGATAGTGTATCAGTCATTAGACTCTGAGCTCTGCTACAGAACAGTTAAATGTGACCTGTTCAAAATTCTCTTATATAGTGTCAACACTTTTCTGTTTCACATTGTGTAATAAGGGGCCTGATATAATTTATATTGTAAAATAATGTATTTTCCCCACGATGTCCTCAGGACAGCAGCACCCTTAAAGCTACTTACACACTAAGACGTTGCGTTTTAGGGGACGTTATGGTCGCATAACGTGCCCCTAACGCAACGCATGGTGGTGCGGGAGAGGACGTTAGAGTGAGCCGCGTTAGGCGGCTCTATCCGCATAAGGTCTCCCAGAGTGGCGCTGATTGGCCGGCAGGACCACGTGATGCGGAGCGAGACACTCCGCATCACGTGGTCCCGCCGGCCAATCAGCGGCCGCCAGTGCAGTGCTTATTAAAGGATACCACAACTGACATGTGGCATAATGAGATAAACATGTGTATGTACAGTGCCTAGCACACAGATAACTATGCTATGTTCCTTTTTTTCTTTCTCTGCCTGAAAGAGGTAAATATGAGGTATGTAAGTGGCTGGCTCAGTCCTGACTCAGACAGGAAGTGACTACAGTGTGACCCTTACTGATAAGAAATTCCAACTATAAAACACTTTCCTAGAAGAAAATGGCTTCTGAGAGCAAGAAAGAGATAAAAAAGGGGGAAATTCTTATCAGTGAGGGTCACACTGTAGTCACTTCCTGTCTGAGTCAGGACTGAGTCAGCCACTTACATACCTGATATTTACCTCTTTCAGGCAGAGAAAGAAAAAAAGGAACACAGCATAGTTATTTGTGTTCTAGGCACTGTACATACCCATGTCTATCTCATTATGCCACATGTCAGTTGTGGTATCCTTTAAGTAGCCATGTGCGCGGCTACTGTAGCGGCATCTCCCCGCCTCCTCTCCGCCCCCCACTGAGCATGTGCAAACAGTCTAACGCGGGAACGCACAGCATGCTGCACTTTCACTACAACGTACAGCGTTACATGTAACGCAACGTGGGGACTGTGAAAAGCCCACTTGTGTTACATTGCTGTGCGTTGGGGGAGTGTTACAGGCTGCACTAACGTGCACCTGTAATGTCCCACTGTGAAAGCAGCCTAAGACTTATCTCCAGGGTGTTCCCCTCTCGGCACCTGGGAAAGACGTTACCGTATGTGATTTTGTTTTTTTATTCCATTAACATTGTGATTGAAAATCTGAATTTTTGTTTTGCAGACTGAAAATGAGGAGAATGTTCTGATCTGTCTGAGAATCATTATAGAGCTGCACAAACAATTCAGGCCACCAATCACCCAAGAGGTAAATATTCATCCAAAGCACTGCTGCCATTTGCTGTGATCTGCTGATGTATCGTGCTGAATTATCGCCTAAGCCTTGGCGTAGGGGTAGCTGGATTTCACCGCTTTCTTGATTTTATTTTTATTTATTTTGTTTTATCTTTTTATAGATTCACCATTTCCTTGACTTTGTGAGACAGATTTACAAGGAGCTTCCAAAAGTTGTGGTAAGTGTTTATACAAAATATCCATTTTATTATCATTAATTTTGTGGCAAACGTTAGCATGAACTGCATGTCTTGGAGAATGACTGTATGAAGTCTGCTTCCTCTCCCTCCCATGTATCTATGGAGAGTGAGAGATTTCCATGCGCCCATGCATGTCCTGCAGCATGACCATATGAAGTCAGTCTCCTCTCCGGTCATGTATCTATGGAGAGTGACTGATTCCCATGCCATTCTCCAATCAGCTGCTCTGTTTATTATAATAAATCCTAATGTACTGCTGTAAATTACTGCTCAAGCTCGTGGCCACAGATGAGTGATTGTAGCTGTTATCCAGCATATGCTTTAATGCAAACCTGAAGTGAAAATAAACTTATGAGATGAATTGTATGTGTAGTACAGTTAGGAAAAAGAACATTCATAGCCAAGAAAAGTGTCACTGTTTTCCAGTACATTAAGTTAAAAAAAAATAAAAAAAAAATATTCAGTTATCTATCCAAAAGAGCTTCTCTGAGCTATTCGACCCACTGGGTTGAATAGTCCTTTTCTGAAACCATTAAACGGCCAAGAAGCAGTGAGAGACAGCTTGTGATAAGGTTTTACTGCAGGAAAGTTCAAATGGTCATCATTTCTGCTTTGTTTTATAGCTTCAAAGACAGTGTTGTTTCTAAATTGCAAAAATGACGGAATGATGCTATGTAATAAAAAAAATAGCTGTATAACTGAAAATAAAAGTGACTCTCTCTTTCCTTATTATTCTATTCATGTACCATACTACACAAACCATTCCTATCATTAATAGTTTTTCCCTTTAGGTTTGCTTTAATGTATAAAACATTTTGGTTTGTGGTAGAAAGGTATTGATGAACCTTTCGTTGTAATACTATCTTGGGACTATGAAATGCATTTTTAAGTCCAGCGTTGGCTTCTTCTAGCAAGTGAAGCAGTTGTTTGACAGGTTCTCTGCCTTGAGATTTATGCTTGCTTCTGAACTCTCCACTTTCTTATCAAAGAATCGTTACTTTGAGAACCCTCCAGTGATTGCTGAAAACACAGTCCCTGCCCCTGAGATGGTTGGCATGATTTCCACTATTGTCGTCAAAGTGAATCCAGAGCGGGAGGACAGCGAGACCAGAACGGTAAGCGGTGAACTTGGCTTCAACTGAAATCTATTAGGAAACTGATTCTGTAAAAGCTCTTCATCATGAGAAAGGTTGACCTGATCATGTTTCAAGATAAATTATGTACAGTTACTTTTTATTCATGAATACAAACCTACCTTTTTAGGTTTTTTTTTTCCATGATGCTTGCTTTCTATTCCAATCAATGCATATTGCATAGCTTGTCCTTGTCAATCACCCCTCCTCCATTGCTGGTCCTCCAACCTCTGGTGTGTAATGTGCAAACTACAGAGTATGTGGCTGAGTGTCTTCCCTGCTGGTCTTGCTGCCACTCTTCCTTAACGCAGAGTATGTCTTAGGCCCCGCTTATATGCGTTAGTGCGCGTTGGTACGTGTTTTTTTTCATAGCAGTGCATTGGGAAGAAGATTTCAGTTAAAACGCGTTAGAGAAACACTGACCAAGAATTGAACTTTATCCCAATTAGTAGCGGTTACCCCCTTTTACATGAGAAATATATTCCTTTTCACAAACAGACCATCAGGGGGCGCTGTATGGCTGATATTGTGATGAAACCCTTCCCACAAGAAACTCTGAGTACCTACTCCTGGTAGTTTCCTGTCTGTGAACCTTGCTGCATTGTGGGTAATAGCTGTTTACAGCTGTTTCCAACTAACAAAAAATCATGCAGCAACTACATCCACCTGCCAACAGTAAAAATGTCACCATGTAATGTCAGAATGTAAATCAGGGATTTAAAAGATTTTACAATGGGCAAACACTGACTAAATCATTTATACATAATTATTATTTTTTATTACATTTTCACTGGAGTTCCTCTTTAAGTGTGAAAAGGTGCCATAGGAAAACATGGGCATTACTTTGAAAATCAGTTTTCTTTCCGTTTTAACTGAGAGCAACTGATTAAGTGTAAAAGGGCCCTCAGTGGCAGCTAGACTAATGGAGAAACCAATGTTGGTGGATACAGAGGTTGGTAAGTAAATGTCCCCCTTAGTTTTTAATCAAGTCAGTCATTTTTTTTTTTCGTCTTTTATGTAAAAATGGGCGGCTCAGTTTGTGTCAGTCACTTTATATTGAAATGTGTATGTTAGTTATCAATTTCAGAGTTGGGTCTTGTAGTTTCTTATTACATTTGTTGTGCTAGCATTTGTTGCGTCCTAGTCTTGACTGTCTAAATATTTTTCCATACAGCATACAATCATCCCAAAGGGCTCCCTCTCCCTGAAGGTACTGGCTGAGTTGCCAATAATAGTTGTCCTCATGTACCAGGTAAGACTCCACTTCTGCGTGATTTTTTTTCTCTCTCTCTCTCTCTCTCTCTAATATATAAAAAAATCCATGACTAACCTTAGCCCTCTACCAACGGCTAACCTTATCAGTGGGCACACAAATTTCACAGTGAAGCCGCTAATTATAATGCGGACTCCCATGTTTCTCCCGCTTGCAGCTGGCCAAATTTCCTGCTTCTGTTTTACCCGCTCATCTACATAACATGCTTGCCAGTCTTTCACTGAATTGTAATGATTTTGTGCTTTTTAATTTCTCTCTAGTTGTACAAGTTGAACATTCACAACATGGTGTCAGAATTTGTACCGCTGATTATGAACACAATTGTCACACAAGTCTCAGCCAATGCCAGGTATGTCTGCTTTGAGGGTGTTTAAGTCTTCTGTACTTATGTTTAATAGTATATTTTAGCCCTTGTTCACATTGTGTTTGGCTCACGTGTCCGTCCGCGTTGGGCTGTTTTTGAGGGGGGTTTTTTCCCCCCGATTCCCGGCGCTTGGGCGGGTGATTTGTTTTTTCCGAGCGGTTTTGTAATTCACTCCAAAGTGAACTCTTTGACCCAGGAAAGGATTAAATACAATGTATTTATTCTTAAAAACGCAATCGCTACACAAAGAGATTTTGTGAGCATTTGACGTTTCTCTTACACTTTTCATTGAGGCGGAATCGCCTCAAAAATGGTACATGCACCGCATGACCTTCGCTGATCTGAACCTTTTCATAGACATTCATAGTCCACGGGGTGGGATGTTTTAAAAAACCGCACGTGGGCAAAAAAAAGCCGAAAACGCCTGCAGTGTGAACAAGCCCTAATTGTTACTAGCCATAGTGGTCAGGCTAAATCGGGTCTATAACTTTTGATCTGCTACTTCAAGCCTGATTTGCTAAGATAGTTGGTCATGAGAGGACTGCATTTATTTGTTAAATATTAGCTGTCTGGTGGCAGCCAGTGGCATAACTAGAGATTATGGGGCCCCATAGCAAAACTTTCATGGGGCCTTAAGGCATTCTTGATCAATGCCACACGCCCCTTCCCTATGGGTATGAGTTAATTGGACAATTTAAATTCTCATGCAGTCTACACTGCACATGGTCCATTGGCACTGAGACAAAGTCAGAGGGTGGAGGAACACAAGAAAAGTTAATGGTGAATACATCAAGTACCATCTGGCTGGGCCCTCGCTGCTCCAGGGCCCCATGGCTATTACGCCCTTGGTGGCAGCCCTTGCCTTGGTCTCACTAAATCATAGCAGGGTTTACTGAAAGGCTAAAGAATTAGTGGTTGTTATGGTTTCAGTCAGTTTTAACAAACTTACAGCAAAAACCTTATTTTGTCATGCACATTCATTTTTTTTTCTTAGAATGGTCTTTTTAGTTAGAAATATATTGCATGGATTTCTTCACGAAATAATTCTCAAAGTAATTGTCTCAATTATTTAAATCTTTAGGCAGCACAAGTTGTACAATAAAGAGCTGTATGCTGACTTCATTGCTGCCCAGATAAAGACACTGTCATTTCTGGCCTACATCATCAGGATCTATCAGGTATGATATCAGGCTGGTTATGGGCAAGTCATCTCTCTGTGAATTCTGTGCTCTCACCTGTTGCTTTCTGTGCAGGACACAGTGGCAAAACACTCCCAGCAAATGGTAAAAGGCATGCTGCAACTTCTAACCAACTGCCCGCCAGAAACCGCCCATCTCCGGAAAGAGCTGCTCATCGCTGCAAAGCATATTCTCAGCACAGATTTAAGAAGCCGTACGTAGTTGATCATTTGCTTTTTATGTAGGTGGAAGGTACTTGGGGTTTTATTTCTAAAGCAACAATAAAATTGCAAACTGTTATTTAATAGCTTTGCTGCTTGAAAGGTGGCAAATGCTTTTCAGGCCTATGATGCCACAAGCCCCTCCTATTTGCGTTGGCTGTCAGTCAAGGTTTCTGCAAATTACAGCTGCTTTTTTTTTTCAGTGAGGGGTGAGTCGTCTGCTTTTTCTAATAGGCAGGGATGGTTGTTGAGATTTTATGTAGCTTGAAAATGCACCAAATGCTGCAAAAATGCTAATCAACTTTGAGTTGTTTTTCAATTCATTGGACCATACCAACTTAAAGACTTATCGGGCATCCTAATCACATGGAACTTTGAAAATCATTTGACCCTGTCTTGCCAATGTGGAGCTGGCAACCAGACAGGTAATCTTCCTGCACCGTGTACATATCAAGGCCCCTGGAAATTTGGGTGCAGGGTAAAGCCGAAAAACTGCTCACACTGCTCCCAACGGTATTAATTACTATTCCCCCTTCAGGCCACCATGGACTCGGGGGTAAGACTTAATTTGGCTCAGTGCATGGCTCTATCTTCAAAGTTCACGATCTGATGATTTTAAAGTGAAGATTTAGAATAAAATGTCCATTAGTGATTGGCTATGATACTGTAGGTGAGTGGTACATAATGACTTCCAACAGTACAAGTGATAAGTGGTTGTTGTTGTATTTCCAGAGTTCATTCCCTCCATGGATAAACTCTTTGATGAATCCATCCTCATTGGCTCTGGGTACACTGCCCGGGAGACTCTCAGGTCTGTATGCTTGCTCCATGTCACGCATGTAATGTCTGTCCCCCATTGTACTCTATGAATGTTGTTTTTATGTGTTGCCTGCTTGCACTGTGTGTGTGTCTGTCGAGGGAAAAGGTGTGGGGGTTGACCTATCACCATGTCACTGCTGTCCTTTCTGGGGTAGGTGAGTGAATATATATTTAAAAAAAAAACCTGTCCATACATTAAATTTAGATTGAGTTTTTTCATTCTTCAAATGGTCTGTTGTGCTGGTGGTTACTAAGAAGACAGGTATGATTCCAGACCCTGCTTCAAATCACCTTATACTTTTTATAGAAATGTAATATCAACACCGTAAAACTGGAATCCTTTAAAAACTCAAGCAACCACTCCCCATGTTGGACAAAAATATAGCCAGCTGTATTGCACACAACATGCAAGCATACATGACACACCTGAAATCCCAATCACACACAGACGCTAGACTTCAAATGAATCCTGCCTAAGGCAGCTACATAGATATGGTGCCAGTTCCCTGCAGGAATCAACTGAACATGTAGTCATGTCATGTGGTCAGTTACTGATTGGGAAGAAGTTCAAATCTTGGCCATGGTTTCTCTTTAAGGTAAGGCACTGTAATGGAGATTTAGGGTTGGGCGGGGGGGGGGGGGGGCGGTTAGGCATAGGTATGGGTAGAGTTCTGTGTGAGAATAGGGTTAGGTTTAGTTGTAGTAAAATATCAGTATTACCCAATATTTTACTATCATAATTGCCATAATTAAAAATGTAGAATATCAGTACATTTTCGAATACTCTTCTTTCCGAAATTGGGTGCCCAAATTTCATGGTTCTTCTTTTATGCACGCTCATTTAACACCACTCCCGAATGGGCAGGGTTTTTCCAGTTTGTGAGTAGGCATGCATCTGGGTGACCGCTAGTACAGCTCAGTGCCCATATTTACTGAATGGCCAAGGTGTTGCTGCCAGAAAAAAATCAATCAACTCCAACCTTTTGCTGAAATATAGGTTGATGGGAAGGATCTTTTTTGAGACTAGTTTCCAATAGAAAAAAAGACTAGTTTTAAGAGCAAGAGCATGCTATGCTTCCTTGATGTCAGCATTAAGGCAACTAGTCTGCTGGTCATCGCATGTGTAGTGTTAGCAATGTCTCTTCCTCCATATAAGAATGGAAAAGAATCTTGGGCTGAAGTCTTACAAAACTTCAGAAACAGGATACTTCAGACAGGGAAGTCTACTATCCTGCTATTCTTAGCATACATGCAGCGTTGCTTTTCGACCCCCGACACTTGAGTATGCCCGATTGCAATGTCTTTTGCTTCCTCAATTAATTTTTTTTTAACAAGTCTTTTGCTTTCTGCACACAGGCCTTTGGCTTACAGCACATTGGCAGATCTTGTACATCACGTCCGACAACATCTTCCACTGAATGACCTGTCTCTGGCTGTTCAACTCTTTGCTAAAAACATTGATGATGAGTCAATACCCAGCAGCATCCAAACCATGTCCTGCAAACTTTTGCTGAACTTGGTGGATTGTATTCGTTCCAAGAGTGAGCAAGAGAACGGGAATGGACGCGATATCCTTATGAGAATGCTAGAGGTATTGAACAGTAAAACATTGCATACTGGTTAATGTAAAGCTGCCTTTGTACAGCCATGGAGCTCTTTATGCTTTTTGGTTGGTGGGTTATGCCAACAGTCTACTTCCAATTTCTTTGGAGTCTGTAATGGCATTAAAGGACAAGTGACCTGAGAAGGACATGGAGGCTGCCATATTTGTTTCCTTTTAATTAATGCACATGTCCTTGCTGTCCTGCTAACCTTCTTCCTTTAATACTTTAAGTATTGTTAATATAATTTAAGTGTATCTGACAGGGAAAAAAGTTTTTACTTACCTGGGGCTTCTACCAGCCCCATAGCCTTACAGGTCCCTGTGTTTCCTCCCAATCTTCTCTGTTCTGCTCTTGCCGATGGGACCAGGTGTGTGCTAGACAGATCCAGAGGTTTCCCTCTTCATAGGGAAGTATCTGTTTATTTTGTTTTTCAAACTTGCTTCAAGTGAATCTTGGAGAAGATACAGTGGAAAAGTTTTTGACATACTTTCTGGTACTTTTTCAGTTATTTGATCCATTATTAACCGAAATGCAGAGAAGTAGCTAATCTAATATCCTGAATATTACAGTTCTTGGGATCCATTCTATTTTATATTGTTTGCCATTCTAAGATCTCTCAAGACCTGAGCAAAAAGTGATTTAATAATATTCCCATACCCACTAACAAAAGTTTGCCCATCCTCATATCCAGAGAGACATTGGAGGAGTTACACAAACAGGTTTTTCTACTTTATCTGGCGATAATCCCGAATTAAGCGTAAAGTGATGTTTACGAATACTACTTGGCCTCCCCATTGTCCTTTTTGCCTATGCTTTACTCTAAGATCCACATGCCGCAATGGGTGCAACTTAAGAATTCCTTGAACCAACCTTTAGGATGGAAGGGGCTGCTATGGTCATCACTGCATTCTCTCAAGGATATTAGATGCCCCTCTCCTTTTTTACATCTTTCCCTGACCATTTCAAGGAGAATCAGTTTTAAATATGAACTCCAAGAAAAACCCTCCCAACTATTAGAACTATTTAGGAATCCTGGTCCTCTCATTGCAGTGGTGGACCCCGAATGAGATCACAGCCATTAAACGTTGAGTATGTTCCGTTAAATTATGTACTCTAGGTCAATTGGGAGAGCTGTTCTCCCTGTCTGCTCAGTAGATGAGGGGGAGAGGCTAATTACATTAGGAAAAGGAAAAAAAAATAGATTGCCCCACCTTTTATCTACTTTAATCGGGTAGAGTGGGTTTCTCTGGTCCTGCTCATCAGAGGTTGATTTCTTAGAAGCCACCACCCTGTTATGGTTGTTGTGTTGTGGGTTTTTTTGTTTTTGTTTTGTGGTTCTGACAGAACTTTCTTCCTTATTTATTTTTAGGACTAGATATTATCTTGGATCATATACAGTAGACAGTGAACTTTACAGATACTGGCCTCCATTGTAATTTAAAATGCAGCACTTTTTTGTATACATATCCTGGTTATTGATAAGATTGCAATATGTATCCTTGTCCATGCCTTCATCTGCATTTTGAAATAAGTGCGAGCGAATTTGAAGATTCCATTAAAGCAAAAGTGCTAGGGAAAAATACTTGCCACTTTGAAGGGTGTGCTTTTCTTTCAAAGTGCTGCTTTTGGAGATGCCACTGTGCAGCTTTTGATAAGCAGAACCCTTTTAGAAAACAGTGGTTTTTTTGTTTGTTTGTTTTTTTGTCAGAGGTGCAGAACTTTAACTTTTCACCTTTTTGAACATGCCTCTGAGTTGTATATTGGTGAATGTGACCTTTTTATGAATACAATAACTCTAATAGGCTATTTTCTCCCCAGGTGTTTGTCCTTAAATTTCACACTATTGCCCGCTACCAGTTGTCTGCCATCTTTAAGAAGTGCAAACCCCAGTCCGAGCTTTGTGCGGCAGATGCCATCTTGGCCGGTGTTCCTGCAGCTGCTCCCGCCAATGCTTTACCAGCTGCCCCTTCCACACCACTTACTCAGGTTCCTCTTCCTGTATTTGACAAACAAGGAGAAAAAGATAAAGAGGACAAGCAAACCTTCCAAGTGACTGACTGCCGCAGCTTGGTGAAGACTTTGGTTTGTGGTGTGAAGACCATCACTTGGGGCATCACTTCCTGCAAAGCACCTGGAGGTAAGTTACATACAAACACACAGGAGCCACATTATAATACATTTCCCAGCAAACCTATCAAATTCAACTAGTTAAGTTGGCTGTGCATTCTTGGTACAACTGGTGCGCTCATAATGTTTTTAAGTATAACTCCAGCCAAATTTGTACTTTGGTGTTGACTTGCGTTGGGAATTTTTGGGGTAATTTCTGTTCCTCTCGTTTTGCAAAGCTGTCTTAAAAAAAAAAAGTGAAGCTGTCTTAAAAAAATGTGAGAAAAAAGTGAAATGTACAGTGGGATGCGAAAGTTTGGGCAACGTTTTTCATCGTCATGATTTTCCTGTATAAATTGTTGGTTGTAAAGATGAAATGTCAGTTAAATATATCATATAGGAGACACACACACACACACACACACACACACACACACACACACACACACACACACACACACACACACACACACACACACACACACACACACACACACACACACACACACACACACACACACACACACACACACACACACACACACACACACACACACACACACACACACACACACACACACACACACACACACACACACACACACACATTTGAGAAGTGAAATTAAGTTTATAAAATTTACAGAAAGTGTGCAATAACTGTATGAACAAGATTTAGGCAGGTGCATACATTTGAAAAAAATGTAATGAAATCAATATTTAGTAGATCCTCTTTTTGCAGAAATTACAGCCTCTAAACACTTCCTGTAGGTTCCAATGAGAGTCTGGATTCAGGTTGAAGGTATTTTGGACCATTCCTCTTCACAAAACATCTCTAGTTAATTCAGGTTTGATGGCTTCCGAGCATGGACAGCTCTCTTTAACTCACACACCACAGATTTTCAATTATATTTAGGTCTGGGGACTGAGATGGCCTTTCCAGAACATTGTACTTGTTCCTCTGCATGAATGCCTTAGTGGATTTTGAGCAGCGTTTAGGGTCGTCTTGCTGAAAGATCCAGCCCCGGCCCAGTTTCAGCTTTGTCACTGATTCCTGGACATTGGTCTCCAGAATCTGCTGATACTGAGTGGAATCCATGCATCCCTCAACTTTGACAAGATTCCCAGTCCCTGCATTGGCCATACAGCCCCATAGCATGATGGAACCACCACCATATTTTACTGTAGGTAGCTGGTGTTTTTCTTAAAATGCTGTTTTGTTTTATCTCCATGCATAACGCCCCTTGTTATGCCCAAATAACTCCATTTTAGTTTCAGCAGTCCACAGCGCCTTATTCCAAAATGGAGCTGGCTTGTCCAAATGTGCTTTAGCATACTTCAAGTGGCTCTGTTTGTGCTGTGGGCGGAGAAAAGGCTTCCTCTGCATACAGCATCTCCTTGTGTAAGATGATGTTGTAGGTCTTTGGTGCTGGTCTGTGGGTTGACTTACTGTTATCACCATTCGTCGCTTCTGTTTATCTGAGATTTTCCTTGGTCTGCCACTTCGAGCCTTAACTTGAACTGAGCCTGTGGTCTTCCATTTCCTCAATAAGTTCTTAACTGTGGAAACAGACAGCTGAAATCTGAGACCGCTTTCTGTGTTCTTTCCCTAAACCATGATGGTGAACAATCTTTGTCTTCAGGTCATTTGAGAGTTGTTTTAAGCCCCCCCATGTTGTTACTCTTCAGAGAAATTTAAGAGGGAAACTTACAATACTCTTGTATTATATACAAGAGTATTGTATACTCTTCTCAACAACCCCTTAAATACTCTTTCTTATAATTGGATTCACCTGTGTATGAGGTCAGGGGTCACTGAGCTTACCAAGCCAATTTGAGTTCCAATAATTAGGTTTTGGAATCAATAAAATAACCGTGCCCAAATTTATGCAGCTGCCTAATTTTATTTATACAATTATTGTGCACTTCCTGTAAATCCAATAAACTTTATTTCACTT
This sequence comes from Hyperolius riggenbachi, assembly GCF_040937935.1. Lineage (NCBI taxonomy): Eukaryota > Metazoa > Chordata > Amphibia > Anura > Hyperoliidae > Hyperolius > Hyperolius riggenbachi. Next base: position 125,722,347 of record NC_090652.1, on the reverse strand, counting down.
CTCAAATATCACTGTGTGTGTCTCCTATATGATATATTTAACTGACATTTTTTATCGTAACAACCAACGATTTATACAGGAAAATTATGACCATTAACATTATCCAAACGGTCACATCCCACAGTATTACCACACTACAACTATAGTTGCTTCACTTCCTGCTTGATGACCTTTTTAGGGCAAGGTTACATTCTATGACCACTTACGTTAGTAGCTAGTTCAACCTTACTGTTTGCTTTGTCCCTCAAAGGGTAATTTGTGTACCAGTCAATAAACAGGCCATACAAGCAACATGTCAAATGCCAACACTGCTGCCCTCGTGTACAGTGTGGTTCTAGCTAGCCTCCACTGAATTTTTATGGTTGTTGGTCCCCTTCCCCCCCCCCCCCCCCCCCCTTTCTTATAACTTTCTCTTATTCATTTTCAGAAGCCCAGTTTGTCCCCAACAAGCAGTTGCAACCTAAAGAGACCCAGATTTACATCAAGCTTGTGAAGTATGCCATGCAGGCACTGGATATCTACCAGGTAACCTTGCGCAGACCCTGAAAACTGACTCTGCCATTGCTGTCACTATCGAAGATTGTGTAGTGTGTATTCCGTTTTGGCAACCAGGAGTAGTGTTAATAATAGATGTAATAGATAATTTTGCAATCTGGACATTTTTGCATATTTTTTTTGTAATTGCGATACTGCTAGTAATTACAATTTTGCATGCAATCTTGATTTCGCATAATTTCCGCAAGTGACATGAAATTGCGTTCACAAAATGCATTTAAGGCCTGTTGCACACTGCATGCATTTCAGATTCCGATTCCGCTTTTTAATCTGTTTTTACATCCGATTCCGATTCAGATTTTTAATCTTAACTGCATGCTGCGTTTTTTGATCCGTTTTTCTGTTGAATGTATTCAAGGAAAATCGGAATCGGAAAACGGATTTGCAGTGTGCAGGAAGCCTTATAGACGAGTAGATGCATGTTAAAATGCATGTAAAAATTCATTTTTGCCAAATGCGTTGGAGTCAGTTGGCACAAGAAAAAAAAAAACTTATTGCATAAATATTTGTGTATTCATCGTTCAAAGTAATCCCACCCCCAACCCCCCCCATCCCCATCTCGCTAACTGCTGAGCACATTATGGAAACTTTCACAGTAAAACCAGCAGAGCTACTGCAATGGCATAAATGCGAGAGTAATCCTATTTATGTCTCCTGTACTATGGTTTGTTAGACGGCAGAGCTCTGTGAACCAGCCAGTCAGGAGCCATTTTCATTGGCTCCTGACCCAGTGATCACTGTGAGCCAATGAAATCTTCTCCTGACTGGCTCACAAAGCTCTGCCTTCAATGGGCAGTAGCAGTGGGTCTGTTCGGCATGTCATTGGTAAGCCTGTTTCTTTTTGTACTAGCGGTCTCTGGACCTTAAAGCGTATCCGGTTTTACTTGTTTTATTTTGCTGTCTGAAAGAGTTAATTTCTAGGCATGGAAGTGACAGCTTCTGTCTTGTGGTACCTTGTCAGGAATATAGCAAACATCACTGATAAGCAAATTACAGCCATAAAAGTTTTTCTGGCAGAATACAACTTCTAAAGGCAGGGGGAGCTAAGATACATTAACGATTTACCTTTTTATCTGGGACGCTTAATAGGCTGCCACTGATTAGAGACAGTAAAACATTCAGCCTACTTTGTAAATCTAAAAGAAAATCATAGGATACATAGTCATTTTTAGGAGTAGAAGGATGAATATAATTATCTCATCAGTTTATTTTCACCTCGGGTTCATCTTAACCACTTAACGACCGCCCACTGCACAGAGGCGGTTGGAAAGTGGATGCCGCAAGGACCGCCGCATGCACAGAGGCGGCGGTCCTTGTACGGGCATGGGCGGAGCGATCGCGTCATCCGTGACGTGATCCTCCGCCGGGGATCGATGGCCGGGGATTTAGCCTCCAGCCCGTCGGCCAATTAGCAGCGCCAGCGGGTGGAGGAATCCAGAAATCCGGAGAATTAAAGCGTATAAAGCACTTTGTTAGGTAAACAAAGTGCTTTATACACGCTTCCTCCTCGCCTCTTGGTCTCATTGTTCCAGAGACCACCAGCGAGGAGGAAGCAGTAGTGAGTATGCACCACACTTCCCCCCCCCCCCCCCACCCCCCAGAACACTGTTTGCACCCAATCACCCCCCTAATCACCCATCAATCACTCCCTGTCACTATCTGTAAACGCTATTTTTTTTATGCCCTAAACTGCCCCCTGCTCCCTCCTGATCGCCCCCCCACCCCTCAGATTCTCCCCAGACCCCCCCCCCCCTTTACTGTGTACTGTATGCCTCTATCCCCCCTGTAGTAACCCACTGATCACCTGTCAATCACCCATCAATCACCCCCTGTCACTGCCACCCATCAATCAGCCCCTAACCTGCCCCTTGCGGGCAATCTGATCACCCACCCACACCAATAGATCGCCCGCAGATCCGACGTCAGATCACCTCCCAAGTGCAGTGTTTACATCTGTTCTCTACCGTAAACACCCACTAATTACCCATCAATCACCCCCTGTCACTGCTACCCATCAGATTAGACCCCTATCTGCCCCTAGGGCACTCAATCACCCGCCCTCAGACCCCAGCCCTGATCACCTCGCCAGTGCATTGCTTGCATCTATTCCCCCCTCTAATCACACCTTGAGACACCCATCAATCACCTCCTGTCACCCCCTAGCAAACCTACCCATCAGATCAGGCCCTAATTTGCCCCGTGTGGGCTCCTGATCACTCGGCCAAACCCTCAGATCCCCCTCAGACCCCCCTTCCGATCATCTCCCCAGTGCATTGATTGCATCTATTTTCCCATCTAACCACCCCCTGAGACACCCATCAGTCACCACCTGTTACCCCCCTAGCACTCCTATCCATCAGATCAGGCCCAATACAACCTGTAATCTAAAAGACCACCCTGCTTATGACCGGTTCAACAAAATTCGCCCCCCTCATAGACCACCTGTCATCAAAATTTGCAGATGCTTATACCCCTGAACAGTCAGTTTGAGACATTTGGTTTCCAGACTACTCACGGCCCGTAAAATGCCAGGGCGGTATAGGAACCCCACAAGTGACCCCATTTTAGAGAAGACACCCCAAGGTATTCTGTTAGGTGTATGACGAGTTCATAGAAGATTTTATTTTTTGTCAAAAGTTAGCGGAAATTGATTTTTTTTTTTTTTTCACAAAGTGTCATTTTTCACTAACTTGTGACAAAAAATAAAATCTTCTATGAACTCGCCATACACCTAACAGAATACCTTGGGGTGTCTTCTTTCTAAAATGGGGTCACTTGTGGGGTTCCTATACTGCCCTGGCATTTTAGGGGCCCTAAACCGTGAGGAGTAGTCTAGAAAACAAATGCCTCAAAATGGGCCCCTTAGCGCACCTAGGCTGCAAAAAAGTGTCACACATGTGGTATTGCCGTACTCAGGAGAAGTAGTATAATGTGTTTTGGGGTATATTTTTACACATACCCATGCTGGGTGGGAGAAATATCTCTGTAAATGACAATTTTTTGTTTGTTTTTTTTTACACACAATTGTCCATTTACAGAGATATTTCTCCCACCCAGCATGGGTACTGTATGTGTAAAAATAAACCACAAAACACATTATACTACTTCTCCTGAGTACGGCGGTACCACGTGTGGCACTTTTTTACACCCTAAGTGCGCTAAGGGGCCCAAAGTCCAATGAGTATCTTTAGGATTTCACAGGTCATTTTGCGACATTTGGTTTCAAGACTACTCCTCATGGTTTAGGGCTCCTAAAATGCCAGGGCAGTATAGGAACCCCACAAATGACCCTATTCTAGAAAGAAGACACCCAAAGGTATTCCATTAGGAGTATGGTGAGTTCATAGAATTTATTTTTGTCACAAGTTAGCGGAAAATGACACTTTGTGAAAAAAAAACAATTAAAATCAATTTCCGCTAACTTGTGACAAAAAAATAAAAACTTCTATGAACTCACCATACTCCTAATGGAATACCTCTGGGTGTCTTCTTTCTAGAATAGGGTCATTAGTGGGGTTCCTATACTGCCCTGGCATTTTAGGGGCCCTAAACCGTGAGGAGTAGTCTTGAAACAAAAATGACCTGTGAAATCCTAAAGGTACTCATTGGACTTTGGGCCCCTTAGCGCAGTTAGGCTGCAAAAAAGTGCCACACATGTGGTATCGCCGTACTCAGGAGAAGTAGTATAATGTGTTTTGGGGTGTATTTTTACACATACCCATGCTGAGTGGGAGAAATATCTCTGTAAATGGACCATTGTGTGTAAAATATATCAAACAATTGTCATTTACAGAGATATTTCTTCCACCCAGCATGGGTATGTGTAAAATACACCCCAAAACACATTATACTACTACTCCTGAGTACGGCAATACCACATGTGTGGCACTTTTTTGCAGCCTAACTGCGCTAAGGGGCCCAAAGTCCAATGAGCACCTTTAGGCTTTACAGGGGTGCTTACAAATTAGCACCCCCCAAAATGCAAGGACAGTAAACACACCTCACAAATGACCCCATTTTGGAAAGTAGACACTTCAAGGTATTCAGAGAGGGGCATGGTGAGTCCGTGGCAGATTTAATTTTTTTTTTTTTTTTTTTTGTCACAAGTTAGCAGAAATGGAAACTTTTTTTTTTTTTTTTTTTTTTTTTTTTTTTTCCTTGACACAAACTGTCATTTTCCGCTAACTTGTGACAAAAACTAATATCTTCTATGAACTCACTATGCCTCTCAGTGAATACTTTGGGATGTCTTCTTTCCAAAATGGGGTCATTTGGGGGGTATTTATACTATCCTGGAATTCTAGCCCCTCATGAAACATGACAGTTGGTCAGAAAAGTCATAGATGCTACAAAATGGGAAAATTAACTTTTTGCACCATACTGTAGTTTGTAAACGCTATAACTTTTACCCAAACCAATAAATATAGGCTGAATGGGTTTTTTTTTAATCAAAAACATGTTTGTCCACATTTTTTGTGCTGCATGTATACAGAAATTTAACTTTATTTGAAAAATGTCAGCACAGAAAGTAAACAAAAATCATTTTTTTGACAAAATTCATGTCTTTTTAGATGAATATAATAAAAAGTAAAAATCGCAGCAGCAATCAAATAGTACCAAAAGAAAGCTTTGTTAGTCACAAGAAAAGGAGCCAAAATTCATTTAGGTGGTAGGTTGTATAAGCGAGCAATAAACCGTGAAAGCTGCCGTGGTCTGAATGGAAAAAAAGGCTCTGGTCCTTAAGGGGGGTAAAGCCCGCGGTCCTTAAGTGGTTAAGGGGCCAGAGACAGCTGGTATTGAAGTGGTTTAAAGTGTACATAAGATTATTTTTTTCATTGCAAGGGTTCACTGTAGGAGCTTTCTTATACATAATGCTATAGGGCTATGTCGTCCTTCCGCTCTTTTCTTCTTTTGCTTATCTGAAGAGGTGGCAGGGTATGTCATGAAAGGTGAAGACCCTGAGAGTATGCAGGGGGTTTTAGGAAGATGACAATCATTCTTTTAGAAGGGAAAAATAAAATCCTGAGGTTTTAAGCGCAAAGCTTTCCTGTGTAAGTGATGACTGCCTTCAGTTCTGTTTCCTGCAAGCTCTTTATATCTCTATTGTATTTACAATCTGCTCTATAATCCCACGCATCAGTGCATTCGATTCTGTTTATATGCTGTGCTGTAAATATACCGTTACTTGTGCTGTAGGTCCAGATAGCTGGGAATGGACAGACTTACATCAGAGTTGCCAACTGTCAGACCGTGCGTATGAAGGAGGAGAAGGAGGTGCTGGAGCATTTTGCAGGTGTCTTTACTATGATGAATCCTCTGACATTCAAGGAAATCTTTCAGACTACAGTTCCCTACATGGTGGAGAGGATCTCCAAGAACTATGCCCTCCAGGTGGGTGATAACAAGACTGATGTGGCTGTTGGTTATATCAGCGTCTTTGGTTAGAACCCTGGGAAGGGAAAGTTGGTTATTCATAAAGCTACATCATTTTATGAATGTTGTTGTAGCACTTGATGGAATGAAACATCTGGTTGTTATGAAAACTGGTTCATGAATGAGTCAGTTGTTTAAAGGACTTCCGATGTGAATATCAAAATCTATTTTTTTTACTCACCTGGGGCTTCTCCTAGCCCCGAGCAGCAGTTTCAATCCCTCGCGCAGCCTTGGCCCTCTTTGGTGTCCCCGCTGGCTGCCCGCAATGATGGCGACCCGCCAGTGGGGTTGGCTGTTCTGTGTGACTGAGACTGCTGCTCGGGGCTGGAAGAAGACCCAGGTGAGTAAAAAATAGATTTTGATATTTGCATCTGAAGTCCTTTTTAAGGCTCCCTGCACACTGCAAATCCGTTTTCCGATTCCGATTTTCAATTCTGATTTTCCCTGAATACATTCAACAGAAAAACGGATCAAAAAACCTGGCATGCAGTAAAGATTAATAAAAACGGAATCCGATTTAAAAATCGGTATCGCTTGCAGGGAGCCTAAGGAAGATCTGTAAGGAAAAAAAAGGTGCCCCTGTAGGGAACTTGCCTAGGTAGGGGAAATCCTCTGTATCTGGCGGGGCTCCAGGATCATGACAAGCCCGATCCGATCTGTTCTACTGCTCAGGTGCAGACACTGTACGCCTGTGCAGTAGAGTGGATCTGATCAGGCTCTGCTCTTTCTGCCTGAAGGAAAACTACTACTGCGCCTGCACATGGCTCACACAGGATTGTCCTGATCCTGAGGCCAAGGCAGCTGACAGCGCTAGGACAAGGGAAGCCTCATTATGATCCATAGACTTTCCCCTGCCGAGGTAAGTATCGCATAGGGGTATTTTAGTTTTTCTTACAGATCCCCTTTAAAGTGTATTATTTGCACTGGGACCCATGACTCTGCAGCAGCTTACCTTACTGTATAAGAGAAGTAAAGGGATAATCTTATATGAGCAACATAAGGTTCAGATACTTTTTAATACATTTAATTAATCCTACTAGCACAGCATCTCCATAACCTACAAAGTTTCTTTGTAACAGACACCTGTCAGTTCAGAATTCTAAATTTCACCTGATAACCTAAGGCCTAAAGCTTGTAGGTAGTCAGTGAGATGCAAATAATTCACAGTTCATGTAGGTTTATGCAAATTGTAGTGTGAAAATGTATGTAGATTGAAAATTGACCAATCAAATCCTGCTGAGGTGGGATTGATTGGTCCTTTTTCAAGATGCATAAATTTGCTTACAAAATTTGCAATCTTACATTAACTTGCAATTATTTGCATCTCATTGACTACTTCACTGAGATTCCATTTTGAGGAAGAATGTCATTGATGTGTATGTAAGTCTCCACATTCCAGAAAGCCAAGCTGCAAACCTCACTGCACACCATGTACTGTAACTGTTGCCTCCCTGTGGCGAATCGGGTCATTTGACTGTGGGGCTCAGCAAGTGTCTAATACACTTGTATTAAAGTGTACCTAAGACGGGGGGGGGGGATTATACATACCTGGGGTTTACTCCAGCCCCCTCTTGCCTTATCGCTCCCTTGCCGATGTTCTCCACTGCCTGGATCTTCTGGCATTGGCCCGAAAAGTTCTCTAGGTGGGGGCCAGTCGGCACAATCCGGCCACGTACGCTCTGCTGCGCAGTACGCTTCCGACTAGAGATCTTTCTGGGGCCAACTTCGGAACATCCAGGAGGCAGTGGAGAATGGCAGCAAGGGAGTGATGTGCCTGGATGGGGCTGGAGGAAGCCCCATGTATGTATAATTCCCTCCTCCCCCATTTTGTCTCAGGTTTACTTTAAGCATTTGTGGTCGGGCGTCTGAGGCAGTTAGTAGCCGATTGCTACTTCATAGGTTTGTTTTAAGCCAGGGGTGTCCAAATTTTTTTCAGCCAAGGGCCAAATATATCTTGAGTCCTAGGGGGCCGAATTAGCAAAATTAAACACATTTTTTGCTGATTGCTGTTCTAGATACATTATGTCTGTGATATTTTGTTAAAACATTTTCATGGGAAATAACCTGTCTACTATGTACAGTTAGCACAGTGAGCGCTACTAATCAGTGCCTGCTACTGCTGCTGGCCCTTGCATGCTGCACCTCCATAGTGGCCTGTGGGCCACATGGAATTAACTGTAGAAAGTTTTGGGTCACACCAGAAATGGCTCAGCAGACCCCATTTGGTGTCTGGGCTGGACTTTGGACATGCCTGTTTTAAGAACTTGTGTGTGGGGGGGAGGGGGTGTTCTGGTTAAGTATTAGGTGTGCGGGGGTGGGGGCAATAGGCACTTTAGGGGGGGAGGGTTAGGCATTTGGTGAGTGGGTTACATTTTAGACACTTAAGAGGGCATGGATCAAGTGAGAATGAGTGCCGGGTAATGCATAGTAATACCAGTAATTTAAAATGACCAATATTTTATTAGTAGCGGCGTCTCCCGGTGACTAACTCGTGTAGTGGCCTGCATCAATCTGTACTCCACTGCGGTGCATTGTGAAATGGGATTGCTGGTTTCCTGCTTTGGTTTGGTGTTTATCCATAAGCTGCAGTGTCAGGGAGCTCTGTAGTCCTGTTAGGGGGTTGATGCTAGGGGTTTGCTGTAAGTGAGTAGAAGACCTTTTTCTTTAGTGTAGGAATTGTTGAAGGAGAACAGAGGCGCCAACAGGATAAAATGTGCTAAAACCTTTTAACATTTCAAAGGAGGAAGTGGTGGACTTGCCTCCCCGAAGTAGACCTGAAACTGTCGATTTTCAAACAGATACATTTATTCACATACTCCAAAAACAAAGCAACGCATATCGCATGTATATTCCTGCTACCTCAGGCAATAACAAGGAAGAGTATGCAACAGTGTAGTCTCGTGATCACGCTAAGCGCACAGAGGTGCTTAGCGTGATCACAAGACTACACTGTATACTCCTAAAGGTTTTAGCACATTTTCTCCTGTTGGTGCCTCTGTTCTCCAACAATACTTGTGTCCACCCCTGGTGGAGGGGTTATACCCTTATTCTTCTGACCTACAGAGAGCGACCTCTTAATTCTGAGTGGGGGATAGGTCTAATCTCCACACCTGCATTTACAGTGGTTGCCAATACGGTAACCCTGGTTTGTGAGTATATTGTTTACTTACTCTATTATACTCCTTGTACATACATACTACTACACTATATCAGGCTCTCTGTGTTCCTTTTTCTCTTCAGTGTAGGAAGCTTGTGAAAAGCTTCAATTCAGGCTTTACACACGAAAGTGAAATTCTCTTAATTCTATTACATGTGAGTCTGATTAGTACCGTTTTAAGCAGTTCTCTGCCACTACAGAACATTATTAGTACAGCTGTGATGGTGGCTGACATCCGGCACCAGGGACCTTTCTCTGTGTTGAGGAATGTTAAATCTGAATGAGCGGCTTGTTTTCTCAGATTGTTGCCAATTCCTTCTTGGCGAACCCGACCACATCAGCCCTCTTTGCGACCATCCTGGTGGAGTATTTGCTGGAAAGGCTTCCGGAGATGGGATCCAACGTAGAGCTGTCCAATTTGTACCTCAAGCTGTTCAAGCTGGTCTTTGGCTCTGTCTCTCTGTTTGCTGCAGATAATGAGCAAATGCTGAAGGTGAGTTGGCAATTCCTCATTTCACCTTGCTTTCAAAGTCCCATGTATTAAGAGAGAGTTCATGTTTGTGCAAAGAGTTTCTGCAAAATGTTTTTTATTAGCATAGTTGAGTTGGTGTCTTAATGACTCTCTGCATATCCAATAACCTATCAAACTGTACTAGAACTTCCACCGTTGTATTTGCAATAAACCAGAGATCCTGGCAGCACATTTGGCTAGTGTATAAAATAATAATTTGTAAGGAAGTGCTTATTACAGGGGATTTAGTGTCAGAATGGAAGCTGCTTTTTTCAGCACTGTTGCTAATATACCGGTAGTAAAATTATTGGTAGACTGGACTTTTTTGTTGATCAGTGCACAGTTCATCTGCTTTGCCACACCCCCATCTTCCAAAGGTACCTTGGTGATTATTAGACTGTTGCAGTTGCTTCTGGGAGGTTTCTAATGTGGAGAAATGATAAATAGGATGAAGCTGTGGGAGTTCTTCCTTCTCTCCCCAGTGTGGCAGCAGACATGGCTTAACATGATGTTGGGGGTGCCACTGGCAAATCCTGGGTTAGCTTCCAGTCAGCATCCTGATGAGGGTGGGCTAATGAAAACAGTAATCCTGGGGTGTTTTCTTAGATTTTCAGTACGGATGTACTATGAAGGAACAGATATCTTTATAGATTTGTTTGTTTCTGCAGAACTTGCGCTCCCCCGCATGTGCCTGTGCACGCTTGTACATTTATTTGTGCATTATTTATTTCAAAAAGTTGAGGGGGGAAAAAAGTTTAGTGTGCGTTTTTTGTTTTTTTTTAATAGTTAGTGTCACTTCTCTCCCCCCCATTGAAGTTTTAAGCCCTACCAGGCCAATTAACCCCTTGTGTCACCTACACTTGGCCTTAAAGGGTACCTGGGATCAATGGAAAAAAAATTCTACATACCTGGGGCTTCCTCCAGCCCCCTTTAGGTTCATTGGTCTCTTGTCGTCCTCCCAGGCCATCTGGATCTGCTGCTAATTCCTCCGGTAATTCAGCTTGTCGGAGCAGACCCAGTCCGGCTGCTCTCGCTCCCCTGTCGCCGGTGACTGTAGTGCGATGGGACGCACTCTGCTGAGCCGTGCATGTGGAGTTACCCCCCGACAAGCTGAATTACCTGCAGATCCAGGCGGCCTGGAAGGACGGCGAGGGACGGATGAGCCTGAAGGGGGCTGGAGGAAGCCCAAGGTATGTATAATTTTGTTTTCTGTTGAATTCAGGTTTACTTCAAAATCTGACACCTGAATTGACTGCCACCTGTAGCAATCAGGTGCAATCACTAGGGAGACAGTTCAGAGACCCAACACTGAATAGATGCATGTTGTTGCCTAGCAATGCATCTGTACAGCACTGGGATCCCACAGCTGTGCGCACTAGCGTTCGCATGCAATCATTAGACGCACAGGTTGACGATGGTGGTTCGCTACATGCACACATAGTATCGAAATATGGCCTATAGGGTATCATTTAATCAGCACAAGCCAAAGTATACATTTAGAGGTGTTATATAACTTGTCATTTTCAAGAATGAAAAATGTTTTTGTTTTTTTTGTTTGTTTGTTTTTGTTGTTTCTGTATTTACACCTATTTTTTTGGGAACTCATGGGAAAAAAATACCCAAAGAAAGTATGTTAACCTGAAAAACAAACACTAATGGCTTTATGTGTTTTGTGGTTAAATAAAATCCAAGGTGTATGATTTATGTATGGTAATGTTGTATTTGTGTTCTTGCAGCCACATTTGCACAAAATCGTTAACAGTTCGATGGAGCTGGCTCAGACTGCCAAAGAGCCATACAACTATTTCTTGTTGCTCCGAGCTCTTTTCAGATCTATAGGAGGAGGTAGCCATGATCTCCTCTACCAGGAGTTTCTTCCTTTGTTGCCTAATCTCCTGCAAGGTGAGTCACATTATTAATCACTTTTCACTACTTATGTGTTTTTTATGCGATAATCACTATTAGCTACTTGATGCCAAACACCACATTCTTGAAGTCAAGGCATATACATTAATCAGGCCATATAATACTTGATTTTATGGTCAGTATACAGCAGATTTGATCACTGTGATGGATTCTGCTGTAAAATTAGTTATGCAAATGTTGCCCAATAAATTTCCGTCCAAAAATCGATTTGGTTCATCAGCCTTGACAGAACATTTTGCTCAAACGCCGGTGGGTTGGGAGCGCATCGCTGGCGGCGTTTGATTCAATGACGACCAACACAGAATATCGGCAGTACTCTCACCTGTTCGATGGCGTGAGTCCTCCCGGGCCTGGTGCTTTAACTTCTTCTGGCTGGTCTCCTCCTCTGTGTCCTCTTACTGTCATGTAACAAGCTGAAGTTCAAACACAGAGGGCCCTCTAGTGTTTGAACTTTGGCTTTTTACATGACAGGGAGAGAAGAGGGACACACTTGACATTTATGTTGGCACTTCAAATTCTGGTGTTGATATTCATTTTAACATACTCTGTTTAATTTAGGCTTGAACATGTTACAAAGTGGTCTACACAAGCAACACATGAAGGATCTGTTTGTGGAACTGTGTCTCACCGTGCCTGTCCGCCTGAGCTCCCTGTTACCTTATCTGCCCATGCTGATGGATCCTCTGGTGTCTGCGCTGAATGGTTCTCAGACTCTTGTCAGTCAGGGTCTGAGGACTCTGGAACTCTGTGTGGACAACCTTCAGCCTGACTTCCTCTATGACCACATTCAGCCTGTCCGTGCTGAACTTATGCAGGTAGAGTGAATTGCGGTCACTAGGGGGCAGTAGAAGTACATAGAAAAAGGGGAATGTAGGAATAGATTTTGCCGTTTTCTCAATAGTGTAGAGTAGACATTTCAGTCTTGTGTCCTGGGTAACTGTAGTGGTATTTTCTGAGTAGTTTTGTAGTTAATGCAGAATGCAGATTATTGCTGAGAAACTTGTACAAAATAGCGTTTGACATTTTAACATTGATGGTGAAAACCATCAAACCTGGTAACATAATCTCAGTGTAATTTTCTAAATGCAGCTACTTGTTAGTAAAAAATCCCATTTTAAACACTTGTGCCTGCCGATCACACTTGAAAATCGCTATGAAAATCTTTATTGCAGCGCACCGCGGTTGCAATTGGGATTTTGAGTGTGGAAGGGAAATGAGTGCAGACGCTATGATGGGTTACAAGACTGCGTGGTAGTGGTGTGGCAAGGCTTCCAAAGTAGCAAGTCTCTGTAAATACTGGAGCTCAATGGGGCTCAGAAGAGCCTTGTTATTGAGAACAGCCCACGGGCTGAGGTGGCAAAGCTGTATAATATACACTTGTTTGTTTGTCCTGCAGCCTCCAAAGGTTTGCATTTATCATTAACATGTATAATCTCATCAGGTGTTGTATAATACACCTGAAGCAAGAGGTGTATGGAGGCTGCCATATGTATTTTCTTTTAAAGAATACCAGTTGCCTGGCAGCCCTGCTGATCTATTTGAATGCAGTAGTGTCTGAATAACACCAGAAACAAGCATGCAGCTAATCTTGTCAGATCTGGCAATAATGTCAAACACCTGATCTGCTGCATGCTTGTTCAGGGCCTATGGCTAAAAGTATTAGAGGCAGAGGATCAACAAGACAGCCAGGCAACTGGTATTACTTAAAAGGAAATATGGCAGCCTCCATATCCCTCTCGCTTCAGTTGTCCTTTAAGCTCAGTTGGAGGACACTCACATAAAGCAGTGTATACCGCATGAGAAGAATTTTGAAAGCAGCTTTCCTGCTGCAAAACTAAAGAAGGACCTTTAATAATAAGCTTGTGTGAAGTTGGGGATTACTTTCTAAAGGTGTCCACTACCGATACAATGTGCAAACGATTATTTGCAGGAATGATTGGAAATGATTGTTTGGGACCATGAACGGACGAAAAATCTCCTAACCTATCTGAACAGATTATTAAAATCCTCCAATTTTCGGATTGATCCCGTCAGCCTAATCTGATTGGCTAGGAGATTTTTTGTCTAAGTGGTCCCAAACGATAATTTCCCTTCGTTCATACGAGTAATTGTTTGTAAATTCTTGATCGTCAGATTGTATCGTTAGTGGCATATTTAACAATTCCAAAAATAGACTTTCTGTAGGGAAGGCTTTTATATCTATTGGGCTGTTTTTAAAACTGGAGTTTGTTGTACAAGACATACCATTTGGGCCCGTTCGCACTACAAGAGCTTTTTAAACGCTAGAGATTTTAAAAGCTCTTGCTAATGCAATGCTATGGGGAATTTTTACAAAATCACATCACTGCATTGTGAACACTCACATAGGATAACATTAGCAGAGCTTTTAAAATCACAAAGCGCTTAGAAAAGCTATCGTAGTGTGAACAAGCCCTAACCCAATTTATTTCCTGTTTTGCTTATTTGATGTAATTTCAATAAGAAGCAAAATTTGATGTGAATGATGACCTTTGATTAGTTAATGATATAAATACTGTATTTTTAGGCCTTATGGAGGACCCTTCGTAACCCTGCAGACAGCATCTCCCATGTGGCATACAGAGTCTTGGGAAAGTTCGGTGGCAGCAATCGGAAGATGTTGAAGGAATCCCAAAAGCTACAATACATTGTAACTGAGATACAAGGCCCCAGCATTACTGTGGAGTTTGCAGACTGCAAGGCTTCCATTCAGCTTCCAATGGAAAAGGTGATGTGTTATTCTGCAGTAATTCACCCAGCACACATATCCTTATTCCCTGTGGTGAGGAGGTTTTTTTTTTTTATATATCCTCAATAATATCCCTTTGCTGCGGCTATTTGCCAGAAAAACTTCCGCTCTTCAATAAAAGATCCATGTTTTTCATGGTGGAAAACCTGTCACCATCTTGCACAAATAAAGGATATCTATAGTGATATTGTTTCTGCTAAGAGTTCGTTTAAAAATATTTTGTTTTTGTCAGAAAAATATTAGCGCACAAATGAAGATTTGGTATTTAACTTGTCCCATGCCAGTTTTACTACTAGTCGTGTTCTGTTTTTCCACAGAGAACAGGAAGTCTGGAGTCTGTCGTCTTGCATTGTTTGTATTTACGGTTGCAGCAAAGGCTACATGCACAGTGGTGGGGTGCAGCTTAACGAAATAATTGTAAATCGTCTTGCCGTACTTCAGTGCACCGCCTGTGCAACATTCACTGTGCAGTAGGTGGCGCAACATCCCAATGCCCAGCAAGCAGTGTTACTGCAAACACGTGTTAACAGTGGAGCGTACTTTGAATTGACTGTATGGTTTACCATATGTGACACAACGCGTGGCTGCGCTTTCCTGTTGCCTTCCTGATTTTACAGGGAATGCAACACAACCCTCACTGTGGACCTTGCCTAAGGGTCCATTCACACTTGCTGATCGCAAAACGCTAGCGCTTTTGGTAGCGTTTTGCTATGACCATTTTGCGCGATTAACGGGAAAAAAATCACCATTCACAATTGATGATTTTTGTCACGATCGCGTTTAGCGCTTCTATAGCACTGAAACGCGATCGCCAGGAAATCGCCTGAAAATGGTGCAGGCTTTGCATTTAGCGGTTTTGGGTGATTTGCGGCAATTAGCGCAAATCGCCCAAGTGAGAACGGGCCCATAGGGTTTCATTGCACTAGCGCTTTCAAAAGCGCTAGCGTTTGAGCGTTTTGACAAAATCGCTGGCAAAACGCTCAAGTGTGAATGGGCCTTTAGACTTGTTTGGTTATTGCTGATCTGCAGTGATTCCCCATGGAATATCTTTTTTTTAAATTTATTTTTTTACACTTTTGGAAAAGGTTCAGAGCTGCTTGCGTGGCTGTTTTTTTCCTTCTGGCCTGCTTTAAACTATAAGAAATCTACATCTTGAAATAAACGTATGAGATAAAGAATTTCATGTGTAGTAAGCATAATAAATAGAACATTAGTAGCAAAGAATATACTCATATTTTTTTTATTTTCAGTTATATAGCTTTTTTTTTTTTTTTTTTTTTTTTTTATTCAAACAATTGTAATAACATTTTGAAAATGCATGAAAAGCATTAAGGTCATACATGAGCAGAGTTCGGTCCACAAACAGAATTTTATAAACCCCACATCCATCATGTATCTCAGGGCTAGTCCCACAAATCCCATCCGGCCAAGGCCTTATAAAAATTGGTAATGCTTTTGGCAAAGCTTGCAACGTGGCTAGATTAAGGGAGGGTATCTACGTGCTGACTCTGTTATAACAAATTGCATTGGCAATGAAATATTGAGTCAGCACGTAAATTAAAAAAATAATGCTACTAACACATTTCAGCTATAAACCTTGCAAAATATGTTCATATAAGGGTAAAGGCAATTATTTTGAACTAATTAACTATATAACATCAACTACCTCTGGTTCAGTTATATAGCTTTATTTATAACATTGCATCAGACTTGCACAGTTGCAGTTTAGAATCCACAGTCTGTATTTGAAACTATAAAATAAAGCAGAAGTAATGACCCTTTAAACTTTCTTGCAATAAAACCTTATCTCAAGCTGTCTTTAACTGTTTTTTGGCTGTTAAAGCTCTTCAGAAAATGGGACCGAATTAATTCCCATACAAACGCCTGACTAAAGTCGGCTGGTAACGACTACCTCATCCGATAGGCGTGTGTACAGTGGCCCCCGGTTGCTGCCCCACAAGCGAACATGGCAGATCAATGTGGCTGCCAACTTGTTTGTGCACGCTGCTCCCTCACCCGCTGCATGAACTCAAGCACGCACCGCAGCATGGTCCATCTGCGCCCATTCACCCCCCAACCTCCCACCCGTATAGTAACAGTTTGTGCTGTAAACAATACGCATCTCTACACAGACCGGCCTAGGGATGTTGTCCAATCCCTGATGGGTGACATCCATCAAACATGTGTACGCATCTTTACACCAAGTTGGTCAAATAATTTAGAGAAGCTCTCTTGCATAGATACCAGTAACACAAGTGTTTAACTCTTCCTGACCTGTACTGTAAAACAATGATACTTTTTTTTTCTTTCTTTGTTACTAATGTTCTACTTTATTATCTATAGTACACCTACAATTCATTATATCATAAGTTTACTTTCGCTACAGATTTTCTTTGTGTTGTGTTTTTTTTTTTTTTTTTTAATATACATCTATGAACTTGGTGCAGAGGCAAACAATGATATTTTGTCCTGTTATGCTCTTTGAAGGTCAGCTTAAATTCATATTAATTTTATAGTTTAATAAAGTATGAAACTCGCGTTAAAATCAGTTGAGCATTTAAATGTCTGATCTGACATTCCTGAATTGGATTTAGTTCAGCCACATTTGCTGTGTGAGAAGAATATTCACGGGTTTTGTGTTTTTTTTTTTTTTTTTTTTTATTTTTTTTTTTTTTTTTGGGGGGGGGGGGGGGGGGGGGAATTTCACCTTAAAGTTTGTCTGAGCAAAGGAAACATAATTTTAAAGAGGGTTCCTAGTTGTAATAAGAATACCTTTACCTATGCTACTTCCTCTTGCTGCTGACTGGTTTTATTTGGCAGACCCGCCTCCTGGTGAAATCTGACATTATGGAATGACCATTGAGATTCAGTGCACGGTTTCTATTTTAATCACTTTTTCATTTACGTAGAAAAGGAACATTTATCTCCCCCAAACCCCTCCCCCCCCCCCGCCCACCCATTTTTTTTTTCCTTTTAATTTCGGACATTGATGATCTCATAACAGATTGGAGTCTTGATTTGCTAAAGGCCAGCTCTTTCCATTTTGGTGTGGAGCGCACATGCCATATGTTCTTCAGTGGGTGTTTACCTGATTTGGTACATCTCAATGATTAGTGGTTTGTTGAAATAGTGCCATAATTTTCAGTGATGCTGTGCAGGTAAATACTGGTATATTCAGTAGGCACAAAATGCAATCGCAAGTTGCACAGACTTGTGCGCACTTATACATGGAATAACATTACAACTCCAGCAATACCTTGAACAGAAGAGAGCATTAGGGCCTTTTCACACTGGTGCGGTGCGGCAAATTGCCGCACTGCTACTGCAGTCTAATGAAACCCTATGGGGAAGTTCATACGCTGCTCTGGAAGTCCACAATCTAACGCTAGCGCAGAACTATGTTACAGCGCTTGTTCTGCGGCGGGCCCGGAAGTCGTGTTAGTCTATGGCGACACTTTTTTTTTTTTTACAAGTCGACGTTGCGGCACGCATGCGCAGTTAATGAGCGATAGGGACTGTAGGCTCGTTCTTAACCTGAATCTGTTCTTAAGTCAGAACATTGTGCCATCGTTGTCCCCTGTACCTCCTCTGTGCCCCCCTGTGCCTTTAGTGTCTTCCTCTGTGTCCCCTCTGCCCTCTGTACATGCTTATACAAGTTTAAAAGTTTGCAAGTTTTTAGTTGAATTTTTTTTAAATCGATTTTTTTTTTTTCAAGAACTACAAGTCTAATTTGAAATTATTTTTTTTTACTTGTTCCCATGGAAACACAGAATCCATGCCGTTCGTATTGGCGGGTCGTTTGTAAGTCGGGATTTCGTAAGTCTGGGACTACCTGTATACTTTTGTGCACTTCCGCATACTATGAAGTAGGGAGTGACCGCAAACCCGCGTCACTTCCTGCTAGGCTGAATGCCTGATAGGGAACACCGCGTACTAACGCGGCGTTCCCTGAAGGCCTGTTTCTGGCGGTGTGGCGTGCCCACAGCAACGTTACCGCCAGTGTGCAGTGTGAAACTGGCCTCAAGCCTGGTACTCCCCTTCAATTATAATTGGCTTATTGCTGGTCAATTTTACCAGCTCCATGTAGTATGAGTGTCGACAGATATGGAATACTATGAACAGATTGTGTAGGTAAACTGTCATGCTACTTGAAAGTGGTATAATTGGTCAGTGATTGGCCAATTATAATTGAAGGTGTGTACCAGGCTTTACTTCACCGTGCTTGCAATGTGATGATGGGTAAAATAAAGCCTGGTACACAGTCAATTGTTATTGGCCAATCGCTGACCAATTTTACCACCTCTATGTAGTATGAGGGATTACCTACACAATATGCTGATAGTATTCTGACTGTTGACTCTCCACTTTGTGGTAAAATTGGTAATTGATTGCTGTGGACTGGGAAGGAGGGACGGACGGACGGACGGCGTGTGGCATTTTGAGGGAACTGAAAGGATAAGGAGAACCATGGACTCAGTCTGTGCTTGACTGCGATGATGATTATCCAGAAGAACAAGAACAACTTTGTATGTGTATGAAGATTAAGATCTCTACATTTAATATTATGCCACTCACATCCAGGTCACCAACAGACAGCACTGACCATGATGTCTCAGTGTTACTCAATAGAGAGGTTAATAATAGATGACTTCTTTTTTTTCTTTATCAGGGTCCTCAAAGGGATAGGCCTGTGGTTTCTAACACCGCTACAGAAAGTTTACTAGCAGAAAGTTGAAGTTTTGTGTTTTGAACAGACAGATTTCCCAGGAGACTAGGACAGCAAACTGTGTTTTTTATTTTCTTTCTTTTGAGTGAGATTTAATTATTGTTTGCTCTTTAGGCCATTGAGACGGCGCTGGATTGTTTGAAGAGCGCAAACACTGAGCCGTACTATCGGAGACAGGCTTGGGAGGTGATCAAATGTTTCCTGGTGGCAATGATGAGCTTGGATGATAACAAGCATGCCTTGTATCAGCTTCTGGCACATCCCAAGTAAGACATTATTCCTTCGGCATGTACAAGTCTTAACAGCTGTAAAGAATGTATCGCTGCGTAATAGGGCAATAAATAATGGATTAGCAGCACGACATTCCCTATGTGGAAAAGTGTCTGGTAAAAAAACTTTTATACTATTTAACTAATTTTCTGTTTTTATAACCAACAAGGAGAAAAAGAACTGGGGGTTGCTGAAGGCAACAAATTGGCTTCCTTTCACGCTGTTTCATATGATGGCCCAGTGTTTCTCAACCACAAGTGTATTTGTAACATGGAGCACCGCTTGTGGTTCTCTTGTGCAGGACTGCTAGAGAAATGCCAGATTGAATATATAATTAAAGTGGTATGAAGCTCTGCTTTTCCTCTCTGCTCTAAAAAATAAAATACAGCATAAAACCTTCTGGGAAAAAAAATCAGGGGCAGAACGGCATTTACACAAAGGGAAGGTCCAAGCTCTAAAAAACAAAAAAACAAAACAAATCCAGTTACCTGGGGCTTTTTTTTCTTTTTTTTTTAATACGCTTCCGTGCAATTTGTTTCTTCGGCCACAGGAAGTGAGCGCTAGAGAGCCTCCCTTATTACCTGGCTTACGGCCAGAAAGGGGATTACAGCCTTTTCAGCGGTGCAATGTAATTATCTAATCGCAACGCAGGTCGACAGTGTGAAACCGCCCTAAAGATTTTATATGCCAATAAAACAAGTTTTTATATTATCACACACCTATCAAATGGACTAATCAAATATTACTTTGGTTTTAAATTGGTGAATTTTAAAGCTTTATAAATGTATCTACACAATTTGCATAATCAATTTTATCAACTCAGAATTATTTGCATATCATTGGTCACATTTGCGTATTCGTTATGAAGAATAGACCCATTTATTATGAAGAATAGATCACAACTTAGAAAACAATGCATCATAGCAAAAGAAAAAAAAATTAAAATAGGGATAATTAATACAAATATATACGGTGTATGACTTTATTAGTTGTCCTATCTAATGCACACATGAAGTGTCTGGGAAGAGTGGTATTGAGCTGGCAAGGCAAGGCAGGGGATGCATGTTCTTTACTGTTTACTTTACTTAAAGCGGACCTGAATTCACAACTTTCTCTCTGCTCTAAAATAAGATAAGATAAGGAACAGCATAATTACCTTTTTTAAAGAAAAACATTAGTTTGTTACAGCTGATACAAATCTTGCAATACATCTGCAGTGTCTACTTCCTCCTTTCGTGGATGCAGACATAGGATTAATATCTCGTGTTTTTCAAATTAGCTGCTCTGCCGAGGCAGCCAGCTGAACAGCTGAGATCAAATTACACTTGTAATTAGTCACAGATGAGAGGGAACTAGACAGGCTAAACTCTCTAAATACATAAAGGGTCCATTTCTCTCTGTTTTCCTTCTGTCCTATGCTAGAGTTCAAGTCCACTTTAAGAAGCCAAATGGACGCAGATAAATAGTGTCATGGTTTTTTCACCTAATCTTGTTTGTGTGACCATTGTAATAACTCATTCCAGATGATTACTGTATCCCTGTACAAACAAACTGAAAGGTCAAATAAACATTTGATCTAACAGATTTGCCATTTAGAATGTTTGTGCTAATCATAACCTAACATTTCCAAATCAATATCAAGCCTCCCATTTTAAATTGGAAAGCCAGGAAAAGGCCAGTTTTGTAATGGACTTTCCTCTTGCGCTGCCTGTTCAGGCTTTATGAGAAGTCAGTCGGCCCTGCTGGAATGAAAGATTTAAATACTTTGTCAGATTGAGCCATCCATCTTATTTCAGCCAAATAGGAGGCCAAATGAGAATGAAGTAGATGAGGTGGCTCAGGCCATTCCTGTGTGGGGAGGTCACCTGGGCACAGAAGCTCATTTGTAAACAGACTTGTTAATACTCTTCTTGCTTGGCTGCCGATAGTTACTTTTTGCCACTGTGCTCATGGTCTTTTTTTTCTTTGTTTTTCAGCTTTACAGAGAAGTCTATTCCCAGTGTCATAATTTCCCACCGTTACAAAGCTCAGGACACACCAGCTCGCAAGACCTTTGAGCAGGCCTTGACTGGGGCTTTCATGTCTGCTGTCATCAAAGATCTAAGGCCTAGCGCTCTTCCCTTTGTGGCCAGCCTTATACGGCATTACACCATGGTAGCTGTAGCCCAACAGTGTGGTGAGTTCTCATGCTATTCTTAGCCAAGTGTGGCCACACTTCACTGCAAAGCATAAACAGTCACTATGCAGCATAAACATTATAGGTTTTTAAACCCAACAGCCTTACAGTGAACCCAATGTAAAAATAAACTGATGAGATAAACAATTGGATCTGTCCTCCTATTCCTAAAAAAAAAAATGTATTTATTTTTTTAGCCATCCCCTGATTTTTTTATATTTAATCATTTACAAAGTAGATTGAATGTTTTGTTGTCTCTGCTCATTGGCAGTCTCTGCGTTAAAATACACGAACTATTGATCGTTTTCTATCTCTCCCCTACCCTCAGAAAGTTGTACTATGCCAGGAAAACTTTTATGGCTGTAATTAGCTTATCGATGATATTTACTTTATTCCTGACAATGTGACTACAAGAGAGAAGCTGTCACTTGCATACCTGAAAATAATTTTTCAGGCAGCAAAATAAAAAACAGCCAGGTAATTAATGTTTTGCTCTGTACATACACGTTTATCTCATGTCACCCTAGGTACACTTTAAAGCTTGAAGAGCAATAAGAAGTGCTGAGTTGGTTCTGTTATGTGCTTTTTCCAGGTCCATTTCTCCTACAGTGCTACCAGGTTGGCAGCCAGCCCAGCACAGCCATGTTTCACAGTGAAGAGAATGGCTCAAAAGGCATGGACCCGCTTGTGCTGATTGATGCCATTGCGATCTGCATGGCCTACGAGGAAAAGGAACTCTGCAAGATTGGAGAGGTGGCTTTAGCTGTGATATTTGACGTAGCCAGCATTATTCTGGGATCAAAAGAAAGGGTAATTATGCATGCTTAACACCCCCATCATGATGCATCAGATTCTTACCTTTCTCAACATACTGTGTTAAATCTGTATATTGGGCAGTGCTTTACTCCAGGGCCTGTAAGTGCCAGTGAAGCGGTTAGCTTCCTTTTCGCTTACACATTTACTTCTTTGGACATCGTAGGAAAATCTATACTACGCTTGTGGCTTTTGAAGCTTGACGTGGCATAGATTTTACTACACCAGTTCCCTGCACTCCTGACACAGGCTTCACCGTTAAACTAGAATGTCCAATGATGGCCGAGTTCAGTCCGCTGACACTCATTGGCTTTTCACCATGTGATCACTGTGAGCAGATCAGTGATCACAAAGGGGAAAAATGAATAAAAAAAATTGCAGTGGTGCTTAAAGAGACTGAAGCGAGAATAAATCTCGCTTCAGAGCTTATACTTAGCAGGGGCATGTGTGCCCCTGCTAAACCGCCGCTATCGCGCCGCTAAACGGGGGTCCCTTCACCCCCAAACCCACCCCCGCAAGACTTGGTCATAGTCTTGGTCGTAAATCTTCCCTTCCTGGAGGCAGGGCTAACGGCTGCAGCCCTGCCTCCAGTCGCGTCTATCAGACGCGCATCGCCGCCTCTCCCCCGCCCCTCTCAGTGAAGGAAAACTGAGAGGGGCGGGGGAGAGGCGGGGACGCGCGTGGGGCAGGGCTGAGGCGGTTAGCCCCCAATGCGGGAGCGCTCCCCCGCTTTACGGAGGGGATTTGGGGGTGATGGGACCCCCGTTAAGCCGCGGGATAGCGGCGGTTTAGCAGGGGCACACATGCCCCTGCTATCTATGAGGTCTGAAGCGAGATTTATTCTCGCTTCAGACTCTCTTTAAAGAGAATCTGTACTCTGAAATTCTTACAATAAAAAGCATACCATTCTATTCATTATGTTCTCCTGGGCCCTTCTGTGCTGTTTCTGCCACTCCTTGCTGCGATCCTGGCTTGTAATTGCCAGTTTTAGGCAGCGTTTACAAACAAGACATGGCTGCTAACCAGAGTGTGATAGGCTGAGAGGAGCTCAGGCTGACTCGCACAGAGCCTCAGGGGGCGTGGAGAGGGTGTGTATAGCTTCTATCCTATTACAAGCAGACCAGCACATTCCTGCCTGAGTACCTGAGCCCGACAAAGCCGTCAGAGGAAAGATTAGATTATATAACAGGGATAATACAGCCACTGTGCAACTAAAAAAGGCTGCAGTAAGACAGACCACATTAGAACAGGTATAGGAACTTCTAGGATAGAAGAAATAAGGCTGAACATTTTGTTACAGAGTCTCTTAACCACCCTGGCGTTCTATTGAGATCGCCAGGGCGGCTGCGGGAGGGTATTTTTTAAATTAAAAAAAAAAAACTTTCATGCAGCCAACTAGAGGGCGCTCCGGATGCGTTCTTCTGATCGCTGATCAGAATTAACAAGGAAGGCTGCAATGAGCAGCCTTCCTTGTTTTGCTTGCCTCGTCACCATGGCGACGAGCGGAGTGACGTCATGAACGTCAGCCGACGTCCTGACGTCAGCTGCCTCCGATCCAGCCCTTAGCGCTGGCCGGAACTATTTGTTCCAGCTGCGCAGGGCTCGGGCGGCTGGGGGGACCCTCTTTCGCCGCTGCATGCGGCGGATCGCCGCGCTGCGGCGGCGATCAGGTAGCACACGCAGCTGGCAAAGTGCCGGCTGCGTGTGCTGCTTTTTATTTTATCAAAATCGGCCCAGCAGGGCCTGAGCGGCACCCTCTGGCGGTAATGGACGAGCTGAGCTCGTCCATACCGCTAAGGTGGTTAAGTGGTAAGAGCTGTGCAGTCCCAATGGAGTTAAAGGTATTGTAGTGAAAATAACATGGATAAAATTGCTTTTTTTTTTTTTCAATATTCAGCTAGAAATTAGTCGGTGTAAAATCTTTCCTCCCTCTCAGTTGCATTCTTAAAATACAGGTGGCAGCATTTTTAGTCCTGTCGAGGATCTCTGCGGAATGTTGGTTTACTGAGCGTTCTAAAGCCAGTAGAAAATATACCTGGTCGCCCAGAATGCTCTGGGGTAGTTCTGCAAATGTCTAGGCTAAGCATCACTTAGAGGGAAGGCCTACTTACTAATATATAGCAATATAGATATAAGAAAGGTTTCTTATGCTGAAACCAGGAAAATTAAAAATATATAAAAGCGTATGTGTGTGTATGTGTGTGTATGTATGTGCCGCGATCACACGAAAACGGCTTGACCGATTTGAACGAAACTTGGTACACAGATCCCTTACTACCAGGGATGATATGTTCTGGGGGTCTCGCGTCCCCCCTGCACACCTGGGCAGAGCTACAAACAGCATATCAGATTTAACCCATTCAAGTCAATGGAAAAAATGTAAAAGGCTGCCATTCTCACAGTAATCAAGCCATAGTCCCCACACATGGCACAGTTGGTCACTTGGTGACCGAGGTTACAAATCCAGGAAAAGTGGGCGGAGCATAAAACGGCCAATCAAATTTCAGCCGTTCATTTTAAATGGGAAAATGTTAACTGCAGCCATTCTTAGACTGTTAATCGCAGGGTTCTCAAACTTGGCACACTTGGTCACTGGGTGAATGCGATTAAGATTCAAGAAAATGGGTGGAGCCTACAACAGCCAATCAAAATTCACCTATTGATTTTCAAGGGGAATATTTAAACTGCCCCTATTCTTACACTTTTAATGGCAGAGGCTTCAAACTTGCTACAGTCGGTAATTGGGTGACTGGAGTCCAAATTCACTAAAGGGGCGGGGCCACATACAGCCAATCAGATTTCCTTGGTGGATAAACTGCTTCCATTCACACATTTTTTATGCCAGGAACTTGAAAGCTCACAAACTTGGTCATTGAGTGGCTGTGCATCAAGGTTACAAAAAGTGGGTGGAGCCAAAACAACTTTTACTGGGAAAATATAAACTGCAGCCATTCTTACACTGTTAATGGCAGGGTTCTCAAACTTTGCACAGTTGGTCATTGGGTGACTGAGATTAAGATTTTGGAAGGTGGGTGGAGCCTACAACAGCCAATACAAATTCACCTTTTGATTTTCAAAGGGAATAGTTCATCTGCTACCATTCTCTTATACTGTTAAAAGCAGATGTCTCAAACCTGGTACAGTTGGTCACTGGGTGACTAGGGTCCAAATTCAGAAAGGGGGCGACGCCACAAACAGCCAGATTTGTTTATTTTTCAATGGGAATATACAAAGTATTGATACCAAGGACCCAAAAGCTGATAAACTTGATAATTGAGTGACTGAATGTCAAGGTTTGAAAAAGTGGGCGGTGCCGACAACTAAATTTTTAACATGGCAGGGTTCCCAAACTTTACACAATTGGCCACTGGGTGACTGGGACTAATATTCAGAAAAGTGGGTGGAGCCTACAGCAGCCAATCAAAATTCACCTTTTTATTTTCAAGGGGAATATTTACATTGCTGCCATTCATGCACTCTTAATGGCAGAATCTGCTACAGTCAGTCACCGGGAGACTGGGGTTTTTGAAGGGAGTGGGCCAAAAACAGCCAATCAGATTTGTTTAATTTCAATGGTAAAATGCAACTTATTGATGCCAAGGATCCCAAAGCTCATAAAGTTGATCATTAAGTGACTGCATGTCAAGATTAGAAATAGTGGGCGGAGCCATAAACGGCTAACTTTTTATATGGGAACATGTAAACTGCAGCTTTTCTTACACTGTTAATGGCAGGGTTCTCAAACTTCACACAGTTGGTCACTAGGTGACTAGGATTAATGTTCGGAAAAGTAGGTGGAGCCTACAAGAGCCAATCAAAATTCACCTATTGATTTTGAAGGGGAATATTGAAACTGCAGCCATTCTCATGCTGTTAATAGCAGAGGCCTTAAACCTGCTACAGTCGGTCGTTAAAGAGACACTGAAGCGGAAAAAAAATTATGATATTATGATTTGTATGTGTAGTACAGCTAAGAAATAAAACATTAAGATCAGATACATCAGTCTAATTGTTTCCAGTACAGGAAGAGTTGAGAAACTCCATTTGTTATCTCTATGCAAATAAGCCATTAAGCTCTCCGACTAAGTTAGTTGTGGAGAGGGCTGTTATCTGACTTTTATTATCTCAACTGTTCCTGGACTATTTCTTTTCCTCTGCCAGAGGAGATGTCATTACTTCAGACTGCTCTGAAAGAATAATTTTGAATGCTGAGTGTTGTGTAATCTGCACATATTATAGAATAATGCAATGTTAGAAAAAACACTATATACCTGAAAATAAAAGTATGAGAATATTTTCTTTGCTGCTAATCTTCTAGTAATTATTCATAGTACACAACCAATTCATTATATCATATATTTTTTTTCGCTTCAGTGTCTCTAAGTGTCTGGGGTTCAAATTCAGTAAAGGGGCGGAGCCAAAAACAGCCAGATTTTTTTGCTGTATAAACTGCTTCCATTAGCACAATTTTGATGCCAGGAACCCAAAAGCTCACAAACTTGGACATTGAGTAGTGAATGTGTGTCCAGGTTACAAAAAGTGGGTGGAGTTATAAACAGATTTTTCTGGGAAATTGTAAACTGCAGCCCTTCTTCACTGTTAATGGCAGGGTTCTCAAACTTAGCATAGTTGGTGACTGGGATTAATATTCAGAAAAGTGGGTGGAGCCTAAAAATGCCAATCAAAAATCACATGTCACTTTTCAAGGAGAATAAAATTGCTGCCATTCTTGCACTGTTAATGGCACAAGCCTCAAACCTGGTACAGTTGGTCATTGGGTCACTGGGGTTCAAATTCAGAAAAGGGGACAGAGCCACAAACAGTGAATCAGATTTGTTTCATTTCATGGGAAAATACTAATTATTGATGCCAAGGACCTCAAAGCTCACAAACTTGGGCATTGAGTAATGACTTTGTGTCCAGGTTACAAAAAGTGGGTGGAGCCAAAAACAAATTTCACTGGGAAAGTGTGAACTGCAGCCCTTCTTACACAGTTTATGGCAGGGTTCCCAAACTTTGCCCAGATGGTCACTGAGTGACTGAGATTAATATTCAGGGAAGTGGGTGGAGCCTATAATAGCCAATCAAAATTCACATGTTGATTTTCAAGTGGAATATTTAAATTGCTGCCATTTTTACACTGTTAATAGCAGATGCCTCAAACCTGCTACAGTTGGTCATTGGGTGACTGGGGTTTAAATGCTGGAGAGGGGCGGAGCCACAAACAGCGTATCTGATTTGTTTAATTTCTATGGGAATATTCAAATTATTGATGCCAAGGACCCCAAAGCTCACAAACTTGGTCATTGAGTGTGCGTTAGGGTTAGAAAGTGGGTGAAGCCAACACCAGTCAAATATCCGGGCAACGCCAGGTCATCAGTGGTTGGAGACAAATACAAATTTCACTGGGAAAATGTAAACTGCAGCCATTCTTACACTGTTAAAGAGGAACTGTAACATAAAAATATCCCCTGGGGGGTACTCACCTCGGGTGGGGGAAGCCTCCGGATCCTAATGAGGCTTCCCACGCCGTCCTCCATCCGTCAGGGGTCTCGCTGCAGCCCTCCGTGGAGTCCGGGCAGCGGTGACGTCATTATTTACCTTCCTGGCTCCTGCGCAGGCGCTCTGACGGCTTTCCATTCCGAACTACACGGAAATACCCGATCGCCGTCGGGTCCGCTCTACTGCGCAGGCGCAAGTCTCCTGCGCCTGCGCAGTAGAGCGGACCCGAATGAGATCGGGTATTTCCGTGTAGTTCGGAATGGAAAGCCGCCACAGCGCCCCCGCTGGAGCCAGCAAAGGTAAATATTGAAATGACAGTCGGCACAGTCGCCGGCTGTTCGGAGGGCTGCGGAGAGACCCCCGTGGGACAGAGGACGGCGTGGGAAGCCTCATTAGGATCCGGAGGCTTCCCCCACCCGAGGTGAGTACCCCCCAGGGGATGTTTTTAATGTTACAGAGTCTCTTTAATGGCAGGGTTTTTAAACTTTGCACAGTTGGTCACTGGGTGACTGGGATTAATATTCAGAAAAGTGGGTGGAGCCTATAAAAGTGAATCAAACTTCACCTATTGCATTTCAAGGGGAATATTTAATTGCTTCCATTCTTACACTGTTGAGGGCACGAGCCTCAAACCTGGTAAAGTTGGTTATTGGGTCACTGGGGTTCAAATTCAGAAATGGGGTAGAGCCACAAAGAGCCAATCAGATTGGTTTCATTTCAGTGCGAATTATTGATGCCAAAGACCCCAAAGCTCACAAACTTGGTCATTGAGTAATTGTGTGTTAGGGTTAGAAAAAGTGGGCAGAGCCAACATCAGCCAAATACATACCCGGGCAACGCCAGGCAATCAGCTAGTCCTGAATAATTTACTGCATTCTACTTTATAAGTAACTGGCATCTCAGTAAAGGACCTAGCTTCTGCTCATGCCATCGGAGTTGACTCTAGCTGCATTAGATGCTGTGTTATCTGCTTTTTGTTTAGTTGCAACACTTTCTCTTCAAATTGGTTATTGGGTGACTTCTTACATTTTTATTTTTAATATTGAAATATCTGTTTTTGTTTTTAATCTTTCAGGCGTGCCAGCTGCCATTGTTCTCTTACATTGTGGAGCGTTTATGTGCTTGCTGTTATGAGCAGGCATGGTATGCAAAGCTTGGTGGAGTGGTCTCTATTAAATTCCTGATGGAACGCCTTCCTCTGATTTGGGTGCTTCAGAATCAGCAGACCTTCCTGAAAGCCCTGCTCTTTGTCATGATGGATTTGACTGGAGAGGTAGGCAGTATATGTTAATCCCAACTCTTGTGTTTTCTGTATTGCCGGCACTCTGGATTTTGGTGTTTTGTTCTTCTTGCAGGGAGAATTGATAAACTGGAGGTTCTCAACTGTGGTTAAATGATGTCTTCAGAAATAAAAACCTGAGTTCTAAAATTTGATCCACAGTGCTTTGCATACCCTATTACGCACCCCCTTCAGCCCCCTGGGATTTGCCCTGGGCTATGACATCAAGGCTCTTTCACCAACACTTCCTGTGAAGCCTGGTTTACCCCAGGAGTCAGTCACCTCTGCTGTAAACGCACCACTTTTCCAGGAGGTCCTGAAGGAGGCAGATTTGGGTTGCAGTACAGACCACACCTCCTTCCAGGGAATACTGCAATGATACCGTGTCAATGAAGATGCTGGTGCAGTATAAATCCATAAGACTGAATATTTACTGAACAGTCTCAAACAAAACTTGCATAACTATAGTGATTATGGGCGGCCTGCTCCTCCCCCATCTGCAGAGTATCGCAGTGGAGCAGTTTATTTACCTGCTTCTGTGCTGCTTTGGGTCTTTTCTGATTATCCTGACATCCACCTGCTCTGTGCAGCATACCTCTGGCTCCCAATGCATGTCATGTGATCGAGAGAAGGAGGTATGGAAGCAAAAAGTGTGCAGCCGGTGGGAAAAACGGAAGAGACAAGATGCAGTGCTGGAGCAGGTAAATAATACTCTGCTCTGCTTCGCTACTTTGCTATATAAGGAGCTGGTGTTAGAGAGGGGGGGTTGGAGTTTGGATCCCTATAGGGAGGGCTTCATGCTAATTTTGTTGGGTTGTCCCGTGGGTTTTCACTGCATTCTATCATCTTACAAGCAGAAACACTGTCACTGTGCTCTTCTAGATGGGAAGCTATAATTAGCATCGCTTGCAAAATATATTTTCATTGTAATTCTCTGTTATTGCTTAGGTTTCTAATGGAGCAGTTGCCATGGCAAAGACCACTCTAGAACAGCTTTTAATTCGATGTGCCACTCCACTGAAGGATGAGGAGAAAACAGAAGAGATCACAAATGCCCAGGAAAAGTCCTTCCATCTGGTGACACACGATCTTGTGCGAGAAGTGACCTCTCCTAATCCCACTGTCAGGAAACAAGCCATGCACTCCCTGCAGGTGCTGGCGCAAGTCACTGGCAAAGGCGTTACCATGATAATGGAACCACATAAAGAGGTACAGGGGTTGTTTGCTATTGGTCACGGCTAATGTCTTCTGGGTGAATATTTTGACATGTTTTTCGGCTGGATTGTCTCTAGCTACAATTAGTCTACTTATTTTCTGAATGTCAGCATATGGCTGGGATATACAGTTAAATGCGAAAGTTTGGGCAACCTTGTTGTCATGATTTTCCCGTATAAATCGTTGGCTGTTAAGATTAAAAAATGTCAGACATTACATCCTATAGGAGTCACACACAGTCCTATTTGAGAAGTGAAATTAAGTTTATTGGATTTACAGAAAGTGTGCAATAATTGTTTAAACAAAAATTAGGCAGGTGCATAAATGTGGGCACCATAAAAAGAAATGAGATCAATATTTACTAGATCCTCCTTTTGCATAAATTACAGCCTCTAAAAGCTTCCTGTAGGTTCCAGTGAGAGTCTGGATTCTGTTTGGAGGTATTTTGGACCATTCCTCTTTACAAAACATCTCTAGTTCATTCAGGTTTGATGGCTTCCGAGCATGGACAGCTCTCTTTAACTCACACCACAGATTTTCAATTACATTTCGGTCTGGGGACTGATATGGTCATTCCTGAACGTTGTACTTGTTCCTCTGCATGAATGCCTCAGTGGATTTTGAGCAGTGTTTAGGGTCGTTGTCTTGTTGAAAGATCCAGTCCCAGCACAGCTTCAGCTTTGTCACTGATTCCTGGACATTTGTCTCCAGAATCTGCTGATACTGAGTGGAATCCATGCGTCCCTCAACTATGACAAGATTCCCAGTCCCTGCATTGGCCACACAGCCCCACAGCATGATGTAACCACCATCATATTTTACTCAGGTAGCAGGTGTTTTTCTTGGAATGCTGTTTTTTCCTCCATGCATAAGGCCCCTTGTTATGCCCAAATAACTCAATTCTAGTTCCATCAGTCCACTGCACCTTATTCCAAAATGAAGCTGGCTTGTCCAAATGTGCTTTCACATACCTCAAGCAGCTCTGTTTGTGCTGTGGGCGGAGAAAAGGCTTCCTCTGCATCACTCTCACATACAGCATCTCTTTGTGTAAAGTGCACCGAATGGTTGAACGTTGCACAGTGACTCCATCTGCAGCAAGATGATGTTGTAGGTCTTTGGTGGTGGTCTGTGGGTTGACTTTAACTGTTCTTACCATTCGTCGCTTCTGTTTATCCGAAATTTTTATTGGTCTGCCACTTCGAGCCTTAACTTGAACTGAGCCTGTGGTCTTCCACTTCCTCAATATGTTCCTAACTGTGGAAACAGACAGCTGAAATCTCTGAGACAGCCTTCTGTATCCTTCCCCTAAATCATGATGGTAAACAATCTTTGTCTTCAGGTAATTTAAGAGTTGTTTTGAGACCCCCATGTTGCTACTCTTCAGAAAAAATTAAGAGGGAAACTTACAACTGACCCCCTTAAAGGGAAGGTTCAGGGTGGCTCTTAAAAAAAATAAAAATGCCCATCCACTTACCTGGGGCTTCCTCCAGCCGTGGGCAGCCAGGATGTGCCCTCTGCACCGCTCCGCAGGCTCCCGGTCCCCTCCGGTGGCCGACCTGGCCAGGCCGGCTGCCAGGTCGGGCTCTTCTGCGTTTCAAAATGCGCCTCACGGGGGCGCGCTGACGTCATCGGACGTCCTCCGGGCTGTACTGCGCAGGCGCAGTAGTTCTGCGCCTGCGCAGTACAGCCCGGAGGATGTCCGATGACGTCAGCGCGCCCCCGTGAGGCGCATTTTGAAACGCAGAAGAGCCCGGCCTGGCCAGGTCGGGTCGGCCACCGGAGGGGACCGGGAGCCTGCGGAGCGGCGCGGAGGGCACGTCCTGGCTGCCCACGGCTGGAGGAAGCCCCAGGTAAGTGGATGGGCATTTTTATTTTTTTAAGAGCCACCCTGAACCTTCTCTTTAAATACTCTTTCTCAAAATTGGATTCACGTGTGTATGTAGCTCAGGTGTCACTGAGCTTACCGAGCAAATTTGAGTTCCAATAATTGGTTCTAAAGGTTTTTAAATGAATAATTTATCTCAAATAATTCCTAATACGAATTTTTAGGTATGATCGGACCTTTCCCCACCTGCAATATATATGGCCTGCATTTAGTATTAGCAATTGGTTTGGGTAATACTCTGTAACTAGAATGCTCCTGTTTTATATGATTGTATTACTTTTTCAAAATATATTTATTGGATATGCTATGGTTCATGATTCTATTAGGGCTGGTTCACACTGAGCGCTTCTTGAGCTCTTTCAAAGCGCTTGAGTTTCAAGAACCAATTGGCTAATGTCTATGCTGGTCATGCAGCATGTTAGAGGCAATTACTCCTCAATATAAAGTATAGGAAAACTGTAAAATTGCTTTAAAAATCGTTGAACAGAACATTTTTTTTTTTTAAGCGTTTTTGCCAAAAGCAGTTCACTCCCAAATCGGCGTACAAAAACTACAAAATCGCTAAATCCAAATCCTACAAAATCGCTAGGCATAAATAGAAAATTGCCAGGCATGTGCCCGAAATAGCTACTGCAAATCGCTAAAAAAAAAGATAAGCAGGTCATATGTTAACAGGGAATGGGGATCCACTGAGTTGCCGCCTCTTACATTATGTGAAAGGACATTATTAGAGGCAGATAGGGAGCCAGGTCTCATATCAAAAATATATTCCATCTTATCTATACCAGAGATTGCTGCTTTCACTAAACATAGGTATATGCTATCATGGGAATCTAAATTAGGGGCGACCCAAGATATATATGTTTGGGAAGACATATGGATGAATGCACGTAAAACATCAATCTGCACTCAAACAAAAGAAAATATCTATAAAATACTGTTTCAGTGGTATTTAACTCCTGGGCATCTGAGTAAAATATACCCCGGAACCTCCAATTTATGTTGGAGACGATGTAAAAGGATAGGGACAATCGACCATATATTCTGGTTCTGTCCAGAAGTGCAAAATTTTTGGAAGACAGTTCAATCTCTGGTATATAAAGTTATAAAAAAACATATACCGTTAGATCCGTGGTACTATCTGATAGGAAAACCATACCCAGGTTTGAAGTCTTATACACAACGTATGCTCAACCATATCCTTACAGCAGCTCGGATGACTATTGCAGCTTTCTGGAAAAAGAGTCTAAGTCCTAGAGTCGAAGATGTGGTGAATAAAATTAGATGGGTAAGGACAATGGAGAACCTAACATCGTTAGTATATGAGACAGAAGAACAGTTTAGGAAGGTCTGGGACTACTGGGATGTAAACTATGTGGGGGAGGAGAGGGCTATGATCTAGTGAAACAATTGGGGTGAACTGAAGTAATAGATAGAATGCTATAATATATATGAGATGATTATCTTTATTGACATTATAACTGATAAAACACCAAATTGAGCGAACTGGTAGACCAACGGAGAGGAGCGATACATATAGAAGAGAATCGTAATTATATATATTGCCACAATGTTGTATTCTATGCTAGGAGAAAAAAAAATGCATAGACAGTTATGTCATTTACTGTTGATTTTACTGTGTTCCTCTACTGAGCAAGTTTTGTCTATGTGTTTCATAGAAACAATTTCAACATTGCCTGTATTTTTCTCTTTCGGACAATAAGAGTTATAAAAAAAAAAAAAAAAAAAAAAAAAAAGATAAGCATTTGCGATTATGCTTAGCGACTTTTGGTGTGAACTAGGCGTTATACTTAATTTGATCTCAGTAAAGCTTATAATGTGAAAAATGGGGTACAGAGGATGCTGGGATCTCTATGCTAAAACATGAATAGGCATTAAGTTATAATTCAGCTAAAAAAAAAAAACTGCTGGAACAAAGTCTTGAACAGGTGGTGAGTTAAGCCTGTGAAAATTGACAATTAGGAGATAGCAGCAACCTTAGGTCAAATCCCTGTAGTTTAGGCTTAAGTTCCCATTTTAATGCTATTTGTTTCTGTGAATATTCAACTAAAAAGGCACTCCAGTGGCTTTCATACTTGTATATGCCAGGCCCTGTAAGTTGCTCTGTGATTCAGTTTCTTTGCTTCCTTCCAGGTCCTGCAGGACATGGTACCTCCGAAGAAGCATCTGCTGCGACACCAGCCTGCAAATGCTCAGATTGGTCTAATGGAAGGCAACACTTTCTGCACCACTCTGCAGCCCAGACTCTTCACTATGGATCTCAATGTTGTAGAGCACAAAGTCTTCTATTCTGAGGTGTGTTACTGTAGTATGCTAGAATGACATAATGAAACATTCCAGCAATAATTTTAAGTTCAGTCTTGCTCTACAAAAAATGGCTGCAGAGCGGCCTCCGCTGAGAATCTAGTGTGTGTAAAGCCACCCTAACGTCCCTGAAAGATCCAACTCTTCTTGGACGAGTGCATAGTCTCCTCCCTAACCCATTATGCTGAAAGCTGCTCTTCTGTGCGCCGTATCGTTGTCCCTCCTCCCCTCTCCATAGCAACAGTATTTGTTGCTCGGCTGTAGCTTAGCAATACATCTGCAGTATATAGAACTCTGCCTTGAACTGTTGCTCAAAGTGGAAGAATTTGATGCCACGCTTGCTTTCTGAACTAAGGGTCTTGAAGTTTAAGAGAGTACTGGGCAAAAGCAAAGTGAAAGCTGGAACTCTCTTTATAGCCCTCTGTTGCCTGTTCCTATGTGTATTATTTTTTTGTCATAACTCTGACACTTTTCATGCTGTAGCTCCTGAACTTGTGTGAAGCAGAAGATGCCACGTTGATGAAGCTCCCATGCTACAAAAGCCTTTCTTCCCTTGTTCCTCTACGTATTGCTGCCCTGAGTAAGTCCCTGAGGTTTCTCAGTATAATGAGTCAGTTGCAGGTGCTAACAGAACATTCTGCATGAAACCGGTATTTGGGCTGGAACCAACAAGGGCGATTTTGGCAGCGTTTTGGGATTGCCAGCAGTAGCTGGCAATTCCCAAAAACACTTTGCCAATGAAAGTGTGTGGTGGGGAACGCGCTATTGCGATTAGGGGTAACCGCAATCGCAGGACATGTACGTTAGTGCTGAATGTTAATGTATATAAGCGCTGCAAAATCGATTTTTCAAAACGATTTTGCAACACTTTGGGCACGATTACGATTTGTATACATTTTACAATACTCTCCAAGTGATCTAATTTCTTGCTTGTGTCCATAGTCCCACCCACTAAAGGAAGAGGTCTCAGGCGCTTCTCTGGTTATAGAGAAGCACCAGTGACCTCTTCCTTTAGGGAATGGGGCTACGCACAGAAGTCTGACACCTGGTAAGTATAATAAAGTTTTGTTAGAAAAAAGAAAAACACGAATTGCTAATCAAAAGCGCTGTACAGTTTACTGTACAGAGCTTCTAAGCATCAGGGAATCGATTCCTAGTGGGTTCCAGGCATTTAGATGGTTTCTTTTTATTGAAATTGTTACCATGAGTGATACTGAGTTTCTCTGTTTTATGTGTACAGATGCCTTAGCAGCCTGCAACTACCTACCACAGTCCAGAGAGAAAATCATTGCAGCGCTCTTCAAAGCCTTGAACTCCACAAACAATGAGCTACAAGAGGCGGGGGAAGCTTGCATGAGGAAGGTAGGAGGCTCCGAAAGGCAACTTTTTTTTTTAATTGCTCCTCCCCAAAGGGAATTTGGATTTAAAGTGAACCAGAGAGGAGAACAGAAAATATTTTATACATACCTGGGGCTTCCTCTAGCCCCATACGCACGGATCGCTCCCATGCCGCCGTCCTCCGCTGCCTGGATGCGCCGGTACCGGGTCCCGTCATTGCCGCGAGTCGGACAGTCAGCGGGCGGATGCGGCCAATTGTCCGCATCACAGGGGCTCCCTCCATACACTTACGCTTGCCGCTGTGTACTGCGCAGCCGCAATGCGTAAGGGTATGGAGGGAGCCCCTGTGATGTGGACAATTGGCCGCGTCCGACGGAAGTGACGGGCCTGGTACCGGTGGAACCAGGAAGCGGAGGACGGCGGCGTGGGAGCGATTCAGGCTTATGGGGCTGGAAGAAGCCCCAGGTATGTATAAAACCTTTTCTTTTTTCACCCCCCATTCCTCTCTGGTTTCCATTAAAGGGAACCCAAGGTGCGAGACATATGGAGTCTGCCATATTTATTTCCTTTTGATCCATGCACATTTCCTGGCTGTCCTGCTAATCCTCTGCCTCGAAAACTTTTAGCGCATGCAGATCTGATGTTTCTGACTGGATTAGCTGCATGCTTGTTTCAGGCATTAGCAGGACTGCCTACATATCCCTATCACATCAGGTTCCCTTTGAGCCATCTTTTTCAAAGGGGAACTGAAAATCTACAGGTAAATTAGATTTATTTTTTAGCCATAGGAAAGCATCAACCGCAGTTATATTTTGAGATATGAGTACATGATATACAGAGATGGTCAATGAGGCGCAAATATTTTAACTTGCAAGCAGATTTCATGCAAATGGCATGCAGCTGGAATTTGAACCAATCCCCTTTACTTCCTGCTGAAAATTAGTGGAATTTGCATGAAATCTGCATTCAAATAAAAATTTTATTTTCTTTTTATTGACCATCTCTGAATATGGTGGTGTTTTAGGCTATACCTTCAGAAATTGAACTGGATTACTAGTGTTCACCTGAGCAGTATGGGGATTAGATCTGATGTGTACGATACTGAGTAGGGACAGCTCTACATGTGTTGAGAAGTCATATGATGTAATACACTTTTTAAAAAGCAATTGACGTTTGTATGGAATGTACGTTGAGCTCCCTATTTACACACCTATGCATGTATGCTGTCTATTTGTGTCACTAATCCCTCTGCCTCTTGGAAGAGCATTCAGTTGTTTTTAGAACTTTTTTCATCACAGTATCCACACCATAGTGTTGATTCAAATTTCTGATCTCTGTAATTGTTTTTTTTTACATGCAGTTTTTGGAGGGAGCCACCATCGAGGTAGATCAGATTCATACCCACATGAGGCCTCTGCTAATGATGCTAGGGGACTATCGCAGTTTGACCCTCAATGTTGTAAACCGCTTGACGTCTGTCACTCGTCTGTTTCCCAACTCTTTCAATGATAAATTCTGCGACCAGATGATGGTAAGTCTGAACTTGTAGTTTAACAAAGCAAGTGTACTATTTACCATGGTTCTGAAGTTAGAGACCGGCCAGGAACACCAAAGTGCATACTACTCTTAGACCCTAAAATCCAGATAAAATCATGCAATCAAGGCGTTAAGCTTTGCGTATAGCGGCAGACATGATTATGTTATGGTCAAATTTCAACAGTTTTCAGCCCTCTCCTCACACCCTCCATTTGATAAAGTGTGTGTGTCTGTGTGTGTGTGTGTGTCTGTGTGTGTGTGTGTGTCTGTCTGTGTGTGTGTGTGTGTGTGTGTGTGTCTGTGTGTGTGTGTGTGTGTGTGTGTGTGTGTCTGTGTGTGTGTGTGTGTGTGTGTGTGTGTGTGTGTGTGTGTGTGTGTGTGTGTGTGTGTGTGTGTGTGTGTGTGTGTGTGTGTGTGTGTGTGTGTGTGTCTGTGTGTGTGTGTGTGTCTGTGTGTGTCAGTCAGTCAGTCAGTCAGTCAGTCAGTCAGTCAGTCAGTCAGTCAGTCAGTCAAATCAGCTGTTCTATTTCCAGTTTTTTAAATGGTAGGAAACCTCAGAAGTACTTTTAATAAACCCTTCTCTTTCAGGATACCGTAGTGGATTCATATCCCTGTAACCACTACATGGCCCCTTTTTAAAATGATACTTTAGCCTATTAGAAATAAGTCCTTAAGGTTTACTGCATCAGTGACATTGACTTTTTGCAAAGAGCCTGGTTACATGAAACCTCAGTCAGTTTGCCAGACTTGAAAGGGGATGTACTCTTGTGAATGAGGGCCCTGACCGTTATCCTAATCTGCAGCATTGCTCTTTTGTCCTTTTCAGCAACACCTGCGTAAATGGATGGAAGTTGTGGTGATCACCCACAAAGGAGGACAAAGAAGTGAAGGCAATGTAAGTACAGGTCATGCTGACTTTTTGTCAACTGTCTGTTATAATATTGCCTAGCATTGTCTCGATCAAAGTGATATAACTTACTTGGCAGTGTGGTTTGCGGAGGTGCATTATCTCTCACAGCCTAGATGGAGAAAGTTAGTTTGCCTGAAGCAAAGCAGGGAAAAGCAACATAATGGATTTTTGCAGCTTTCAGATGAGAACATGCTAATGAACAGGGAACGATGCTATCTGTAACTGTTGTGGTCAGACCTTTTATCCAGCGTGACTTCTAACACCTGTACTCCAGATCATTTTCATCTCTCAGATGTGGTTATGTAAGACTATATTGTAAGTTATAACCAGCTAGTATAGTTTCAACAGCTTGGGGTGAGCAGGTTAATGAATACCGATGTGTGGTTGGTTGCAGTGATATTAGACAAGACACAGAACATTTATATTGCGTTTTTCTCCTGGCGGACTCAAAGCACTAGAGCTGCAGCCACTAGGGCTTGCTCTGTAGGTAGTAGCGGTGTTAGGGAGTCTTGCCCAATGTCTCCTCACTGAATAGGTGCTGGCTTACTGAACAGGAAGAGCCGAGATTCGAACCCTGGAGGCAAATCCAGTGCACTATCCAGCCTAGTGAATCCAAGGCAAATAATAATTAAAAGCTACTTGCCTAGGTGAAGGGAAAAATCTGGATAGTCCAGAGGCACCCTATCTCCTCAATCGCACTGTTGCCGCGCGCAGACCCTCTGAACATATCTGATGAGCTTGTCCTATATGTTCTCATGGCCACGCTCCCTGCCATGTACAAGTGTGGCCGTACTGAGCCTGCACAGTAAGCTGAAGCTGCTCGTTTGAGTGGCTCTTTACTGCTACACAGCTGTACTTGTACAGATGTAGTACGGCTGCACTTGTTTACTTGTTTAGGAAGAGGAGCATGGCAAGAACTGTCCAGTGACTGTCGTCTTCAGGAGGATGTGGGAAGCCTCCAGAGGATTGTTTGTTATCAAGCTTTCTTTTTTATTTTTAGCTGGCTCAGGTTTACTTTTAAGTACTGTAATCCTACTATTCTTTTCTAGATCGCCTGATACGTTAGTGCTTATCCTGAATCCTAAACCATAAACATCCCTGTATGTCCATTAGTGGGACTGTGGTGCATGTTGTCAGCCCACAGGCACTTGAAGGCAGATAAATCATTAATAAGCCAGTGCCTCTGTGTAGTATCACAATGAGCAGCCTACTGATGTGTGCTTTTGTAGGCTTGTCAAATCAGTAAAATGGT
This sequence comes from Hyperolius riggenbachi, assembly GCF_040937935.1. Taxonomy (NCBI): domain Eukaryota; kingdom Metazoa; phylum Chordata; class Amphibia; order Anura; family Hyperoliidae; genus Hyperolius; species Hyperolius riggenbachi. The sequence goes on along the minus strand of NC_090652.1, from coordinate 125,682,771 downwards.
TTGAAGAGCAATGGTGAGGTGCAGAGAGACCACAATATCCAAATACATTTCAGCATCCTAAAGGTGCACATACATGGTACAATTTTAGATTAGACAATTTTATTTGATTATTCCGTTAGATCGAAAATAAAGATTTTTCCAACATGTCGGATCAGATTTTTATTGAAAAAACGGGATAATTGATTATTTTCTTTATTGAAAAAAGATTCTTTCAAACTTTCATTCGATTGTTTTGGTCGAATAAACAGGAAAATTGAACGTTTTTATTGTACCGTGTATGGGCACCATACGCTTGATTCAGTTATGCTGTAGTTTTCTCATGAAATGCCACTCTAAGCATTTGTGCACAGCTCAGCAAGAACTGCAATCTCTTATTCCACACAGATTTGAAAAGGGAAGAAAAATGAGTCATAGGGCTTCATTGACTAATCATTATCGCATGCATGAAATAAAAATGGAGTGATTTTATTGAATATGAATTCAAATTTCAATTTACAGAGCCTGTCGGTACACAGGTAACTTAAAAAACCTACTTGTGAGGGAATTCCTTCATAAAGGTAATTCCTAAAGCATGATGCATGTGGTATTACAGGTGCTGTTTAATTAATTGTGGGGCTATAGGTAGCTTAAGGGCCTGTACACACTGCTGCGCTTGCGTTGCGTTTTTAAAAACGCATGCGTTTTTAAAAACGCAAGGTCTTTTGAAAAAGAATGAAAATCGTGATGACTTGTACACACTGGTGCGATGCGTTTTTAAAAAAACGCAAACGCAGTGCCTGCTGTGCTTTATTAAGCGCAGCGCATGAAAAACGCATTAAAAACGCATGCGCTTGCGTTTTTGCCTGCGTTTTTCAGAAGTCAGTATCCCAGAAGACTCTGCAATCTCCTGATTCCTGTTGAAATGTAAACTAGAAAAAAAACAAAGGATTCTTTAGCCAATCAGCAATTACAAGAAAAACGCAAGCGCACAAAAAACGCAGGCAAAAGCGCATGCGTTTTTAAAACTACAGGCACTTTAAAAACGCATGCGCTTGCGTTTTTGCCTGCGTTTTTCAGTGTGTACAGGCCCTTAAGCAGATTGTCGGCCATAAAATCAAATTCCATTTACCCATTGCTCTGTGCTTATTATGCAATCTACAACCTGACCTTGCATTGTAAACATTGCAATATAATCAAATGTTTCTGCTGTAATAAATCTCATCTCAGTCAGCCTGGAAGGAAGGAAGCTTTTTATCCTCCCTCCTGCATTCCTGCTTTTCACTGATTGGCTGAGGGCAGTTCAGTGTAACACAAGGCTGAGAAGGAAGGGAGAAGCTGCTGAAATATCTACGCTGGGCTCACATGTTTACAAAGCACGCTAGATATGACAGTGCAGTTTCTAGGAGGAAAAAAAAGTAAGGGAGGAAATGACATCAGGATTGTCTTAAAGAGACTCCGTAACAAAAATTGCATCCTGTTTTTTATCATCCTACAAGTTCCAAAAGCTATTCTAATGTGTTCTGGCTTACTGCAGCACTTTCTGCTATCACAGTCTCTGTAATAAATCAATGTATCTTTCCCCTGGCAGACTTGTCGGCCTGTGTCTGGAAGGCTGCCAAGTTCTTCAGTGTTGTGGTTCTGCTATGAACTCCCCCTTTCAGGCCCCTCTCTGCACACTGCCTGTGTGATATTTAGATTTGTGCAGCTTCTCTCTGCTCTCTTATCTTTTACAAGCTGGATAAATCGTCCTCTGAGCTGGCTGGGGTTTCACATACTGAGGAAATTCAGACAAGGGCAAAGCTGTTTGCAGGAAGAAAAGAGCAGCCTGAAACTTCAGTGTATGACAGATGCAGGGGGAAAGAAACACACAAATGATCTCTTGAGATTCAAAAGGAAGGGTGTATACAGCCTGCTTGTGTATGGATGTATTTTGTATGTGTGGACATACTGTACATCATCCTACTTCCTGTTTTGGTGGCCATTTTGTTTGTTTATAAACAAACTTTTTAAAACTGTTTTTAACCACTTTTAATGTGGCGGGGAGCGGCGAAATTGTGACAGAGGGTAATAGGAGATGTCCCCTAACGCACTGGTATGTTTACTTTTGTGCGATTTTAACAATACAGATTCTCTTTAAGTCAGAGGCAGTAAAAAATGGAAAATGCCTAGAACATTTTTCTCTTTATTTACTGTATAAGTTTCACTGAAAACAAAACATGGACAGTACAATACATATGTAAGTAGAACAAGTATTTATCTACTTATATATGTGTTGTTTTTTTCCCTCGGATAGTATGGCTGTCCCTGCTGCTTTAAGATGACCCTGAAGCAAACTTATTATTGAAATTGCTTTATACCCGAGCTTATGGAGAAGCATGTGATCAATTTGACTTAGACTTGCAGACTTGTAAGGTTCTGATTTCCTGAGTATATAATAAAGCAGTGATTGCAGCAAATCAGAGCCTTCAAATCTATCACCTGATCAGACTGATCATGTGCTTCCCCATAGTTCTGCTAAACACCTGCAATACTTCGTATGACGGAAGTACATCCTTTGTGGCGACCTTCAGTGGAAACTGCAAGACACCATTTTCAGAATATATCTAATATAGTAACGCAGAAATGAGACAGTTATATTGCGCTTGTCTATTGGCCAGCGAAGCAATCCATAATGTTACCAATACAGAGGAACTTCTCCTGCAACGCAAACTAAATGTGCTGATTTGCTTGTAATTTCTTGTGGGTATGTTCATGGAACAAACCATTTTGCTGTGTCTGGCAGTCACAGCAGGTTATTTCTGTGTGATATCATCACACGCTGAGCTTATAATGCTCAGGTTTATTTCAGGGTCAGTGAAAGCCTTATAGTGGTATAGAAATTGCTGGTAAAGGCAAAACTAAATGTTGCAGAATTTAAACTATCTCATCATGGCAATTCAATCCTGTGATTATTATG